>NW_027186310.1:2370900-2376113 GCF_028583685.1 Petaurus breviceps papuanus
CATCCATCCATCCATCCATCCATCCATCCATCCATCCATCCATCCATTCATTCATCAAGGAAGCAAGCACCCGTTTATTAGGTGCTCACTAGTTGATTTACTCAATGACCAGCTCCCACAGGAGCTCTAGTCACCCTGGATTTGTCTTGTCTCCCCCATGAGATGTAAGATACTTGAAGGAGTCTGACACCTAGGTTGGACTTAAGAAATGCCTGTTGATTGACAGTGGGATCACTAGATGCCAGAGGCTAAGCTAGGAGCTGGGGAGCTGACCTACAGCAGTTTCCATTCTCCTGTGGAAACAAAGCATGTTTGGGTCAGTGAACAATGGAGAGAATGTGAACAAAGTCATTTCAAATGGGCAAGGAGTGGCAGGAAACGTCTGTCAAGGAGAGAGTATCTGAGTTCAGCTGGGAAGGTGCACACAAGCAGGTTGTGCAGGTCCTGGAGTCAAAACTGATCAATTATAAGCAATTATCTAGAGAGTGGCCTGCTCACAAGCCCTTTCCAGTTCTGACACTCCCATTTCTAAGGGTCCTCCCAGATCTGATGTTCCCTGTTCTAAGCTCCTTCTCAGCCTTGACATCCTCTGTTCTCAGGTACCTTTCATGTTACATCTTATGAGCTTGGAGCACAGACCATGTGGTAACTAATTATTATCTCCCCAGCCTTCAATACCTTCTCTGTCTCTTCTATCTGTACACTTCTATTATCCTATAAAATCCTGAAGGGTAGAAACCACATCTTCACTCTGAATTGCCCCTTAGAGTTTAGCTCAGGACCTGGCAGACAGGAGGAACTTACAACATGCCTGTTGAGTAGAATGAATGCAGGAGATCACTCTATGAACAACTTGGTGATCAGGGGCATTCCAAGAGCAGTAGATCAGAAGTCCCATCAAAATTCCTCATCTCCCCTTGCAGAGTCCCCCTCATAGCCCTGGGGGCCACTCACCTAAGGGATCCTCAATGACATCTCAGGCCAGGGGAGGGGGTGATGAGCAGCTGGCATTTGTAGAGGTCATTAATTCTTGGGCATTACATTTCCATTCAGACTGAACTCTCCTAAACAAGGTGCAGCTGTGCTACTCTATAAGGAAATGGGGGAGGGGGTTAATGCTTTGTTTTCTTTCATTTTCTACTGTCCCATTATCATAACATTTCTCCATAATGATGCCCATAAAAGTCACCTGAAAATACTTTATACCAAGAAGGCTGATGTATATATTTCATCACTATTGTGAGCCAGTTAAGAGAGCCAAATGAACAAAAAGGAATTTAGCCCCAGAGCACAGAGATTTTCATAGTTACAGAATTGGCTTTCTTCTTCATCCCTCTTTCCTTGGAGAAATTGAGTTTTTGTCTAATAGGTATAACTGAAATAATCTAGCACACTTGACAAAAACCTGACACTTGCCCATGGATTGAACATTTCAACCCTGAGGCGAAAACTTTGGGAGAAACAGAAAGGAATGAAAGTTAAACAAGTTCATTCCCCTTCCCTTGACCCTGTTACAAAATGACTCTAACAGGCCAATTCCTTCTCAGCAGGGAGCAGGTATTCATCAACAATCCACCTGAATTCCAGGATAGGAGCTTTGTGGGTCTCGCTTACTCTCCTATTTCACCAGCTTTTTGTCAGTTCACTCTGGCCTGAAGCATGTCAAGCATCCGTGCCTTCATGAAGATAGAAGAAGCCACAAAGGGCTTTGGAGTCCGATGGTCTAAGTTAAAGTTCTTGCTGTGCCACTACCTGGGACCTGCGTGATCTCAGGCAAGTTACAGCCCTTGTTGGGTCTTAGTTTTATCATCTGCAAAATGAGGGGAACGTGTGATCTTTGAGGTCCGTGGGCTCATAAGCTCTTCCAATCCTCTGATTTGTACTATGTGAGTAAACCTTCCAATAGCACGCATTAGAATCCCTGTCTACTTTCAGAAGGGCAGCTAGGGGGCACCATAGTGCACAGCGTGCTGGATCTGGAATCAGGAAAACTCCTCTTCCTGAATTCAAATCTCATCTCAGACACTCATTAGCTGTGTGACCCCAGGGAACTCAGTTAACCTTGTTTGCCTCAGTTTCCTCATCTGTAAAATGAGCTGGAGGGGGAAAAAGCAAATTACTCCAACATCTTTTACAAAATGAAACAAAAGAAATCAAAAGACAAAATCCCAAATGGGGTCATAAAGAGTCATACATGACTGAAATGACTGAACAGCAGCAAATACTTTCAGAGAAGGCAAAGCTGTGGGATTTGGAGCTAAAAAAATGCTGGTTTCCAATCCTGATTCACCCACTTTCTGCTCCCCTTCTCTGGGTCTCAGTTGTTTCCTTCGCTGAAAAATGGGGGGGGGGGGTGAGGTTAGATAGTCCAGGGGGGGTATCTTTCAAGCTCTAACCTCAGGAGCCTTTGAACCCATTGTCCCCCCTCCCCATTTTGGGACCACCTTCTGGTGGCCCAACCTTCTTTCCCTTTTCAAACATACTGGGCTTTGGTCAGCAGTCACCTAGTCCATAAGTGAGCTGTCATCTCAAGCTTATCCAGATGTATGAGCCCTGCCCCTCTGAGGTTAAATTCACCTTCATCATGGGACCCATAAAATAATTTGACATGCATAACTTCTTTCCTTAATCACTACACAATCCAGGTCCACGTGTTTTTTCTCCTCTTCTTCAGATCCTAAGGTAATCTAAAATAAACTATTTTAAAATGTCCAAATATGCTTGATAATCATTTCCCCCATCAGAGTTCTCCCAAGCATGTATTTACAGGAGAGTGAAAAAGGTGCTGAATCAGTTGCCCTCGTGGCCTTGGAGCCAACACTAGGCCTGTTCTGCTTCAGTTCTTCCCTGACAGGGGTTCACATGCCAGCAAATGCCATTTAGGGTGCCCTCTAATGGGAAGCTGACAGAAACAGCCAAAAGGCTGAGCACCTCTTACCCTCTTGGGTACTGACAACAATAAGTAGCTAAGGTGCACTCATTGGGAGAGGAAAGGAAAAAAAAAAAACTTGAATCAAAGGCTCCTGGAGCTGTCCAGCACATCTGGGGGCATCTAGGCTAGTCCCGCCCCCCGCCCAAAATCTACATACTCTCAAAAAAAAAAAAAATAGTCACCTTGCCTCTGGTTGAATACCTCTAATAGTGGGATACTCACTACCCTAAGGCATCTAGCTGGTGCCACCTCCTACAGGAAGCCCTTCCTGATATGATCCCTATGTTTGTCAGCCCTCTACCCCACTTAGATATACTTGGTATATACTTATCTGTGTCTGCTGCATTGCCCCTGTAGAACATAAACCACTGGAGGGGAGGATTCGTCAGCTTTGGGACCTCTGGCTGCTTAGCACCATAAGTTGCATACAGTGGGCACTTAATATATGCTGAATTGAATTGAGATTCTGTTAGAGAACTGCTAAGGTTTGTCCATTTGATCTCTCCATCTATTAGTCAAGTGTCTAGTGCGCATGAAGAGGTCTGGGCTAGGGGATTTGGAGAGGTAAAAAGAGAAATTCAAAAATGGTCTCTGACTTTGAAATGTTTGATATGCAGTCTATTCCTTCCAGTCCTAGGATTCAATGACTGGGAGCAGTTCTTCTGCAAGAAAGGCCCCTTTTTCTGGGGGAAAACTGCCTCTGTAGAACGCCACAAGCCTTCTGATGTCCATTTGGACAATGCCCAGTCCCTGGCAGATTTAAAAAATTCTTTTCCTGGCTGTTGGGGAATAGGGAGATGGTAGAGGGGAAGGAGGAATTTAAGGCAGGGCTTCTTAACATGGAATAGAGCTTGTTTTGAAAATATTTTAATATAACTGGTTTTCTTTGTAATGCTCTGTATTTAATTTCATGCAAAAAATATCTGATAAGGCACCCGTAGGCCCACTAGACTTCCAAAGGATCCATGAAACCCAAGAAAGGTTAAGAAATCTTGATTTAGGGGAAAGGGAAAAACCAATCCTGTCTGTGCTGGAAGTTTGGCAGGTAGATTTCTATTCTTCTAAATAGAAAATTAAATTCAAGAAGAAGGAAAGCAATATGAGAGATGAACTTCTAAATAGCCTTGCTTTATAGCATCTCCTGTACTTTCAATTTTATTCAATCAAGGAGACCACAAATACAATCCGAGCAGCAGCAATAAGCCATCTTTTAATCTCTCCCAAATACAGAGTAAACAACAAAGTTTTTTTTAATATATACAGCATGGAAATGCCTGCTCTTGGGTAGTGTTTTCAATAAAAGGTTAGCAATGCCCCCAGTGATTTAACGTGTGGCCTTAAATTTACTGGTGAACCAGGTAACAGGCTTTGAGAGAGCGATGCCAGCTCCCATTTGCATGTTGTATTTCACAGCTTCAAGCTAGTTCATATACATTTTCTCATTTTACTCTAATAAGAGCACTGTGAGGTTGAGAGGATGATTATGATCTGCCCCAGTATGAAAGATGAGGAATGTGAAGGCACTTGCCCCAAGGTAGAGCCCAAAATTGACCCAGATGCTTCTGAGTCCATTCCGTTACTGAATCTTCAGTAATTAGCACAGTGCCCCATAGCGAGGGTTTAAGAAATGTTGGTGAACTGAATGCTTCTTCTCACTTGTTTACATCTAGGTGCCTCTCAGGGAAACAAACAGAAATCAAATGTGGGGAAATTTTCATTCAGATTGTGCTTTCTCTTCCAAACTCCTCTGCTTATAGAATAATCTTCTGGACCCCCTCCCTATGCCAAACCAGCAATCCTTGTCACAACCTTTAGGACTCTAGTGGTTGCCATGCATTAGCCATTCTTGTGTCATGTATTTTGGGCACTTTTATGCTGTCTTTTTGTATTTCCTCTATGACACCTCCCTCGGTCCCCCATGCTCCTATCCATTTTTCTCTCAGTCCTCCCCTAGCACATACTAGGTCTGCTTTGGCTGATGCACAGTCCATGTCATTTTAAGCATCAGTTGCCTATGTTGCATACCCTTACTGAATTCAGGTTCTAAGAGGGCAGCTATTATCCTTTCTCTCAGTACTAGGTCTCCCCAGCACCAAACCCAGGACCTCCCACACTTAAGAAATGTGTGTCCTTGTGCACTGACAAGCTAGAACACAACCAAAGCAGGTGACCAGGACTGAGTGAGGAGATTCTGAATCACCTTGTACCTCCTAGGAGAATAAAAACTCCATGCAGACAGGGCCGGGTTCACTTTTCTCTCTGTATTCTCAGGATCCCCCCC
>NW_027186310.1:2376123-2377736 GCF_028583685.1 Petaurus breviceps papuanus
TCTAACTTGTATGTTTCTCCCAATGCTCTATACGTCTATGGTGCTTAATACATGTCTGATGGACCCTTGAATAGCAGTTGTCTATTTCAAGTCATAAGGAACCAGCCATGCCTCAGAGACATAATGCACACCACTGTACATGTCCTCCTATGTGCTTATGGCTTACAGGACCATTGTCTCTCCTCTCATTTGTTTCTGCCAACAACAGCTATTGTCATCTCACTTTTGTAGCTCAGCAGAATTGACCGTCACCTTAGCATAGCTGTAGTGAGTGAGGCCAGATGTGGTAGGACCACCCCAGAATTCACCCTAGCAGAACAAGCCCCTGGCCATGCCACCTTCAGAACTGCTGCCAAACTTGGCTAGAGCCCCCATCCAAGATGTCGGATCTGTCTAACATCATCATCCCTGGACTTCTCCCTGATACAAATTGAGAAGCAACACAGGGTGGTGGCTAGACAGACAGTCCTGGGGTCACAAAGACCTGGGTTCAGGTACTTCAACTGATCCTGGGCACATCAGGTAACCTCTAAATTGTGTCTGGTAACTTTTAAAGGCTGCCAGTTACAAAATGAGTACCAGTCAACATTCGTGGAGGAGATACCTTCAGTGGATGTTGTCAATAATATGAAATCCTGGGTCTAGACTCATCCCTTCTCCATATGTGTGTGTACATATATATATATATGGATGTATTATATACACATATATAAATAAATGTATACATTATGCCTAAGAATTCATGCATATATAATGGAATAGCCAAGGTGGAATCTCTAGCATTTTAACAATTAGAACTGCAGAATGTCCAAATCCCTCATTTTATCAAAGGATGTTGATGCTCAGAGAATGGAAATAACTTGTCCAAGATCACACAGCAAGGAGGTGGTGGGTCTCTGACCAGAATCCAGGTGATGTCCTGCCTCCCAGGATGGATTTCTGTCCAATATAATAGTCATCCCTCTTTACTTCCTGCATATACCAATGTACATGTATTTTTAATTGATAGCCCCACATCCTTTTTCATTTCAGATTCATTGTGGCATGTACTTGTGCATTTCGGTGGCTTAAATGCACTTTGAGAGACATTTCCTTGCTAAATGACAAATGAATGTTTCAATCACATCTCCACCTCCTAGTGCCTGCTCTGGGACAATGACTCCCCAGAGAGCCCCAGAGTGCACAGTAGAGTATGAGATACTATGTAAACTTTTGATGTTGGCAGGGTCTCTGCACCTTCTTAAAAGATACATACTCATACCCCTTTGATTTAATCGCATATGCATCTTCCTCATTTCCCCTTCCCCCCAAGTAATGGGGTGGGGGGAAGAGACAAGACTTGGTTTCTATGACAACACATCTAATTGGTGGGATGCAGGTCTCTGTCCAACCATAGGGTGGAGCCAATCTCCCTAAATATGAATCCAAACATTTGAGAAAGGAAGACTCTTTCATAGAGGCCAAGCAAGTCCCGGATTTCCAAATTCAAAGCCAGGCACAAACAGAGTCAGTGCTGTCTTGGTGGCAAGGGGAGAGACGGGGGGGGGGCAGGGGGGGAGGGAGGGAGAGAGGGGGAGGGGGGGGGGGGGGGGGGGGGGGGGGGGGGGGGGGGG
>NW_027186310.1:2377836-2442310 GCF_028583685.1 Petaurus breviceps papuanus
GAGAGAGAGAGAGAGAGAGAGAGAGAGAGAGAGAGAGAGAGAACCTTAAGCTCTCTCTCCCCACACAGGCGAGAATGTAATAGGGAAGATAACTGAACTCTTGCATCATGCTTATCAGTGTTCCCAAGACTAGAATAAGAAGGGAGCAGGTCTAAAGGAGAGAAAACAGGCTGGCAAATACAATTTCTAGCTGCTTAGTAAAATAACTTGCCCTCAAGTATATTAAATATCCTTCCTCAGTCCAGATACTTTGGAGGCACCAATAGGAAATCTGAGAACTATTCAATTTGCTTTATCAGTGTTGTTGGTACAATAAAAGTCAGACATTCCCCCATGGGACTACAGTCCCAATGGGAGACATGAGCGATCAGTGCAGAGTCTGGGGTTTGAATGGATTTTCATTTTGCTCATTACATTGTAATTTTATTCTATATGTCTGTGTGTTCATGTGTGTGTGCAAGAGAGGGAAAGGGACAAATGGAAGGAGGGGAGAGAGAGAAAGAATGAGAGAGAGGAAGAATAGAGAGGAAGAAGAGAAGGAGAGAGGAAGGGAGAGGGAAGAGAGGAAAGAAATATGAGAAAAGAGAGATATGAGGGTGTCTACGTTTGATATAATTGTGTCACGGAAATATTAAATAGGTAAAAAAATGTGAAATCAAGCTTTGCATAAGTCCGGTTTTAATTCCCCTGGAGACCAAATGATATAGTAATGTAACTTGGTCTTAAAATTTTCTTTCTTTTTTTTCCCCTTCTCTCTCCCACCCCCATCACGTTAAAGACATTTTTGAATACCAGGTCACAGATGAAGAAGAGTAGACTGTATCACGGGTTCCTCCTGGTACCTGCATCTCCTCCCCAACCCCACCAACCCTGCTTTCTTTCTTGGCAGCAGACTCAATGCCCACAAGTCTCCCAAGGCATTAGCACTCAGGAGCTCCTAAACTAATGCGGGTGCACATTGGAGATGGCACCTCCAGTCATTAAGCCAAGGAGCCAGGCGCAGAGATGCTGGAGTGAGTCGACACTGCATATTTTAAATGCTGCTGGTGTGCAGTGAGCCCTGGGTAGCAGAAAGGAAATTCAGGGTGTTTCAGTAACAGGAGGCAGGGTGAGATTTGCTTAACAAAACAATTAGGAGATTGTTCTTTTGAACACATCAGGAAGCTGTTCCATTGCTTATAGCAATGAGTTCTGGAAGCAGGGGCTCACCTTGAGAGCGGCAACTTTCCAGGAGCAGAAATCAGACCATGTATGTGACACAAAAGAGCGTAAGTAATGACAGAATGGAACCCGAGGGCTCTCACTTTCCAACACACTGGAAAGAACGCATTCCTGTCACCTCCAATAATGGTCTAGCCAAGTCCACACACACTGCAGGAGTCCTTCCTGGTTAACCTACTGCAATCTCACAGAGCCTTGCTGTTGGAAACCTGTGGCTAGCGAGATGTGAATGAGCAAAAAGGGAAACGGAGGGAAATGGGTGCAACTCTGCCTATGTGTGCATGTTGTCTGCTCACCCCTCCCCTCTTCCAGTCCCAAGCCCAGATAAAATACTCTCTCCCTGGCTGCTGGTAAATTTCAGAGGGCACTGGGCTCTGCAGAAGTCAATCATTTATGCCGACTCGTAGACACCTGAACTGCTCCCTCTTCGCACAGCTATTGCCACAGCAGAGGCCTTGGCAGGGAACCCAAATGGCAAAGGAAACAAGGATGCCTATATTCCAGACAACGGCAGTCTCGTGGAGGGAGTCAGGCTGCTGGGAGGCTGGCCGAAGGCTCCGAAAGGGAGCCAAGTGGGGGAGCAGGTTCCTTCTCTGCTCACTGCAACCTCATTTCAGAGGCTGCTGAAGGATGTTGCATCTGCTCAAGCAGGGAAGATGGGAAATGGGGGTGAGGGAGGGCCGGAGCTGGCCTCTTTTGGAAAAGGGAAAAAGCTAGACAGAATCCATGTTTCTTCCTCCTCCGACCCAGCCCCCAAGGCAATTTCCCGGTCCAAGCCGTGGCTCAGCATTGCTTTTCTGTCTGAAGGCTAAGGAGAGGTTTAGATGCGTGTCCCACGCAGCAGAAGCAGGGCACTGGCCACAGCCACCTCCCAAGAGAGGAGAACTACAGATTAACTCCTCACCCTACTTCTCTATGCTCAAGTTACCCGGGTCCTTGGAAGCTAGAGGGGGCTTGGGATTGATTTTTACTATATCTGTGGCTTCCGGCTCTGTCGCTTTTTCCTTTGGAGGGGGAAGGAGATTAGGGAAGCCCAGAAGGAGAGAGAGAACCCAAGCAAACAATGTTCCATCCATGCCTCCTGAACGACGCTTACTCCATGTCTCCCCCAGCTGTGCCTGCTGGCTTGCCCTCAGAAACCTCTGCTTACTCCAGATCCACAGCTTCAGGCAAGAATCAAAGTCGCACAGGCCAACACTGATAGAAGACTTCTCCCCCCTCTGCCCACATATCAGCCCCCAACTCCCCCAGTCAATGCAAAGCAAAATACTCTCCTATTTGGAAACCAAAAGCCCCATCTCCCTGCACCAGGCAGGACTTCTTAGGGATACGTCAGTGTGGAGATGGCGTCTTTGAGAAGAGATGAACATCCAGCAATCAAAGGACCGGGCAGTTTTTTTTTTTTTTTTGGGGGGGGGAACAAACTCCCACACCAACAAGACGTCTATGGGAAGCAGGACGGGATGGATTGATTTCTAAGTGACCCAGGCTAGGCTAAACCAGTCCAAGAGATTCCCTAGTCTGAGAGCGGTTCACATCACCTTAGCGATATGAAGCCATCTGTCACTCTGTCCCCTTTGCCCCAAATCCAGAGAAGAAGGCGGGTATGAAGGCTGGCCACTAAGGGACCCATCCCTAAGTGGGGCTGAGTGGGTATCCGTGGGCATGAAGCCTCCAGCTCCTTCCCGAAGTAGGCTCCGGGGGCCAGAACTGAACTCAGCAGGAGGGGAGCTTGCCAACCCCAATCTGTAGCTCGCTTTCGCTAGAAAGGATGCGCCCCTCCTGCCCTAAGAGCTAGGATTAGCCACCAGACACTGCTCCCCGTTCCGGAGCGGTATAACACCGGGATCACTGCCATTTTGGGTCCAATTTCCCGGCTGGGCAGAGAAGGGAAGGAGAGAAAGGAGCTGTCCTGTGGGGGCATCGGACTCCCCACTGTGCGGTTTCAGCTATTTGGGGATTGGGGTGGGGAAGCCAGAGCACATCTCCGTCTTTGCTCAGGGTACTGCCTGGGGGCTAGGACTGGGGTACTCTGGGCTGGCAGAGGATGGGGGACTGTCAGAGATGGGGGTGGGGGGGTAGCGGGTACTCACTGCAGTAGGCGATCAGCAGACTCGCCAGGATCATGAAAGCCCAAAAAGTTGAGGACATGCTCGGCAAGGCGTTGGCATCTTTCCGGCGGCTCCTCTTGGGGGATGGCGCCATTGAAACCGCTTCTCCGGGGCACAAGGGGGTGGGGGGAGCAGCGCGTCTCACCAGCCGGCGCTCCCCGGGGCCGAACCCGATCGCCTTTCTCCACGTGTAATCCCAAAGAGCCACATCTTCACGCCTGGCCTCCCGCGGCAGAGGCGGCACGAGCACTGGCACGGGCGGTGGCACCGGCGGCGGCGGCGGCGGCGGCGGCCCCGTCACGTCTGGAGGCGCATCGTCGCCCCCTCCGCGCCCGCCCCGCCCCCAAACTGCCGAGGCCGCTCGCTGGAAGGATCCCCAAGCGTGCCCTCGGACAAGCGGCTCTCCAGCCCCGGGCCCAGGGAGAGGAAAGGCGCCCTAGCGCAGAGGAAGGATGGCCCCGAGGCGGGCTTCCCGGAGCTGCTCGGGGTGGGGGGCGTGGGGGGGGCTCAGAGGCAGCGGGCCTGGGGGTGGCGGGGGGACCGTAGAGACGCTGCCCCCACTTGGCTATCGAGGGGCAGGAAGAGAAGTTGGCAGGCTGGAGGGCGGCCCCTCACTGCGGAGGAGCCGGGGTGCCGGGGCTGGGGGCCCGAGCCCCGGGGGGCTAGCGGAGCGTCCCTGGCTCTGGCGCGGAGGAGCGGGGAGCAGGGGAGCCGAGGAGCCGAGCGCGGCGGCGGCGGCGGCGGCGGCAGCGGGGCCGGGAGCAGCAGCAACACCGGGCCGAGGGGGCGGGGGCGGGATCCGTCGCTCCTCCCTCCTCTCTGGGCCCGCCCCTCGGCGCCACTCGGCGGGAGGGGGACGGAGGATGCTCGGACCCGGCTCCAGACTGCACCCCCTCTGCCTTCCTGGACGCCGCCAGAGGCCAGGGGCTTTTCTTGTTGTGGGGGCGTCGGGTCAGGACAGAAGAGACAGATCCCGGGGGGTCGAAGCGCCTGCCTCCCGCTCCGGCTGGGGCCCGGGAGCCCCCTCCCTTGGACGAGGAGCAGGGATGGGGATGGGGATGCTGGAGGAGGAGAAGGAGGAGGAGGGATCGGGGAGGGAGGAGACCAGGCAGCGAGAGCCAGCGCCAGCCGAGCCTGTGGATGGCGACAGAGACGGCCGCACGCACCCGCAGGCAGAGGCTGGACCCAGGAGCTCGAGTCCTCCAGCCCCCTCCCTCCGGGAGCATACCACCCAGGCGGGGGCGGGAGCACAGAGAGGGCCCCCCCCCATCTCTTCCCCCTCTCCCCGCTCACCTAGCCAGTGGAGATAGCCAGTGTGGGTGAGGGTCAGGCTGCAGGGGTTGGGAGGTGGGGGGGGGGTGTCCAGAGTTGATCCTAAAGACAGTTCGAGGGACCTCTGGCCCTGTTTGCTTCCATCTCTGTCCTCCTTCGCCCAGAGTGACAATAATACCCCCATCCAATTCTTCTCCCTCCTACAACTATGTAAAGATCGTAAAGCCAGGATTTTCACCCCCATTTTACACATCTCCTGTGTAAACTGAGGCTTAGAAAAGAGAGCAAGCTTCCTGAGGGTCCCGAAGCTGACAGGGCAGAGATGGAGGCCTTCTTTCTCCAAAGCCACTGTCCTTACCCTCTCTACACCAGCCCCGAAGTCAGCAAGCTTTCCCGGCTTCCATTGTGTCCCATGCATGTTAGCCTTGTCAACCTCCTGGGCATCAGATTCACCTCATTCTCTTCTCTCTCTCTCTCTCTCTCTCTCTCTCTCTCTCTCTCTCTCTCTCTCTCTGTCTCTGTCTCTGTCTCTCTCTCTCTCTGTCTCTTTCTGTCTCTGTCTCTCTGTCTCTCTCTTACACACACACACTCCCCTGCCCTTTATGCTCCAGTAGGAGGAGGGCCACGGAAGTTTCCAGCTTAATGAAGTTCAGCCACAAGGGCTTAATTGCCTGCTTTGTGCACAGCTGAGTGCTGGCTAATAAGACTAATGAAAATAAGAGCTGATATTCATGTCTGCCGGGCCCTGTCTTAAGCACTGTGCAACTATTATCTCATTTGAGCTTCACAATGTTCTTTGAAGGTAGGTGCTGTGATTATCCCCACTTTACAGATGAGGAAATTGAGGCAAACAGAGATTAAGTGACTTGCCCAGGGTCACATAACTAGCATCTGATTTTGGCTTTAAACTCAGGTCTTCCTGACTTCAGGCCTGGTGGTCTAAGCACTGTGCCACCGAGGTTGACCTATGAGGGGAGGTGAAACCCGGGGCCTAGCCTAAACCCTTAGTGTGGTGAGGACAGACAAAAGAGAAAATTATCAATGGGTCAATCAAGCCCATGGCAAGCACAAGTGTAGGGTTCTGAGATGCAAAGAGAAAAGCAGGTATAGAAGCTCCTCTCTAATGAAGACAGGCACACAAGGCTGTGTCACTTGGGGTTGGGCTGGGGGCAATGTGACCTGCAGGATCAGGAATTGACATTTTACCCTGGGCCAGAAATTCATTAGCAAGGAGGGGAAGGGAAGAGTGTGGTGTGGTGAAAAGGGGGATGCCTGTGGACTTGGAGAAGCTGTCTGGAGATCTTACTATCTGGGAGACTTTGGACCAATCATTTCCCCATTCAGGGCCTCAGGTGGTCATCTGTCAAAGGAAGGGTCCAGTCTGAAGGACCTCTACAATTTTATAGGAGCTAGAAGCATTGAATGGGATGGAAAAAGACAAGAAGAACATGGCCAACAGACACCAGCACAATATGGCAGTGGGGCACATAGATCCCCTGACACAGAGGCAGGGCACATAACCTGAGAGACTGATGGTAACTTCAGAATTGGAAGGAGCCTCAGAGGGCATCTCATCCAACCTCTGCCCGCAGCAGGAAGCTCTCGTGGTCCTTGGGTCAGCACCTCTAGTGAGGGACATGGAGTTGCTTCAGTGATAGCTAGGTGGCGCCATAGAGCCAGTGCTAGGGCCTGAAGACAGGAACACCCGAGTTCAAATTCAACCTCTGAAACGACTAGTCATTTTGCTTCTGTCCCTCTCAGTTTCTTCATCTCTAAAATGAAGATAATGATACCGCCTCCTAGGGTTATTGCCAGGATTTAATGAAATAATATCTCTAAAGTTTTTAGTATAATGCCTGATACACAAAGGGTGCTTAAGCAATGATAGTTACATCATGATGCAACCTGTCTCATTTGGGGAATGTCCTGATGGCTACAAAGTTATCCTTGTATGTGGACAAAATCCAACTCCTTTGACTCTAATTCTTCCCTCGGTATTCTTGCACAATGTCCCCACTCTCTTTTTGCACAGCCCGCCCTCACTTAAATCCAATTCACTTGCAAGTCAGGGCGTCACCTTCCTGATGTTGTGTTCCTCTTTGAGAAGGAAGAATAAATAACAATGACAACACTATTCCCTGTAAGAAAAGACCTGAATTCTTATTTATTTATTTATTCTAGAAAATCCCTGAATTCCTGATTGTTGTCTGGATTCCACTTCAGATATTTACTGTGTAAACTTGACCAAATTCCTTCATCTCTCTAAGCTTCAATTTCCTCATCTTTACAATGGGATAACCAAAGCACCTGCATCCGGGAGGTGCTGTGAAGATCAAAGGAGCTAGGGCTTGAAAACGCTTTGCAAGTTTTAAAGCTTTATATAAACGTGAGGTTTTATCATTATTCCATATTTCATCAAGGTTTCCTTTGAATCAGTGTCCTGGAATATTGGGTGCTTCTAAATCTACCACCTTCCTCCCGTTCCTTCCCTTTTCCCCAATCCTCTTAGTCCCCCATGCTTCCTAACTTTTGTGAGCACTTGTACATAGAAATTGTGCTTTGTATCCTAGAAATTAAGTATTAATTAGTATTCTATGCATGTACTTCCTCATCTCTGTGAGACCTTAGTGACGATAGTCTACACACTTCAAGAGAGACTCCTTGATGAATGCATGGGAAATAGCCAGGCTTTTGGGGATGATTTACTACAGCCAGTCATACCTCCATAGCCACATGATTCACTGAGAGCTGTGCAACATCCTGCAGTAAAAGAAAGGAAACTTTGGACTCAGTAGGACGAGGTTCAGTCCTTCAAGTCTATGCCTCGATGACCTGTCTCCTGTGCCTATTTTAAAGCTGAGCACAGTTCTGTATGAGGTGCTAGGAGGCTGCTGGACCCTTGGCAGAAGTGGACATTTCATCCTCGATTTTGCACCTGTAATCCTTTGTAGTTGGCTTAGCACATTTTTTTACACTAAATATGGGATTTAGTTGGAAGGAAGGAAACCGGTACAACCTTGGGAGGTGAATATTGTCATTATCCCTGTTTTATAGTGGAGGAAACTGAGGGAGACAGAGGTGAAGTGACTGGCCCAGGGTCACATAAATAGTAGGTGTCTGAGGCTGGATTGAAACTCGGGTCTTCTAGACTCCAGACCCTGTGTTCCAGTCAGTGCACTGCCATCTAGTGGCCCCACTGGGATAGACAATTCCAAGTAGATCGGCACCTACTCTGTAGCATACGGTCTCTGAATGGGGCTCAGAGAGATATTAAAGCACTTAGCCTGACCAGGTGACCTGGAGCTGACTCTGTTTGATGCCAGGCTCCAGGTCAGCCCCCTCACCCCATCCAATGTTAAGGTTGGCCGATGATTTCATTATATTTGAGAATGAACCTACCAATAACAACCAAGGGCTGGTCCTTTTGTTCACATCTGGCCCCTCCCCATTGGAATTTCATTCCTTTCGCTGATTGTAGGATGTGTCACTTTCTGGGCACCCCTGTCAAAGCGCAAATGGAACTGGAGAAATTCAAAGAAAATTTGCCAAATGAGCTAGCCAGTTTCTTAGAAGTAGACTTTTCAGTCAAGATGGAAATAATACATACTAACTCCCAGAGGTGTGAGGATAAAATACTTGTAACATGTTTAACCCTGCACCTGGCACATGGTAGGTGTTGAATAAGTTCCTGTTTCCTCCCTCTCCTTCCTTCCTTCCTTGTTCCTTCCTTCCTTCCTTGTTCCTTCCTTTCTTCCTTCCTTGTTCCTTCCTCCCTTCCTTCCTTCCTTCCTTCCTTCCTTCCTTCCTTCCATGCAAATGTAAGTCATAGGAACACAGATTCAGAGCTGGAAGGGAGCCTAGAGATTATGAAATACAAACTCTCATTTTATAGAGAAAGAGTAAGGGCTGCAGAGTGGAACAAGCCTTGCCCAGGGTCATTGTTGTTTGTCCCTCACTTCCAAAGAGGACCCATGATATCATGGTAATGTCTTGACTTTGGCTTGACTTGAATTGAAGGGAGGCATAATTACACAAAGTCCTCAGCTTCACACTCTCCTCAAGAGTTATCAGAGAGCAGGGGCAGGTGACTACTGATGGCCCAGGGTGCTGTGCATGATCTTGGTGTCTTCACCAAGCTTGTTTGACCAAGCTCTAATCACCTTCTGCAGGTGTCTTCATGGCCATTGGAAGCAAGTGTCCTGGCCCACCTGCTCCACCAATGGTAGTCTTCAAGCTCTTAAATGCCTGGAATAGACATCCCTAGAATTTGCCTGATGGGATTGAGACCTGTCAGTTATCCATACTTTGCTTTAGCCATCTACTGAGTTGTTTTTACTAGGGTGAGGCCACTGCAAATATTATAGGTTCTTAGAGCCACAGGTGAGAATTGCAAGATAGGTGGAAACCAAAGCTGGATGAGCACCCCTACAAAAGGCTTTCCAAGGCCTCATGCCAGAATATTATTTCACCCTGAACTTCCCATACACCCCCTCCAACCTAAGATAACATGGGTAGTAAACAAAAAGGCTAGGATATGTTGTTGTCCCTGTGGTGTTTATCATTTTTATCAGTGATCTGAAAAAGCACATTGATGTTATTTTCATCAGACTTGTAGGTGACACATAGTTGGTAGAGATAAATAACATAGTGGATGCCAGAGTCTAGATTTAAAAGCATCCTGACAGAAAAGAACTTTGGGTTGAATCTATTGAGAGGAAATTCAGAAGGATTAAATGTAAAGTTTTGTACTTGGGTATAAAAAATATTGATTCCAGGGCAGCTAGGTGGTGCAGTGAATAGAGCACTGGCCCTGAAGTAAGGAGGACCTGAGCTCAAATCCGGCCTCGGGCACTTCACACACAAACACACACACACACACACACACACACACACACACACACACACAAAACTGGCCTTGTGACCTTGGGCAAGTCACTTAATCCTAATTGCTCTCCAAAAAGCAAAAAAAAAAATATTGATGCCAGTATAAAATGGTCAGGGGAAGGTAGGGATACAGGGTAGCTGTTCTGAAAAAAAGATCTGATAATTAAGTGAATTGTGAGCTCAATAAAAGTTACCAGAATGACAGTCCCCCCCCCCCCACACACACACTCAAAAATAAAATAAAAGTTAATGTGGCCTTCGGCTACTTCTAGAGGGCCAGAACTTCCAGGAATGCAGAGGTGATCATGGTCTACTCGGGTTATATATTTTCAGCAATATGGTACTCAGTCCAGGGCACCATGATTTCAGAACGATGTTAATTTGGAATGTGCACAGGAAGGAAATCAAGATGGGGAAGGGTTTTGAGTCCTTTGAAGGTCACTTGGAAGAATTGGATATGTTTCACTTGGAGATGAGACTCAGGGGGGAGATGAGAATTGTCTTCAAGTATTTAAAGGGATGTCCCATTAAAGAAGGTTTAGCCTTGCACTAAGTTCAGTGTAAGGACCCATAAGCAATGGATGAAAGTTACTAAGAAGCCAATTTTGATTCCATTTTAGGACACATTTCCTAGCAATGACAGCTCTCCCAAGGAAATGAACTTCCCTAGGAAACAGAAGTTATCTTCTCTTGAAGGTCTTCAAGCAGATGCTGGTAGATTCCTTGGTGATTATGTTAGCATGGAGATTCTTTTCATGTCCAAGTTGGATGTGAATGGCCACTGAAGCTCCTTCTAAACTTGAAATGCTACAATTCTCTGAATATTTTTTTCAGACTCCAAGTCCATGGTTCTCCATACCACACCATGCCATGCTGATGTGGGAAGTCACTGAATCTCCCCAAGCCTCAGTTTCCTCATCTGCAAAAGAATGTTATTATTCTACCGCCTCCTCAGGGTTTTTGGGAGACAAAGACTTCACAGAGGCAGTGTGTCCCAGTGCAGAAAATGCTGGTTCTGAAGTCAGAAGAACTGGTCTAGATTACTCCTTGGATGATTACAAATTCTATGGCCTTGGAGGAGTTATTTACCTTCTCTCAACTCCAATTTCCTCATATGAAAAGGAGACTGGCTTAGATGATCCTTCAACATCCTTTCCAGTTCTACATGTGAGATATGACACTATAAATGTTAAACAACATTTATTGTTATTATGATTATCACTGAAAGAGGTTGGAACAGGTGAATGGGGCTTGGTAGAAATTCTTGGAAGAGGGGGCGGCTAGGTTGTGCAGTGAATAGAGCATCAGCCCTGGAGTCAGGAGGACCTGAGTTCAAATCTGGCCTCAGACTCTTAACACAAAAACTAGCCATGTGACCTTGGGCAAGTCACTTAACCCAAATTGCCCTCCAAAAAGCAAAAAATAAATATCCTTGGAAGAGGCTGAGAAGAAGAAGATAGGAGGAGAGAAAGGAGAAATTGTAGTTGCCTCCCAATTTGCGTCTCATGAAGTATGTCACCAGAAGAAGAGGATGCTGAGATGCGTTAGACCTCGCTCCCTACATATAGCCACTGCTAAGCAGGCTGCAGGGAGGGGGAGGATTACTGGATGGGAGCAGGTCCAGCACTCCATCAGGAAAGTGACTTCATGTTTTAAGTACTATCCGAGTATTCAGAATTCACTCCCCATTTGACTGCTCTTTCTTCCATGGCCTCACCAACCACTTTTCCACCTCCTCCTCCCCTGGAGAAATCATCTTAAGTGTTTACGGTCTCACCTAGGCGACCATTTTGGGAAAGTCTAATCACCATGCTAGATTTCACTCTCTATTTTCTGCGCATCTTCTCCATCACCTCATGAATCACCTTGATTCTAAACTCTCATTGGTTTCTGTCTACTCTCTCCAATCTTACAACTATGAACAGTTCTGTCATTGTAACTGGATGGAATGTGTCAAAGTATTCTCACTGGTCCAACTCACTTGCAACTTTATAGCCATTGGGCCATTGGACCCCTCCCTGTCCATTACTAACTTAGCGCTTAGCACAGTAATTGGCACATAGTAACAGTATGTTATGCTGTTTCTTTCATTTGAAATCTATACATCCTTAATTCAAGGATCTAAAGCAAAGCTTCCTTCACACATCCTCGTTAAGACTGACAAAAACATTAAGGCATAGAACATAGAATATCAGTTCATAAAAAGACCTTAGGACATGGAATGTCAGAGCCAAGTAGGATGTTAGAAATTGGACATAGAATATCAGCTGAAAGCAACCTTAGAAAATCACTGAGGACCAAGCAGAACAGTGTGTAGGATCTCTCTCAGTCAGATCCCACCAGGCATTTGAGGACAAAGTGAACAAGATAGCATAAACCGCTCATCTATTCCAATCCATACCCTGTCCAGATCCCATTGGGGATCTTCCCTCCAAACTTCCTGACAATGCTTCCTTCCTCTTTTTCCTTCCAGGATAAATACTAACCTATCTTCACCCTTGCAAGAGGGAATGCAGAACACCTGGTGCCTTGTGATATTTAGATGACTTTCCTTCATCATAAATATCATGGGCCTGGATCTTTCCAGTCCTGAATCCTTCTAGTCCTGCATCTGTGGAATAGACGTGATCACTTATAAAACTGTGCTTAACAGAGAATCATTGGCACAATACTTCTACTAGGATGTTGGAGGACAAAGCCTTGCCATCTCCCCTCAACTGTCATCCTCTGGGACCCTCTCTCCCCCAATCATTGCTCTCTGCTTTGCTGTCAGGAACCCTAGTGCTAAGAACATAGCATCTGGCAAGTGTTTTTTCATCCAACAGAAAGCCTGCAAAGTCTGAGCTGGATGAGACTGCGGAATGTAGAATGTTAGGTTTTTCAAGGAGTTTTAGATCATAGATATGATGGTGTCAGAGATGGGAGGGCCCTTAGAATTTGGGATGTCAAGTATGACTAGAATCATTGAACATTGTTCAGATAACACCAGAGCTGAGATGGACCATAAACATTATCTAGCCCCTCCCTTCCTTGGGAGATGAGGCCCAGGGCGGTAAAGGGACATGAACACAGCAGGAAAGAGGCTCTTTGATCTGGAAAAGTGATAGACTGCTCAGTTTAGGCAGTCCACTGCCACCCTTGCCAAGTGCAGCCCCTTTGAGCCTCCAGGTAACCCTCGAGCTTATGCTATCTTGTGTCTTGGCCTACGAATGTTTATGTGTGTCTATTTCCCCCCATTCCCCACCAGCATGAATAATTTACTTCTATTTAATTAAAACAAGCAGACCTCTCCTGGCTTGGGGTCTCATCCGAAGCAGCAACTTTCCTCCCCATTAATAGTCCTGGACTATTAATCTATGCTGTGACATCCTAGAAATGAGAGACTGAGAAGGTGATTGGAGCAGAAGCAGCCTTCCCCCAGCTGGCCCTTCAGTCCCTGCCCCCCTCATCCCCTCCTTCCCTCCCGCTCCACCACAAGGAGCCCCAGCACAATCACAGCAGCCTAGACTGCCCACTCAGTTTAAAGTTTACAAAGCACTTTTCTTTCAGCACTGGATAGGGTGGGGGACAGCTGGGGATAGTGTTGGGTCTGGAGTCATGAAGATCTGATTCCAGTTACTACTTACTGGGCAAAGAACTATGATCTTGCTCAGCATCCTTGAAGCCTCTGGACCTCTCTGGACCTGTTTACTCATCACCAAAATGAAGGGACAGACTTCATCATTTCCAAGGCTCCTCTTGCTTCTTTCATTTTCAAATCTATGTTCTATGATGGCTAGCTAAACGTGATAGCTTACCCCATCTGAGTCTGTTTCCTCACCTAACAAATGGAAATAATGATACCAATAGTGCCTGTTTTTTTGTTTGTTTTTGCTTCTTTCAGTTGTATCTGATTCTTCATGATCCCATTTAAAGTTTTCTCAGCAAAGATACTGTTTGCTGGAATAAGTGATTTGTTATTTCCTTCTCCAGCCCATGTTACAGATGAAGAACTGACACCATTAAATGACTTGCCCAGAGACACAGAAAATAAGTGTCTGAGGCTGGATTTGAACTCAAGAAGATGAATCTTCCTGATCCCAAGCCTAGTGCTCTATCCACTGGGTCACCTAGCTGCCCTTAGGCCTCTACCTCTTGTATTTTTGCCTTGCAACAATCTACTGTTACAGAAAATTCAGTGCTATCTCAGGAAATGACTGATCAAAAGTCCTAATGTTAGATGGCCAATATGGAAGGAGAACAATATCTCTCAGTTCCAAACCTTGTGCTCTTGCATCACCTATCACGTGATCTTTCTCATGACCACAATGCTACTCATGCATGTCTGAAATTCCACCATAAATCCTTATCCTTGAGTTTAAGGCCTTTGTCTAACTTAAAGTGCATTTCTTTTCCACTGTTGCCAACTGCTTCCCTCCCCCCTGAAAAAGGGGCCAATATTTCTAATGTCAATATTCTTCCAGGTATGCTGTATGACAGAAATCAGGGAAAATCATTGTTGCTGCAGAATTCTAGAAGACACTGCCTTGGAATATGGCAAAGCTTCCTAAAGAAGATGCATAGCCATCTGAAAGAGTTCATCAGAACTATCCACACAGGGAAGAAAAAGTGGATGAAGAATGCCAGCAATCCAGACTTGAATAGAGCACCCATAGAGCTAGTCCACAAGGATGGATGTCTTGGGGAAAACACTGAGAATGTACAGAGAGATGGACCCAGAAAGAGGAGAGGATATCCAATTGCCTTGAGGAAATTTAGGCTTCACCTTTGAGGATTCCAAACTTCTTCCTAAAGTGAAGGTCTGTCTTTGAAACAAACAAACAAAAGATGGTCTCAGGTGATCTCAGTGACATCTTATGATTTGTAAGTCACTGGATCCCAGTGACATCCCTCTTTGGGAGGGTTATGTTGTTCTTGGTTGACACAATTTTTCTCCTTTTTCATTCCATGCAACAGATGTCAGTGCATCAGCTACAGTGGTTTTCCTTATGGTCTTTCTGCTTGGATTCACCGGCAGTACAAGGCACAGTGACCGAGTAGTTCAAGAAATATTGTTTCTTGTTGCCTTTGGACACACAATGAAGACAAGTCAGTCAACTCCTTTATTTGCCTCTCCAGGGGGAACCTGACAACCATTCTTTGTAGCTTTCTTTATGTCTTAGGGTTTAATTTACAGCAGTAATGTCAATATTGATGCAGCTCAATTCCTCTGTAGTATGTCAACCAATTCACTATTGAACTAAGATTCCACATTTGGAGCACCAACCATTAAATTAATGTTTGTAGATGGTTTGGAATGTGCAATTCTTAGAGACACTTCTCAGCTATTTCATTTATTTTACTATGGAAGCCAAGGGGGCAGCACAGGACCCTTTGGACTTTTGTTTTATAAGTGGTCATAAACATAAAACACATGACAGTGGATGTATCAGGGAGACCTGAGTTCAAATCCTTGCTAGTTGTCTAAATCTGGGCAATCGACTTAATCTCTGCCTACCCTGATTTCTTCATCTATAAAATTAAAATAATACTATCACATACTTCCTATTGTTATTGTGACAAAATGACATCATCTTTGCTAAGTGCTTAGTGCAGTGCCCAGCTCATAGTAGGTCCTTACAAAATGGTCTTCTCCCCAGTGGAAAACTTGCTGTTGATGAGCCTCTCTCTCTTACTTGAATTGATCCTTGAAGAGTAGACATGATCTGACCCTGAGACTGTCCACCAAGACAGGAAAAAGTGGTCCCCAAAGCCTTAGCATCTAAAAGCTTTCAGAATGCAGGTACACCTTCCCACCACCAGGCGGCATCAGAGGTGGATTTTTGTGGACCTCCTGGGCGTTGCCTCTGTTGAGGAAGTCATGCATCACAATAGCTTTGTGGTTCTGGTTTTTGAGATGGGGACTTGTGAAGGAGACAGGGTTGGGATACTGCACCATTGACACATTTGCTCTTTCAGTCCATTCAAGCTGGCTGATGTCTTCATTCTGGCTGTTGACTCCTCCCTCTTTGGTTTGTGAAGTTAATTTTTTGAGGAAAGAACATATTTTTTTCCTTTAATAAATCTCACTTCATTACTTTCAAACCCTTGTTCCACCCTCTTGATATCTTTCATGGATTGTCATTCCATCATGCAGCATGTTAGTTCCTTCTGCCAGCGTTATGAAAGTAGAAAATTTGATAAGCATCCCATTGGTGCCTTTGAGTCAAGGATAAAGATGTGAAATAATCATAATTAGCACTTATCTGGTGCTTTGTTACATATGTTGTCTCATTGGACCTTTGCTACAACCATACAAGGTAGTCATTTATTTTTCGGTTCAGGAAACTGAGGCAGAGATTGATTAAAAATGACTTGCTCAGGGTAACATAGCTAGTAAATATCTAAAGCAGATTTTTCACTTGTGTCTTTCTCTCTCTCTCTCTCTCACACACACACACACACACACACACACAATTGTTTGTTGATTGAATGATCGTGAATAGGACTGGGCCAAAAAGAGGTCTCTCAGAAATTCATTCAGATTTTCCTGCCTAGACAATTGCATTCAGGGATGGTTCTTTCAGTCTTAGTCATTCTACCACTTGTGAATCTGCCTAAGTTGTTGTCAAGCAACATTCCTCATTGTTTCACATGAAAACAGCAGGAGAAACTCTATTTCGTGCTTTGCTGAAACCCAGATTCATTTTCTCTTACAATATAGTAATCTTGCCGCACCCTCCACCCTAAAAAAAGGAAGAAATTAGGTTAGATCTGGAATGACCTCTTTTTGACTCACCCATGCTGGATCTTCCTCATCACTGTTTCCCTTTCTAATTATTTCCAATTCATCTGCTCAATAAAGTATTGTAACACTTGTCAATAATCGGAGTCTATCTCACTAGTCTATAACACAAAGATTTCATTGTCTTTCCCTGAAAAAAAAAATTAAGCTCTTTTCCCTCGCGTGGGCCAGTCCCCATTTTCAGACTTCGCAAGATGACCTGCCAGAAGAGGCTTGACAATCCCATCCAGCAGTTCTTTCATTATCCTGGGATGGACTCCATCTGGGTCTGGTGACCTAAACTCATTGAAGGCACTTAAGTGGCCTCTTGCCATATCTTCCCTCATAATGGGCTCCAATTCCATGCTAACACTTTTGATTCTAGCTTTCCCAGTCAGTGAACATTTGCCTTCACAGAAAAAGGGGGAATGGAAATGACAGTCTAGTAGCCTTTCTACCTGTACTCATTATTACCAGCCCTCTATTACTTTGCTCTTGATACCATCTTCCCTTGTGCTACAATTACTTGGATCTATGTCTCCAGTCCTCATGACCTCATAAACTCTGTAGGAAGGCGACATATTGCTGTGCCTTTTTAGATCCCTACCACCCAGGACCTTGGACAGAGTCTTATACATGTTTGCCAAATTGAATGAGAATCCTACAGGGCAGAAGTAGGATCACTAGGTGGAAGGTGGAGGTAAGCAGCATTTTCCTCCACATAAGAATGAACACCCTGATCATTAAAGTGGTTCACCAATGGAAATGACTGCCACTTTATGTGGTGAACTTGCTATCATTATAGATGTTTGAGCATAGGCTGGGACACCCTTTGTCAGACATGTGAAAGAAGAGATTATTGCTCATGTGCAGGTTGACCCAGATGGTTCCTGGGCTCCATTACAGCTCAGAGATTCTGTGATATTTCTTCTTTATGAGTGGGAAGGGGAAGGGTGGCACTCTTAATCTGAATCTTACCAATGTATGTTAGATAGTATTTTGGGAGGATTCAGCTGCTAAGGCAGTAGACAGCAGGAGGTCACATTTTCTCTGGCCTCTTTCCCTCCTTTCCCTCATTTCACCAAACACCAAAGATGCCTACTTCTGAAATCTTTACATTCCAGTGAGTGTTATGCTACTGGTCCCAAGTGTCATGGGATTTAGTGTAAGGAAAACTCTTTAGATCACTTAATGCTAAATTTAGAAGGAATTAGAATAAAGAATAAAATTTAGACCTAGGACGGTCCTTAGAACAGGAAATGTCTTAGTGAGAAGGGATCTCAAAACACAGAGCTGGGAAGCCTTTCAAACAGGGAATGTCAGACCTGGGAAAGATCTTTGAAGAAAGAATGTCCAAAAGGCAGTGGTTTTCGAGCATAGAATATAGAATATTTGAACTAGAAATTACCTTAGCAATTGAGGATGCCTGCATTCTGGCTTTCTGGAGGAGGAGGTAAGCCCTAAGCAGGGAACAAGTATTAAGTAAATTGCAGAGAATGGTCTAGAACTGAGATCTCCACATTTCCAATGCATAAAAGATTACAGCCCACTTGGATCCAGGACTTCCAGAACAATTAGGAGCTCAGAACCAGGCAGCACCTCCCATGCTTCTGTCTGGCTACTATTGGACCCATCTTTTGTCATATCGAATCATTCAGGCCTCCCTCGTTCAAGGGTCTAGCATTACTGAGTTCCAGGGAGGTTTGGGCGGTCTCCTACTGGGTTACTCATATATATCACATTAAAAAAACACAGCAGAGCCACAACACCATGAAGACATGGTGAATTCATAGCCTGCAGACTGGAAGACAATGTCTATACAATCTGCTTTGGTTCTCGGACTTTGGGGCTGGAAGATTTATCAGCTACAGTTTTCTGGGGAGCTGTCTTGTGAATTATCATGCAATTAACATGCTAATGGCTGTTTATAGAACCTTCTCCATCCAATAGCTTTCTGAATAACAAGAAATGTCCCTTTTCTTAGGGGTGGAGAATAGCATCTA
Source organism: Petaurus breviceps papuanus (assembly GCF_028583685.1). NCBI lineage: Eukaryota > Metazoa > Chordata > Mammalia > Diprotodontia > Petauridae > Petaurus > Petaurus breviceps. The sequence continues at coordinate 2,396,091 of NW_027186310.1, forward strand.
AGGCAGAATGCTTCATTAAATCAATGTGTTTAGATTGTAGGGCTTTTTTTCTTCTCACTAAAAAAGGAATTCCCTGATGCTCATTCTTTTCTGCTATTGTGTGAATGAGTCCTCATGCATTTTTCTCCTCCCATCCCCAATTTGCTTTGTGAAGATAGAGAAACACCTTAATTCCTTCTCTCTGCCTTGGAGGATTCTCTTGGAGAACCACTACTTAATCAACTTCTTTAATAAAAAGAAAGGCGTGGGGGGCTTATTCAATAAAGCCTCCCTTGGATTGGTAAGGGAATGGAAACATTTCACCAGGCAACACCACCAGCCCCTCCGGAGAGCCAACTTTTGGCACCAGCCCCCACTCCTGATTAAAAGTCCTGGAATTCACAAAGGGTGGTTCTGACAGGGCCCTTGGAACACAGAACACAGGATGTAGACTAGCAAGAGCTGAAAAGCACCTTTCATTGTACAAGTGGGGAAACTGAGGCCCCAAGTGGTTAAACTGACTACTCCAAAGTCACAACAAGTTAGCAGAAGACTGTGGACTATACCTTAGAGGAGATCAGAATAATGAGGAGTCAAGAAGACAGGCCACATGGAGACTGGCTGAAAGAGATGTTTAGATTGGGATAAAGAAGACAAATATTTGGAGGACTATGAGGAGGGGGGATAAGAGTCTCCCTCTGTGACTCCTGAGGGCAGCAAATGGGCAGAAGTTGCAAACTGATCAATTTAGGCTTGATGTCAGGAAAAAAATCTCAGAGAGCAATGGGCTTACCCTTGGGTAGTGCTCAGGCCCTCACTGCAAATATTGAAGCAGAGACTGGAGTCATTTTTCAGGAAATAATGAAGATGTTGATTGGGAAAACAAAACCTAGCACCACTACCGCCTTCCAAAAGGAAATCACCCAAGTTTTCTCACAGCCAGGACCATTTTTTTTTACCATTATACCATGGAAAATGAGGTTAGCCTTTTTGTTTTCTTTATAGCCTGTAGAACAAAAGTATTGTTAAGAGAAGACTTCCCTATCTTTTTCAGTCTTCCTCTTGCCTATGCCTTTCTGATTTCCTTCCCCATCCCTTCCAAGCTGCTACCTTCTTCAAGAATCCAAATTCCTTTTTCTCAGCCTCCCTCAAATCCCATAGCTTGTGTGTCCTCCTATCTGCCTCTATCTATTAAGAGGATGGTCACATGGCTCTCCCCATAAATCTGCTGCAAGGCCTAAGACCTCTAGGTACAATGCTTGTAAGCCCACCTGTGCCTACCAAACAAGCTTTTATTAAGTGATTCCTCTCTACCAGACACTGTCATCCCTAAAAAAAAGACCGGTTTCCTGAACTTGGCCTCTGTTCACAAGCCTTCCTTCCCTGTGTGCTATCAATGTAGGGGGTTTAGAGTGGGCTACTCTCTACCCTCTGCCTTCAGACTTCCTCCTTAACTGCTGGCTTTCCTCCCATTCAAGACTGTCTTTGGAATTGATTCGAATCTATTTTTCCAGACAAAAAATATTTAAGAGTGTGAGTTCATTTCTGACTGCTGAAAGCTTCCTCATCCTTCAAGACCACGAGAAACTTTTGCCTCTTCCATAAAGTCATCTCTGATGGTCTCCAGTGACAGGGCTCATCCTCATGTCAAGGTGTCTTGGGGCCCTCAGTCTGGTTCACTCCGTGACCACCATGACCTTCTACTTCCCATGTGTTTCTCTCTGTGCAAGTTGCACCCGTACCCTTATTAGACTTTAAACACAAGGGAGGAAGGCCCTAGCCTCTTTTGCTCCTGTGCATCTCCCAAATCAAGGCACAAATTAAGCACTTTACTCCAGTTTGTCTCCCCATTAGACTGGAGGCTGCTTGAGGCCTGGGACCTTGTCTCATTCAACCAAAGCTTACAAGACAGGGCAATGATGGCAGTAGGTTCAGTAAGAATTTATTAAACCAAGACCTTCTGATGTCAAACTAAGCTCTGAGGAATGTAGGTGGGTCTCCTCCTGAGGTAGGAAGTGAAGAAAATCTCCCTGGGCTACTAGTGGAGGAGGTATGTGTGTGTGTGTGTGTGTGTTTGTATGTGTTTCTGTGTGTGTTTGTGTGTCTGTGTTTATGTATCTCTGTGTGTCTGTGTCTCTGTGTGTGCCTGTTTGTGTGTGTATCTGTATGTGTGTGTGTCTGTGGGTATTTGTGTATGTATGTGTTTGTGTGTATGTGTCTGCATGTGTCTGAGTGTCTGTGTGTCTATGTGTGTGTGCATGCACACACACACACACACACACACGCACACACTTTTGCATGCATGCAGGGTGAGGTTTCCAGTACAGACAGGCTCTTCCTGGCCCAAAACATTTAAAATATTTCTCTTATCCCTCTCCTCCTTGATTTCCCATAGGCCCCATCTACAACCCCAGTAGGTTGTTACTCAACAAGCATTCATTAGGCATCTAGAAAACACTTGGTCATTGAGTTCTTTCAGTTATCTTTGCTTCTTCCTGACCCCAGAGGCAGACCTGGCATCACAAAGATCTGGGTTAGAAAACTACTTCTTTGTTCCTGTCAAATCACCAAGGACTTCTTGTTTCCTGTATGTCAGGCACTGTGCTAAGAACTGGAAGTCTAAGTCCAAGCAGAAAGATAATCCCTACTCTTGAGTTCCTTACATTTGGAAGGGGGACAACACACATACACAAAAGAGCTGAACTGGGGCTTGAGAGAAGAGAAGGTAGGTACCTGGTGCCAGGGCATGGAGAAGAAAGCAGGACTGGGATGAGTTTCCAGGATGAAGAGTTTTCTGTAACCTAGCATGGAGAGAGTCCAGAATGCAGCATGGAGGGGAAGGAGACAGACTGCAAATCGGCAAGTTTCTGTTGGGAATGCGTGCCCATCCATACTCCCTCCAAGGTTTCTCTTCTCCAGGTATCGCATCTCTGACTCTGATTTCTGTCTTCGTGACAGTGTCCACTCCCTTCACTATCCTGCTGACTTCCCTCTGGTTGGTCTCTGTTTGCCCTGTGCCAACCTAAGATCTGAGATGATTGATTGGAGCAGAGGACCATTTCTCAGGGATGCTTTGGGGAAATTCCTGCCTCAGGTATGCATGGGACTAGAAGCCTCCTGAGGACCCAAATCTGAGATTTGGAGAGTCTGTGATGCCCAGAGGGCTATTATTTCTCTTAAACTGGTTGAGGAGGGCCCTTGGTGCTGGGTAAGTGCATTGCATTTGGTGTCAGAGGAAATGAGTTCGAATCCCAGTTCTGCTACCAATTCATCTGTTTAAACTTAGGTAAACTTCTTCCTTCATTTCTTTGGGCCTCCCTTTCCTCATCTGTACAATCAAAGTAATAGAGCTGGTGATAAATCCCTAAACTTCCTTCCAGATTTACCTCAATCATGAATATAAAATGATACCAATTGTTTTCTTTGGGTCCAGAAAATATTCGAATATTCATTGAACAAGAAAATGACCCAGAACTAGAACACCGCAGAACCTGCCCACCTGATTACTCACTGTGGTTCTGAGTTCAGCTCCTTTTTGGGGAGCCCCCACCAATATGTTACTAGAGTCCTGAAACAATGGCAGGGACGTCTTTCCTCTAGGAACATTCTGGAGGAAACTTCGGGGGCTCTGTGACAGATCGTCAGTGACTAGCCAAGCACACTGAGCTGGAAGATATTTAATCCTGAACGCTAATAGAATTCAGTGCTCATTATTCACAAGCTGGCACAGAATCCGGCCTGGGGTCCTTATTAAGAGCATGTTTACGCCATGTAGCGAGATGAACAGCACCTATTTCTGACCTGAATGCTCAGAGAAGGTTGGGGCAGGTAATGTTCAACATCTTACTAATTTGATTTAGAAAGATGGTTATACAACAGCCAATGGGATTAGCCAGAGGGCTTGGATGGGAATGAATAAAAGAGGTTTCCTTGAACTATAAAAATCATGTTCCCCACCCTCCACTGGGAGCACACATGGCCTGAATTGTTTAGTAATGTCACCTTATTGCCTGCTTCCCCCAATATCAGAACCCCAGATATTCTATGGACTAGAAACTTCCACAATCTGGTCCCACTCTGACTTTCTAACCTCATTTCCGATGCATTTACTCTCAAATGCTGCCCAAGTCTCCATTTTCCATTTCTTAAGCATATGCTGTGACTTCTGTGCCTTTGTTCACTCCCCTCCTCACTCTCCAAGCTTCAGTTTTAATTCAATAGATATTTATTAAGGGTCTGCTATCAATCAACAAGCATTTATCCACCACCAGTTATGCTCTGAAATTCTTAAAAGTAGCAAAACCAAATAGAACCATTCCTACCCCAGTGGTCAGAACAAAGATCATTTGGCCAAAGTCCCTCTTACCACTTAGTGGTCCAGCTAAACTGTCCTGCTTTCAGTTATCATACCTCCCTACCTTTGCTCAGGTCATCCTTTATATCTGGAATGCTTTCCCTTCTCCTGGCCACCCCTTGGAACCCCTAGTTTTTTTGAAGGCTCAGCTCAAGGCTACCTCCTACCTAGTGGCCTTTTATGATTTCCATCATGGTAGATTACTACCCCCTCCTCCATATTCTCCCAACCATCACCCAGTATGTTCATGGTTTGTATCTTTTTTTTTTTTCTGAGAATACAGTGTATCTCCACAGTAGTAGTTATATCCAGAGAAATAAAAATATTAATGAACCTGGTTTTTTGTTTGTTTTGTTTTCCATTACTCCCCCCACTGTGTCTAGCACTGTGCTGTATATCAAAGGTGCTCAGCAGAGGCTTCTGGGTTGAGCACAAAAAGTCAGCCCTCACCTTCCACATTTCTCTAGAGCTTTACAAATTACACCTTTACAAATGTTAATTAGCATTACAAAGCATTTCCATAACCATGACCTCATTGAATCTTCACATAAAAAAAAAAATTCCTGGCATTGAGTCACAATTTATTACTTTATAACTTCTATCTCCTTACTGACTCTGCCCTCTAGGGCCCAGCAGCACAAGACTAGCACCCCCTCCATGGGACAGCCTCTCACATGCTGCAGACATTCTCCTGTGTCCATTGAGCTTCCCCTCCCTTCCCCTCTCTTCTCTTCTCTTCTCTTCTCTTCTCTTCTCTTCTCTTCCATTAGCCTTTCTTTTGAGACTTAGTCTTCAGTCCCCTCACAACCACTGTTACCCTTTCAGATAGATTCTAGGTTGTCAGCATCCTTCCTAACATATGGATCCCAAAGGATCACACATCCCCGTGCTTGAGTGGCATCTTCCTTAATAGTAAAATAACCTGATTTACATCTCAGTGATAAGTGATAAGCAGTCATCAGCTGTTCACTCATAAAGAAAAGACTGTTACCTGACACACATCAGATGTGTTATAAGAACTCACTAAACATTATATGGCATAATCCATAAAGGTGACAACTTGAAGACTCTGGGTACAGGGACATCCAGCCCTCAAGAGTTTACAGAATGGGGGTATTTACTGGGGCTTAATAAAGTTTCTTGGGATTTCTAAAGATCCAACCCACTAAAAATTGCATCCTGGTGTATTAAAAATATGAATCGTCCTCCAGAGTCACTTCCCAAACTTGTGCATGTTTTGGCGGGTTGGAGTCATCATAAAGGCACCTGATTGCTTCTTTCCTCGAGGTTCTAGTGGCAATGCTTATCACACATGTGCCCCTATCAGTGTATTTATCACTGATTATTAGCCAATAGACTAATTTGTCTTTTACAAAAGGTATTTACTATGAAGATATGTTAAGGATAATGGTCAATCAGTCAATAAAAATGTATTAAGGAACTACTATGTTCCAGATACCATGCCAAACATTGAGGATAGAAAAGAGTCAAAAGATAGTCCTTGGTTTCAAGGAGTTCACAACCAATGAGAGAGGCAACAGCTAGAAACTAATATGTACAATTATGCTAAAGACAGACTAAATAGAAAATCATTAATAGAGAGAAGAAATAAGAGCGGTTGGGAAAGGATTCCTTTACAAGTTGGGATTTTAGTTGAAACTGAAAGGAAGACAATAGTTGGAGATGAGAACGAAGAGCCTTCTAGGCATGGGGGAGATCCAGAGAAAAGACTTGAAGCTAGAGACAGAGCATAGTGGTGATGGAACAACCAGGAAGCCAGTTTTACTGCATCAAGGAGTATGTGGTGAAGGCTAAGGTGTAAGGATACTGGAAAGGTAAGATAGAATTAGGTTATAAAGGACTTTGAACATCAAACAGAAAATCTTGTATTACATTCTAGAGTTGATAGGGTGCCACTTTAGGTTCATTTTTGTTTTGTTTTGTTTTTGCATTTTTTTGGAGGGGGGAAGGCAAATTGGGGTTAAGTGACTTGTCCAAGGTCACACAGCTAGCAAGCATTAAGCATTAAGTGTCTGAGGTCTGATTTGAACGTGGGTCCTCCTTCCTCCAGGACCAGTACTCTATACACTGCACCACCTAGTTACCAAACCACTTTAATTTATTAAGGAGGGGTATGACATAGTGGGAGCTGAACTTTAGAAAAATTACTTTGGTAGCTGAATGGAGGGTAGATTGGAGTGAGGAGAGACTTGAGGCAGGTAGACAGATGAGTAACTATTGCAAGAGTCCAGGTATGAGGTGCAGAGATCCTGCACCAGGTAGGGTCAGTGTCAGAGTGGAGAAGGGGATGTAACTAAGAGATGCTGCACAGGTGCAAATGACAGGCCTTGGAAACAACTTGTACATGAGAGAAAGGGTGAGAGATACTAAGTGGTCAAGTACGACTCCTAGGATGTGAGCCTGAGGGACTGGGGGGAAGTTTTTGCCTTCTAAACTAATGGGGAAGGTAGGACAAGGGGGGAGGTTTAGGGCAAAATATCATTAGTTCAGTTTTGGACATGTTGAGCTTAATGCCTACTGGATATACAGTTCAAGACATCTGAAAGGCTATTGGAGATAAGAAATTGAAAATACAAAATTGTTACAAAACATTACCCCTAAACCACATTCTCTTCTTTTGCCCACAAAATTGGACTCAAATTTAAGTGAATTATATGTGCATGGATCATAGCAACAGAGAAAACTCATAATTCCAGTTTACTGGAAAACTTTTTTGAGTCTGTAACCAATGCTCTTCCCTGATACAAGAGGTTGTTATCTTTGAAGTTGCCTCCTACTTTGGGGGAGAAGGAAAGAGGATTTCTCCCTGGGCTTGCTCTCTACTTTCTATTCCTATACTGGCTTCAGATACAGGAACAAGCATCTGCTTCTATAAGGAATTCCTGAGTCTAAAATTACTCACTACTCAACAGATTAATTACTCTTCTTACATGTAGCTCAAGAGGTGTGCCTTGATATTCTTACCCAATAGCAAGACATTGCTTATGTGGCATGATCTGCCTCTCATCCAATTACCAACATCCTATGCTCATTTCAAATTGATTTAGAGCATTCCTGCACATTGTGATGAGGTTATAGGAAAATTTCTTAATACATATTTAATTCTGTTAATTGGTTGATTAACCAACACAAATATCTCTAAAAGGTAAAAAGACAGCCTCCAGGCTTTGGCCTAGATTGCTTCCAGGTCTTCGAGAGGTACAATATTTCTTCAATTTTTCATCTTCTTCGCACCAACAATATTTTGAAGCATTTTAAAAGGACAAATAGTCTCTTGTTAATTCTGCTGTCACCCTCATAATATCACTTTCATCATATCATAACCCTCCTCAAGGTCCCACAGGTTCTTACCAATGTGAAAAGTGCTCTATTTTGACTCCAATTTCCTCAAAGCACCCATCTCAATTTCTTTATAGCCCTTATAACATTGCCTCTTGTGTAGTGCCTATTTGTGTGCATTTCATATCCCTGTATTAGAGTGTAAGCTTCTTGGGAGTTGGCACTGTCTTACTTTTCACCTTTGCCATCTGAGCATGGAGAGAATCATCATAGGGGAGCCATTTAATGATTTTTAAAAATTATTCACTGAACTAAATGTCAAGTCGAAATTCATTCATTTGACGTCAATCCCTACCTCAAGAGCTAAACTCATCCAGGCTTCCAACATTATCTATCACATTCATAGGCCACAGGGTAAAGTTAACGCTAAATTCATGCTCTCAATAAACCATGAAGCTTCAGACCAATCACTTAACTCTCCTGATCTTCAGCTTCATCATCTTTAAAAGGAAGCAATTGGACCAGGTGACTTAAAATCTCTCCCAGCTTGGAAAGTCTAGGCATATAGCAGAAACAGCACTATTCCTATTTTATGGATTGGAAACTGATGCTCAAATACATACTGATTTGCTCTGCATCAAGCCATTGGTTAAGAGGCAGGGGCGGGATCCCCCAGGACTACTCTGTCTGAATTGAGTCTTCTTTCCATTAGACTTCGCCAGGTCTCCTCTTTAAGTCATTCGCAGCATGCCTCCCATTTTGGCCAGGTTGCCCTCTTCATGGTCCCCACATGCCCCATCACTTTTCCTACCTCCTTACCTTTGCTCATGCTCTCTCCCATTCCCCCATCCCTGCCTTCCCTGCTGCCCCAAATCCTGCCCAGCTTTATTCCCATAAAAACACTCAGCTTTTCCTGATTGTTCACACTCCTCCTGCAATCTAGACTCTTCCCATGCTTCTTGAGCAAGTTAGCTTGAATGACTCTGTTGTGAGGTCACATGATTGGCCTTTATTTCCCCAAATAGAATCTACAACTGTTGAGGATGGGAAAAGTCTTTGACCTCCTCTAGATCTCCTCCCCAGAGACGGGCATATAGTTTGGGCTCGATAAACAATTTGGGGCTAACTGGGTAATTAATTCACTCCTTCTTAAAACTGTGTGTGTGTGTGTGTGTGTGTGTGTGTGTGCCTGATGGCCAAATCTTGTCAAAGAAGGTTACAGCGAAATAACCTGTCGTTTCACCTGAAGAGCTGGAATTTGTCCTGATCCTCTAAGAAGCTGATTGTCCACCAGCATCTGGTGATGAGTGCTCTCCTTCGTTCTGGTCTGAGGGATGGGCAGAGCTCAGCATTGAGCTTCCTAAAGGGTCCATGAAAATAAGTGTGTAAATTTTCAAATTCTGGATTTTTTTTGTATCTATCCATCCCTTATCAGAGGAAGCAATTTTAATATTGCAAGAGATCTGTGATCCTGATGGGGGGATTCCCCTGCCCTTAGAAATTACAGAGCTGGGATGGTGAGGGACTTCATAAGCAACATAGTATAATACAATTACTTTACATTGGAGGAAACTGAAGTCCAAAACATTTAGGAAACTCATCTGAAGACATAGGACATAATAAATAGGCCAAGTGAGAAGTATGAGAAGGGGGTTAGATTTAGAATTGGAAAGGCTCTCCCATGTAGCCCAATACTGCCTCCATTTTATAGAGGAGTGGGAAAATAAAGTTCATGTAACCGTGTGATCCTCAATTTAGAATTGGAGCCACCTCAGAAACCATCTTATTCAACCCTCTCACTTTACAGAGGAGGAAACCTGGGCCCAGAGAGGCTGAATGACTTGTTCAAGCTCTCACAGGGAGCTGGATAATGGGATCATAGACATGTTGATTCTAATGCTGTCCCCAACCCCATTTTATAGAGAGAAAACTGAGGCACAGAGAATTTGAATAAGACCTAGACTCATAGACCTGGTGTTGGGAGAGGCTTTGGTAGCCTTTTAATACAATCTGGTCATATTATGGATGAGGAAACTGAGGCACAATGTCCCAGATCAGGAGGGCAGAATGTGGCAGAGTCAACATTCAAACCCAAATCCCCAGACACAAAGTCAGACATCTCTTTCCACACTTCCCACTGCTTTAGCATTCTGTGCAGCTTTTGTCCATGTGATTCTGTAAATCCTCCATAGAGAGTTGCTCAACCCAACAGATGTCTTTGTCTAATTCTTGGAATGTGCAATTCCATGTCTCCACATGCATCATTGAGCTGCCTATCTGTTCTCCCTTTCACTGGCTGCCTGTTCAGCCTACCTTGTCTTTCAATTATATGTTTGATCATCTTTTATACCACCTCTCATATGGTCAATTCATCACTGGCAAATGGAGTCTTTTTACATGTCTCTTATTTCTCTCCCTCCGCATTTCATTTACTGTAGTTGAATTCCCTCTTATCTCGTGGCCTTCCACAATTTGTAGCAATAAGGGCCATTAGAAGATGTTCAAAATCCAGACTTTGGCAGCAACAAACAACTCAGATCTTCAAAAATTCCCCTCATTTTCCCAAATGTGATGCAACCTGAGCTCCTTCTCTGAAGTTCCAGCCCATCCCCTTGTCCATCCGTGGTGTCTGTTTGAAATCTGTGGTCTGATGGATCAACTCAATGCACAGCCTCCTAACTGGTCCATTTGCATTTGTTCTTCCCCCACTTTTTTTTTTTCCCTTTGTGGATGGCTAGGCATATCTCTTTGAATGACCATTATTTCCATTGCAATAAGCCTGTCAAGGTCTGGGATTTATACAATTAGAACAATGTCTCACGATTAATTCAACTGAATTTTATTACATCAAAGGTATGGGACCCTGTGATTGGTCCTGTACACTGAGTTCACATCATGTGAACTGGGGACTGAGTTATTGCAAGGTCCATGTGGGCACCGTATATTGTCATTTTAGTTTCTGTTTATCTTTAACAAAATATTCAGTGTGGCTGGTTCAATAATGAGCAAATGTAGCTTCTGCAGAATGAATAATGAATATGTTTCATACATATATACATTGCTATTTTTCAAATGTGTGGAACTATCATTGTGATTAATGAAATATGATTTCACTTAAAAGCATTACTGAATTCATCGTTACTGTTTATCATTGCATATTTTCTCAATGAATAGTACAACTAATCTCATGTCTGTGGAATTTTTTGATGTTAAAAAGTAGCCCTCATTGTCTCTAGATAAGGTTGGGAATTGTTGATATATAAGAAAAGATCTTGGGAAGTTAAGGTCCCAAGTGCTGCTCTCAACAAGGGTTCAGGGCTGGGAGATGAGAGGTACCTTTTCCTTGTACCTCAGGATGGTGATGGTTGTGTCTTCAGGACCCTGCTAACTCAAGTTTTCACTGATTGATTTCATCCCTGATTGAACTTTCTTTTACTCTCTTCTGTTCACACACACAATACATAGTGTATATACATATGTATACATACTGACCCCCTAGATTTACATATGCATATATACTTAACCAAAGTTTCACTCACACTTTTCCCTTCTTTATTTTTTATCACTCTCCTCCAACTTTTCTAATCCTTCTTCTTCTCTTTCCCTTCCCCAAGAGTTCATCACCCAGCCCTGTGACTTTTCCAGAAGAATTGCTAACTCTTTGCTTCAGACTCCCTAGCTTCCTTCAAGAACAGAATCAAGCACCACTTCCAAAAGGAGGCCTAATTTTTCTCCCATTCCCCAGTTGTTATGTTCTCTCTCTTTTGAAATGTTTATATAGATTTAATTTACTTGTATGCATACTGTTGTATTCTTGCAGCAGAACATAAGTGCTTTCAGGGAAGGGAATGTCTTTCTGTCTATCTGCCTCACTCTGTCTTGCTGTCTATCTGCCTCACTTTGTCTTGCTATCTATCTGCCTGCCCTCCCTGCCCACTTCTGTATCTACCTGTCTATCTGTCTGTTTTTTGTCTGTCTCTCCACCTGTCTGTCTGCCTGCCCACTTGTCCACCTCTCTATCTGCTTGTCTGTCTGTCTCTGTCTGTCTCTCTGCCTGCTTGCCTCCCTGACCATTCCTCTGCCTGCTCCCCAGTCCATCTCTCTGCCCCCCGTCATCCACTCTACCGACCTGCCTCCCTGCCCATCCCTCTGCCTGCCCACCTGTCCAGGCCTCTGTCTGTCTGTCTGTCAGTATGCCCATAAGTCTGTCTTTCTGCCCTCCCTGTCTACCTCTCTATCGTCCTGCCTCTTCCTGCCTGCCCCCTTGTCCACCTCTCTATCTGCCTGCACCCCTGTCCTCCCCTTTGCCTGCCTTCCTGCCCATCTCTCTAGCTGTGTGTCTTTGTGTCTGTGTCCTCAGTACCTAGCTCAGTACTTCAGGCATCAAACACACATGACACACCTTTCTTGAATGGAATTGGCCTCAGAATCACAGAGCCTCTCTACCCCCAATCAATCAGCAACAAGTATTTATTAAGCTCCTCCTATGTGCCAGGTGCATCTCTAGGGAATTACCATTCAGTGAAACAGGAACAAGAGAGAGACCTAAAGCTTATGCAAATGAGGATGGCAAAGGGGCCAAAGTGCCAGGAGGACTCCAGGGAGCAGACAGACACTTCTTGCTGGGGTCTTTGGAAAGATGTCCCAGAGAGAGGCGTGAGTGAACTCTCCATGTGACCTTGACCTGGTCATTTTTCTTGAAGCTACTATCTCTTTTCCTAAGGAAACTTTTTCTTTTAAAAATCTATCTTGCCTATAAGAGTCAATGGGGGAAAAATAGAAAGAGAGAGAGTGCAAGGTAGCTAGGCTTATTGCTGATCAGTAAAATGTTCTAAAATAGACAAATATTATCCACGCTTTCCAAAATTTACAATTAATTGCCATTTTTGTACTGCTGAAGTTGTCAAAGAATTTGATTACTATTCTCAATTATTCACTTTGCAAATCATAAAGAAAGTGCAAGTGACATTTCTAATTGCTGATCTAAGAATCTGCTTCCCAAAATAGATACTGGAGACAAAAATAAGTGAGATGGTTAACGATATTTCATCTCACAATGTTGAACAACTATCGTGGAATTAATTACCAGCACACAGAGTAGGCGGGTTTCCAAAGGAACCTTGGATCAGAGGTCACAGACATCAGTCATGGTGCTATAATCCCCTTTCAATCTGTTGGTCTCACTGGGCCAACCTTCTTTTATTTCTGCTACAATCGAAGCAAAAGGGTATTTCTACATTAACCAAGAGAAGTGAAGAACTTGGAAGGAAATTTAATGGAAGAGAGAGGCATCATGAGCAAGTACTGACTTGCCCATTGTCAATTCTTGGATTTGTCTAAGTGTCTTGCTGCTGTTATTGTTTGTTGAATCAAAAACCTCAAAATATGTATATTACATGTAACATGTAGACATTGAAGAATATGTACATGCATATATGTGTAATGCATATAAACATATGTAAAATAAATACACGAGTATGTGTGCACTCGTGCACAGTTCAAAGAGAATGTGATTCCTCTTCCGGGAACAAGTTATGGGGGATATATCATGGGATGATGGCAAAGTTGTGATTATGAAGAGTTTCATCTATGCAACATACTTTGTTGTTGATAAGGGTGAGTAGAATGAAAGTGAACTGAAATTCAACAAAGCAAACATTTGTTCAGCATATGAAGGACGTCACTCCCATTGCTGGAGATACAAAGATGGACTAGGAAACAATTCTTGCCCTCTGAAAGCTTATAATCTAGCGTTGGAATGAGGTGATAAGGTATGACACACAACTGTTAGAAAACCACAGGTGCAAAGAAGCATTCTAGAGAATGAGAAGAAAGTGGAAAAGCCAAGAGGTAGGGAGCATGGGAGCCTTCCTGGAGTTGGTGATGGCAAGTGGGTTTCAAAGGAATGGGAAGAATATACAGATTTGGAAGGGTGAGTGTTTTGTATGTGTGTTGGGGTAGCAGGGGAGTCTCTTCTGCCCATAGAGTGTGGAGAAGGTAGGTTTCAGTTAGTACAGAAACTTGGAAGGAGAAAAAAGTAAACCAAGGTTTGTCCAGTTCAGGCTGAAAGAGCAGGGAGCATTCTATTAGAAGACTTTGGCTAATGTTTCCTGGCCATGGGGGTTTGTGGTATCTTAGCAACAGATACTTACAAAGATAATTGGCCCTTTTGCAATATTCATTTCCTCAGTTATTATCATGCATTCAACAAACAAGTCATTGATTGACAACTATGTGCCAAGCCCTGTGTCAAGGGATTTCCAAGGCAGGCGGGTCACACCTAGTTGGGGAGGAGGGGCGGGGCGGTATTTGGGAAGATTGTGTGGAAGAGGTGTCCTTCTCTTCAGGTCTTAAGGCGGGAGGTGAGGAAAAGGGAGGGAGTTTCAAGAAGAGGGGAGAAAGGGGGAGTGAAAGAAGATAAATTTTCGTTAATGAAAAAAAATTAAGGTAAAAAAAGAGGAAAGAGGAAACATATGAGTCAATGCCTAGAGGCCCAAGAGCATGGAACACATCTGGGGAAAAGTGAACATTTCAGTTCTGTGGGAATATAGGATTCTTGAAGGAGAGTAATGGGAGCTAAGGTTACCCCCAACAAGGCAGGTTACCCCAGTAGGGGTCAGGTCTCAGGCTGAGGATGGTCAAATTTAGCAATGTTTTATTCTTCCAGGGCACATCTCCTGATTGATGATATATCTTACTGATGTATCTTTTGATGTTAAAGTCACTTAAAAACCATTTAATTGATTTTAAATTTAGGAATGCTAGTTTAAGAATTCCTCTCCAAGCTTAAGGGTGTTACAGAGACTGAAATATTTCTGGAAAAAAAAAAAAAACAGAAGGACTTCAATGAGGAACAAAGAAGGGAAAAAATCTGTAGAGAGAGATGCCACATCTGTGTCAGAAGGAAGGAGAGACAAAAGCAATCAGCAAGCATTTATGAAAGCTTTACTTTGTGTCAGAGATCTATGCTAACTGCCAGGAACACAAAGTAAGGTAAAACCTCAGTGCCTGCCCTTGGGTAGCTTTCATTTTAAGGGAGGAAATAATATGCAAATCATTATGTACCTACAAGATACATAAAGGTGAGGTCAGAGGGGAAGACATTAGCTTTGGGGTGGGGGGGTAAGAATCCCTAAACATCTGGATTAAGAAACATGGGTTTCATCTCAAAGAGTAGAGAGCTATACATTGATGAAAAAGGAAGTGCATATGTGCCAGAGAAGGATGCTATGATTCCACAGGTGCTTTTATGTGGGAGACCATACATCAAGGGTCAGAGAGAGAAAAAGGGAGTCATGGCAGTAAGTGAGAGTGCCCTGACACAAATTTTTGTCAGCCTAATAATAAGAGAGACGTCTGCTATCTCCCCAGGGCTCATATTTAAGATGTGACAGAGAACTCAAGATTTGTCACAGTGAATGGCATTCCACACTGGCACTAATGATACTGCCAGAAGGAACCTATAAAGTATTCTTAAAATTTATGTAATATTGGGCAGGACACTGAAGACTTTAGGGGAACCAGAGCTGGAGGGATTTCCATCACTGCTACCAATTGAAGGCAGGGGGTTTAGAAGAAAAAGTGATATTGGGAAAGTGAAAGGCTTTCTAAGGAGGAGGGGATTTGGATATCTGGACCATGGTTTAAAATTGAGGAATGACAGACCCTTAGCCAGGGATGGAGTGCTCCTAATTAAAGCTGATAAGAATGTGTTTTCCTGGCATTCTGCCAGTTCAATCAAAACACTCTAAATTGAAAAGAAATTGAAGGAATAAAAGAGTATATATGTAGATTCTCTCAAAGCTAGAGGTCATAGAGAGTAGTTTAAATGTTGGAAGAATAAGCACAGAAGGTACTTGGCTTTGGGGAGAATTCTCATCCTCAGAATGTGCTGTCCTAATTGGTGAGTGAATGAACACAGACTATCCAGATCTAGCTGGTCCCAGACGATGACTGTACTGTTCATAGGCTGTTTCCCTTTCCTGCTGTGGTAACCTCCAAATGTCTAGAGGAAACTAAGCCAGTCAGCTTTGGGGCTAGGCCATCCTGATTGGTGAGTGCATGAATTCCAGCACACGCTGCCCACTGTGCCTTATCAGTGCCAGACGACACTTCACCTCAATCATCTCCCTGCTATGACATGATGTTTTCCCTATTCCTCCTCCACCCCATTCCTGTCTCTACCTCTGGGAATAATAATAACATTAATATTACAATCATTTCCAATAAGACATGTCAACTGAGTGCCCTGTGCTATACTCAGGGTCTCTGGGACTTCCTAAGCCCAAACTTTGTCCCTTAGCTGTCATTTTTCTCTGTCTTGTATCTCTCATGAGAATGCAAACTTTTGAAGTCTCTCTTTTATATTTTGATTCCCCAGAACTTACTACAGTGCTTGGCATGTAGGTAAGTGATTAATACATTTTTTTTCATTCATGCAAACACCCCCATTTTTACATGAAAAACAATTCAAGAAAGCCCCCTATAACAAACAGCCTAGGCCACAGATGTCTGTGCACAAACAAGGACACCCACCTATGATTAGCAAATGGGATGCATTGCTGTGCCCTACCTTGGTGAGGGCACATCTCAAAGGTGGTCATCAGGTTGGGAGGACTCATTTGAGGAAAGATATTGACAACCTGGAAAATGTCTAAAGAGAGCAAACCAGATGGTGGAGGGCCTCAGCCTTATGGCCCAGGAAGATCAAGTTTAACCTGAAGAAAAGACTCAGGGAGATGGTGGGCAAAATCAGGATTGTCTTCAAGTATTTCAAGGGTTGTCATGTGGAAGAATGATTAGTGTCCTTCCACCTCGTCTTGAGAAGCAAGAAGAATGGTTGGGAGTTACCCAGAGGCAATGTAAGCACAACATTGACAGCAAACCCAAGAATCATACCAAGATCAGCAGCACCCTTTGTAACAGCCAAAGCCCTCCAAAAGTGGCTAGTTGAGGTGGTGAGCTCCCTTTCACTGGAGATCTCCCCAGAAAGGCCAGATGACCACTTTTTGGGGTGATGTTTTAATGGAAACTTATCAAGAATAAACTAGAATGGGTAGTTATTGAGGTTCCTTCTAAGTCAGAGATTCTATGAAATACAAATCAAGACATGATACATGGCCTCTGAGAGGCCTGGGAAACACACCCATCAGCATGTCTGTCAACTGGGAGAGCTTTGATCTTTTCATTACACATAAGCCAATGGATCTGGACAACTCAACTCCCTGAACATGAGGAGAAAGTCCTTCATAAAGACTTCAGTGGCATCCATAGCCTCTCCTGCCTTCGTTTTATACTGTTATCAATGAGCCCAGGTCAGACCTGTTGTTAAAAATGTGAATTCCTACTTAATCATTTATGGAGCTCTGACTCACATCCGAAAGATTTCCATGATTATCCATAAATTTGAGGGCATCTTTAAAAAAATTTCCATGTTAAAGATGTATGATTAATTATGCTTTTTCATTTGCCCTTTCTAACCAGACATTGAGCTAACAATACTAGATAAGTTAATGTTTCAGAATGCCCGAGCAAAGCAAGGACAAGAGATGTCCCTGCTATCCCTTAGTGCAGGGGATTTGTCCCATCCCCCACCCCCCAAAAAGAGGGCTTTCTGTTGTCTTGGAAAGAAGTCAGCAGACGAATCCAGAGTAAGGAGTCATAGACCGCCATACCCAAGAGGCATGTTAAAACACAGAGCACAGGATGTGATAGCTGGAAGAGACCTGGAACCTTGGATGTCAGAGATTCCCTCTGAGAGGGCCCTTGAGCTGCGTGGGCCCGCAGAACAAAGAATGTCAGAAAAGGGACTGGGGAATATCAGAGCTTGAAGGGACCTGACAGATCATCTGGTCCAAACTCCTCATCTTACACACGAAGGGCCAGAGTCCCAAATAGAGAGAGGCATTTGCTTGAGGATACACCACAAAGAAGAGAAAGAACCAAGACTCTACTCCAGCCATTTTCATCTCTGCTTCAAGCTCTTTCCACTAAAGTACCTCACTTCCCTTTGAGTAAGTCACTGCAGAAGTTAACACAGATAGAGAACAAATAACCCAGAGATACGTCAGGAGCCTCCAAAGTGCTTGTCATGGAGTATGACTCATACGCTGTAGCCTACTGGGGAGGGGGCGGGGACTTGGGATTACCTTGGGCATTTTTCTTTTCTTTTTCTAATACATTTTTGTTTGTTTGTTCAACTATACAGGTTTTTTTGGCGTTGTTGTCCCTTCTACCTCTTTCCACCCACTGAAAATAAAGAAAAATGAAGAAAAGCAGACCCTTCCTATAAACAATGTCAAGTGAAGCCCATGATCACATCTCCAGCCTCCCAAAGTGCTTTTTTTAATTTCTCTGTCATGAGAGGGACAAATCGTCTTCTTCACTGGTCCTCAGGAATAATGGTTGGTCAGGGAAATGATTAGAACCCTTCTGTCTTTCAGAATCGTTCAGTTTTGCAATGTTGGATCTGCCATACAAGACATTCTCTTGGTTCTGCTTGCCTCTCTCTGAATTAGTTCATAAAAGTCTTTCTAGACTCTGAAAGCTTCCCTTTCCATTTCTTACAACAAGATAATATTCTATGATGTTCATATACCATAACTTGGTCAGTTATTCTGTGATGCATTGCACCTCTCAGTTTCCAATTGTCTGCTGCCACAAAAAGAGCTCCCATGAAGTAAAAGTCTTAGGGCATCAAACTGAATTAAATCTATTGGGACACCCTGTGTAAGACCTTTTCCTCTTAGTCAACAATATTTTTGATAAGTGTTTACTATGTACCAGGCAATGTGCTAAGTGCTGAAAATAAGAATGTGAATCAAAGGAAAGACAATTGTTGCCCTCAAGGAGTTTACAATCTAATGAGTGTGTGTGTGTGGGGGGGGGAGACAACATTTAAAAGGAAGCTGAAAATGGAGGCAGGGAGATTAGGAGGAGGAGGAAGAGAGGATGGGGGAGGAGTTCAAGGGCCTGTGATAGTCAGGAGGGAAGGCCTGGTGATAGCCTCTGCCTTCTAAACACAGGGTCAGAGGGCACTGATGATGTCTGAGGACTGAAGTGATGTGACCTTGGAGGAGGATGAAGTCCCTGGAGACATGATAGAGGAGTCCAAAGGACTTGTTTAAGGTAGTTGTTTTATCTGACCTTTTTCTTATCCAATCCCAGATGGAGGCATATAAAGAATGTTCACTGATTGGATTCAGAGCATCTGGGTTCAAATCCTGTCCTCAGCCTCTCCTACATCTGTGACCTTGGGCAAGTCATTTAAATTTATTTGGTCTCAGTTTCCCCATTTATAAAATGATGAGAGGGTTTGGTTCTCTGGCCTCTGAAATCTCTTCAAGCTGTAGATATTTGACCACAAGTTTTATGATGTTTATGCTGTTGCTTAGATTGGAGACTTCAAGGTTAAGTGCGCTCTATTTGCCCTAATTCACCCCAGTCCAAAAGAAGATTTTAATAGGATCTAGGATACATGATTCCCCTGCTTTGAGGGCTACATCCACCGAAGCAGATCTCAATCCACCCACACCTTAGTAAAAGGTATTCAGGAGTTGCTACAGTTAGCAACATTTAAGTCTTCTGGTGGTTCAGACTCTAGCTTTGCCACTCCGTGCCTGGTAATCTCAGCAGGTGGCCTTTCTTCTCTTGGCCTAAGTTTCCTCATCTGTGAAATTGGGGGTTGTATTGGATGACCTCCAAGGTCACTTTCAACTCAGAATTCAAGAGGATATATATGAACTTTCCCAACCTGACACGTTGAAGGAAGTCACTAATGGTGGCTGTGAAATAATAGTAGTTGACATTTCTAATAAACTTTATAGTTTACAAATCCTTTTATACTCCCATGTCATAGTAGAAAGTACAAGAATTATTATCCCCACTTTGTGGATGATGAAACTGAGTCCCCCATATGGGAAGGGATTTGACAAAAGTCAGAAGAAAGTCATGTGGAATCTGTGCATCCAAACAGCTGTGTAAAACATGTTTTACTGGTGTTGGGACCACACGAGAGAGAAAGAACCACATGGAAAAGGTAAGAGGATGACCTGGGCTGTATCGGGAAGAAACTAAGACAAGATGGAGGGGGAGAAAATGGGAAACTCAAGGGATTGTGGAACTAAAATAAACAAACAAATTAATAAAGACAAAAAAAAAAGAAGAAACAAAGACAAAAGCTTCCCTTTCTCTCCACAGTCTATGATGAGAACCTTCCATATAGAACCTCACATGCCCCCACCTCTGAGCAGCCCTCCTCAGCTTCACAGGTTCTCAGGAATTTCTCCCTCCTCAGAACTCTTACAGCTTCCCCAGGTTCAGAAGCCAACTGAGCACATCTTCAATTCACTAAACATTCAGTAAGTTCCAGCTCTCCTGCTCTTCATTTTTCTCCATTTTTTTCCTTCATCTCAGTCCCACATTCCCAGACTGTGAACTCATTGAGGCTATGATGTTGACCTATCTGTTTCTTTCCTGTTCACAGTCCTCTGCTGGCTCACTGTTGGGCACCTGGAAGAGAAGGACCTCTGGGAGCAGCACTAAGAGTCTTGGATTCTGGCTCCAGGCTCACAATGTGACCTTGGTTAACTTAGGTCCAACTGAGGTTTCTTCAGCTATAAAAATAGAGGACCCCTACTTGCCCACTCACAAAAGGAGAAAGTCAACAAAAGCGCTTGGTCACCAAATAGCATCACATGTCTGTAACCTCCATTTAAAACTCGATAAAGGTGTGCTACTTTGAGTTGGGTAAAGTGTAGAACATGTAGAATGGGGCTTCTTAATGTGATGTCTCTGGACAGATTTTAGGGAGTCTGTGAGCTTGGATGGAAAAAAAAATCAAATCTTTATTTTCACTAATCTCTTCACTGAAACTTAGTATTTTCTTCAATTACTTTATAAAAACATAATTCTGAGAAGAGGTCCAAAGACTTTAACCACCTGCAAAAGGGCTCTGGGCCCAAGTTGAAGAATCCCTACTCCAGAATGAAGTCCCTTTCTAGAAATGCCTGACCTGACCAGGATCTCTGAGAACCAGGAAATAAACCTGTTTGGTCTGATCTGTCGCGTTACCAAATGGGACAGCAAAGCAGATTTGAAGGAGGATGGCCAGGATAGGGAAGAGACTCCAAAGATATCAGCTTAGTTACTTCGACGAGCTAGGAGATTTATCCTGGTGAAGAGAAGGGTTGTGGAAGGAGGCAAGGAGCAATGAAGAAGGCCATCAAATAGCCAAAGGATTGTCACTTTGGAGACTCCCCCTTAAAAATGCTATGTAAACGCCACCTTCCAGAGGAAGCCCCATGCTAGTGTCTTCTATCCCTCCAAAGTCCTACACGTGGAACTCATTTGCATTATTCTCTTCATATTAATTATATAATCACATATGTATGTGTTTATTTACCGATCCATCCATCTATCTGTCTATCTAAGTCTGTTCATCTATCTATCCATCTATGCAGCCATCCATCCATCACCTTTCCATCTGTCTTTCTGTCTCTCCATCTGTCTGTCCATCTGTCTGTCTGTCCATCTCTCTCTCTCTCTATCTATCTCTCTCTATCTATCATCTATCATCTATCTATCTATCTATCTATCTATCTATCTATCTATCTATCTATCTATCTATCTATCTCTGTCTCTCTGTCTGTTCATCTATCTATGCATCTATCTAGCCATCCATCCATCACCTTTCCATCTGTCTGTCTGTCCATCCATCCATCCATCTATCTATCTCCTTGTTTCTCTCATTAGAATGTAAGCTTCTTCAAACAGGGCTTAGATCATTGTATTTGTATCCCAGCACTTATCACCATACCTGGTACGTAGTAGATAATAAATAAATGCTTGTTGATTGATTGTCCAGTCTCTGCCTTGAGGGGATAACTTGGAAAGATGGGAGCGAGCTGATTGTGGGCCTCTTTTTAGCTCAAAGTAAGGAAGGACTTTCAAACAATGAGAGCTGGCCAAACAAGGAATGGTTTGCCCCGGGAGGAAGCTCCCCATCACCAGAGATGGTCCATTTTAAGGTGCTGTAGAATGAAAAGCTGCTTCAAAATGGACTGAACTAGATGCTCTCTGAGCTTTCTTTCAGCTTTGCAGTGCTATGATATGTTGATACATGGACCTGGAAAAAGGAAGACTTGAGTTCAAATTCAGCCTCACACACTATCAACTATGTTGGCCTGGGTAAGTCACCTCACCTCTGTCCACTTCAATTTTCTCATCTGCAAAATGGGCAGAGTAATAGGCCCTTCTAGGACTGTAGTGAGGAAAACATGAAATAATCTTTGTGAAGAGTTTAGCAAAGCTTGAAGTCTTAGCTATCAATCAGTCATTCAATCATCGAGCATTTGCTCGACGTCTACCCAGTGCCAGGCACTGAAGTGACCAAGCAGGAACTGACAGATGGGGGATCCACTGTGGCCACCTCCCTGCTTTGGTATCTGTAACTACAGCACTTGGCACTGTGCTTGGTACGTAGTAGGCGCTTTAGAGCTGCTTTTAGTCCCTTCATATCATCATGGGCAAACCCAAACCAGATAAATACAAGGTAATTTCCTAAATGTAAAATGCTATTGATTTTCACTGGATAAGGGGGCATCAGATGGAACCATGGCAGGGGTAAAAATGGCTCTTGCCTTCTTATTAACAGGAAGTCTGGCCTTTAACTATGGAGGACAGGACTGAGAGGGGAACAGCACAGAAGCACGCTTCTGTGTTGTGTCTGTGCCATGTAACATTCATGAGTCGTTAGGTTTAATCTGGGATGTAACGAGTGACTGGCTATTGATTCATGTGTTTTGATGCATTAATGATAATGTTACTAATACATTGCCGGTTTCTCCCAGAAGGAGGATTGAGGTCGTTTTTCATTAAACAAAATAATTTGTTGCATTAGTATGCACGGATGGAGGCCACTGGCAGGGCCAACAACCTTTTAAAAAAATAATATAGTGTGGTAATTCATGAGCTGAAGGCTTGCTTTGAGAATATTCCTCATTCTGACTTAAATGCGTCTTCTGCCCACTCAAACTAAATGTAATTTCCTTTTTTATGAGTATTGGTTATTTACATGCAAAAGTTTCTCTGAGGCCCCCGCTGCCAAATTGTTCCGGGTCTGTCCCAAGCTGGCTTTGGATTAACTGTGGAGTCCATCGATCATTTTTATCATGCCCGTATTTATCAGCCTAATGGAAAAATGAAAGAAAACCAGAAGGATGAAGGAATCAGGGAGGAAAGGCAACCAGAGCTCCAGTGGCCTGTCTGCCCATATGAATGGGTAGTAAGGGCCACCTCAGGGTTCCTTCAGCTGCCCCCCACAAGGGGGAACTAGAGAGCACCCAGGGATGTCCCTGGATGGGGATGTCCATTGAAAGAGAGAAAACTAGGGAGGGCTAGGTGGCGCAATGAACAGAGCACTGGGCCTGGAGTCAGGAAGACATGAGTTCAAATTTGACCTCAGACACTTACCACTTACTAGCCATGTGACCTTGGGCAATCCCAGTTGCCATGCCTTCCCCCTCCAAAAATAAAAAAAAAGAAAGGGAGAGAAAATTAATTGGGGTTTAGCATTCCTTATCTCTCCTCTCATTCCTGACTCACTCAAATTCTGCCTCCTCCAAGAATTTGGAGCCTCCTCTTCTTTGTTCAGATTTAAGGGCCATTGTTAGAGACAGTGAGGTACACAGAGCAGTGGGCCTGGAGGTAGGATGACCTGAGTTCAAATCTGACCTAGGATACTTGAAATCTTTTTTTTTTTGCTTTTTTTAGAGGGGGAAAGGTAGGGCAATTGGGGTTAAGTGACTTGCCCAAGATCACACGGCTAGTTTTTTGTGTTAAGTATCTGAGGTCGGATTTGAACTCAGGTTCTCCTGACTCCAGGGCTGGTGATCTACTCACTGAGCCACCTAGCCACCCTTAGAATACTTGAAATCTGTGTGACTCCAGGTAAATCACTTGCCATCTTCCTTAGTTTCCTCAAGTATAAAATAGGGATAATAATAGCACCTATCTCCCAGGGTTGTTCTGAGGTCAATAATCATGAAAGCGTTTATGTAGCTCCTACTTTGTCCTAAGCACTTGATAAATATTATCTCATGTGACTCTCAAAGGATTGAAGCTCAAGGATAAAATGGGATCTAGCTGGTTTATCACTTAGCCCAGTGCCTGGCTCATAGGAGCTGCTCTGTGATTGCTGGCCCCTTCCCTTCCTATCCCTGTCTTGTTCAGACCCCCCAGACCCATGTTGACATCACATTACTCTATGATCCAGACAGCCTGGGCTACTTGCTGCTTCCTGCACATCACAATCCATTCCTCCCCTGTGCACCTTTGTGTTGGCCATCTCCTATTTTGTGAGGGACTGCTTCCTCACTTGCTTGGCTTCAACAGCCTGGCTGAGGAGGAGGCTTAGCTCGAGGGACACCTTCTGAAGGGATGGATTCTCCTGATTGCACTAGCCCTTAGTGCCACTCTCCACTTCCACCAAATGCAATTGACTCTGTGTCAAGTAGTTATCTGTGAACATGGGACTTCCCTCCAGTTGGATGAGCCATTCTCGAGGGCTGGGACTGTCTTGCTTTGGAATTTGTAACTAGATATTATCAGAGAACCTGGTTATAAGGGGTTTAATAAATGATGGTTGATTAATCAATTCTTTTATAACCCCTCCCTGACAGCTTCTCCTCCATGATCTCCAAAAACACTTTGTGCTTCTCTGATACCTTGTGGAGGTAATTCTATGTTTCACCTGTGAGCCTATGACTGGCTTCCTCATCCCCCTCCCAGAAGAAAGTGAGCTCTTCTCGGGGACCCTGGCTTCTGACTGGGGAACTCCTGGCTTAGTTGACGCATAACCAGACAGCTTGGCTGCCGCCTGCCATTTTGGGCCTGTGCCAAGGTGATGTTCCCCTCTCCCCACTTCTGGCTACCAAAGGATGTTGTCCTCTCCCATTCTAAGGAAGATTCCTTGAAAGCAGGACTTGTCTTCCTTGCTCATGCTTTGATGCCCAATACTTAGTCTGGTGCCTGCTGAAAAAAAGAGCTTAATCAAGACTTTTTAAAAATCCTTTTTGCCTTTGCCGACACCAACAAGAGGCTATTTGTAGGTGTGAAAAAGACCTGGATTTGGAATAAGAAGTCCTTGGTTCAACTCTTGGCTCAGAGACTTAGTAGCTATGTGACCTTGGGTCAATCCCTTGAACATTCTGGGACGAAGACTTCTCATGTATAAAAGAGGGCTTTGAGCTAAGAGATTTCTTAAGATCCCACCCAACTTTAACTCCTATTATCAATCCCCTTATCTCTCCCTGCAAAGGATCTTATCTAAATTCTGTCTCCCCAAGTCCTGAAGAAAAGATTCTGCACAAACATAGGTTCAGAAATGGTGGGGACCAAGAGACGCTCAAGCCCAAATCCCTCACTTTTCAGATGAGAAATGTGAGCCCCAGAGACAGGAAGTGACTTGTCCAAGGTGAGAGAGGCAACAGGTAAGAGTGAGCTCAGTTCCTCTGACCCCAAATCCTGTCCCCTTTGCTCCTGTACCATATTTGTGCCCTAGAAATAGTACAGTAAGTGAATGATCGATCTCTTCAAGTGTCTAAAAGGCTGCTTGTGGAAGAAGAAACACTTCTTCTGTGAAGTCCCCAAACATCAGAACCAATGGGTGGACTTTCCAGGGAGTCTGACTTCAGCCCCTATTGATAACAATTAATGTTCTCTTAAGGGACAATAGGCTACCTTGAAAGTGTCTCGCTGAGGCTGGAAGATCACCTCCCAGGGTGGTTGTTGAGAAGGACTTTCCCTGGCAAGGAAAGTGGTCTCAGTGACCCCATCAAGGATTCTACAATTTGAAGTTGATTCTATTCATTCACCTGGCTTTCATAGAATCGAGTTATCACTGAATGGGACTAAAGAGACATCTACTGTGGTCCCCCTATTTTTTTTAAGAAAGGAAAGGTCAATAATTCCCTGGTCTTCATTTGTGAGTGTTGCACTATTGACTAGGCATTCTTCTAGTCGTCTTATTTTGTACATGAGGACACTGAGGACCACAGAAGGAAAGGAACTTCTTTCAAAGAAGTCACTCTTGTTGTATTACTACTCTTAGGGTTTGAAGATTTGGAGCTGAATGGAACCACAGGGTCATCTAATCCAATTCTCACATGTTGCAGATGAGGAAACTGAGTCTCAGAGTTTAGAGTGAGCTATCTCAACCACCATCATTACTACATCTCTACTCCTTAGCCGTTTGACATTCCATTTTTGAGAACCTTTCAGACTACTGTCAGGAACTCTTCTCTTTCTAAATAAATGTGTCACTGTCAACTACAAGGCTATGCCTTCTATAGAAAACTGATAGCATTGATTGAAAAGTAAAGTGGTCAGACAAAAGGTCTGCAGTTCTTCCCCTTGTGTGACTCCTATAGACTTGGGAGTGGTGTGGAAGACAGGATGGGACACAGTCAAATAGCCTATCTGTCAGGGGATATGGCTAGGGAACCTTTCTGCTAAGCTGCTTTGGGATGGTTATCAGCATTGTGAGACACTTCAGGGCCATGAAGGCTAAGGTAGCAATCAGAAATCAAGAGGCAAGCTTGGAACCAAGAGCCAAGAAACTGAGGGAGATCAAGTCATAGACAAGAAAAGTTAAGTTCGGGAGAAGGGGAGGCTTAATGTAGGATGAAGAGCCAAGGTCTGGAGCCCTGAAGGGCAGGGCCAGAGAGGCAGGGGCAGCTCCCTAGACCAGACCCACTAGCCTTGAAGGGAAGTCACAAACAGGGTAAGAGGACATCTGATTGCCCTAGGTGGGCTCTCTTCTTCCTTGACCTATGGTCTAGCTCTCATGCCCTGTGCCTAGCCAGCTGTTTTATCAACAGAACTACATGGTAGGAAGGAGTCATTCAGAAATGTCCCCCTTCATTGCTCAGCACTCAGCTCCCACCTGAAGCCTGTCATGGAGCAAATTAAGCACGATTGACTTGAAGAGAAGGCCTTCTAGCTGTCTTAAAATGACCAATTCCCCAGTTTTATAAAAAGGATTCATTTATCAGGTATCAGTTCAAATGCCAGTTTAAGTCTATTCTGTTACCTCACCAAAGAAACAGAGCAGCAAAGTTACAAGGGAAGGAAAGCAGTAGCTGCTACTTAGAGCCCTGTTGAGGTCATTAGGGGGGTTTCTGCCTATAGGAAACTGAGAAGAGAAGCATGCCATCTGCAGAGGTGATTTTGACTGGTCCTTTAGAAAAGAAATACCAATATTCCAAAGCTGATTCTCTTGGAAGAAATAAGAGGAAGTAAGTAAGGTGAGGTCTAGTCCTTGAAGAGTGGGGTGGCTCTAGAGGTCTTTCTGGGAAAGCCTCATGTGCTGGCAAATACTGGCATCTGCCTGATGTTTCAGCCACAAAGAAAATGGAAGGGTGTGGGCAGGTCACCAGGTAGTGATAGCTCCATCCTTGACAACATCATCAAAGCCTTTCTCTCTTCTCTAGGCTTTGCCTGGTTCAGACCTTGCTGCCTTCATCTCTGAGACCTGGAGACTAAGATCTATTGTAGATAGATTCTCAATGATCTCTTGGGATGAAGGTCTTTCTAACCTAATTTCCAACCCCTCAGAGGCAAGTTCTTTCTTCCAGGGAATCAACATCATGCTCATTCAATGAACATGTACTAGAAAGAAAGTGAATAACTCCTAGGAGACCTTGCCCGGAGGTGATGGCTATTGATGAAAACAATTCTGGTGACTCTATCATTTATTTAATTTGTAAGTTGTTTAGAGAGAACCAGCAGGCACCAGCCTCTGAGTGCCATGGGGCACAGAGAGAGGGAGAGCTACTGAGCAGAGAAAGCTAGCCCCCATTTTCAGTAGAAGAATGCCTAGTTAATAGTGCAACACTCACAAATGAAGACCAGGGAATTATTGACCTTTCCTCTCTTAAACACTGCTTTGAGGAGGATTTGTGAAGAATGAGTGTGTGTCACAAGATGATCCCAACCCAAGCAGATCTGTTTTAGAAGGAGGGGGGCTAATAACCACAGTATCTATCCAATTTTTAAAATAATTTATTTATTTAGTTTTAGTTTTCAACATTCACTTTCAGAAATTTAAAATTTTACCCCCCTCCTTTCCCCTTCCCTCACCAAAACAGCTTGCAATCTGATATGACTCAACACATACATTCCTATTAAACACATTTTCACATTAGTCATGTTATATAGAAAAATTATAATGGGAGAGACCATGAAAAAGAAAAAAAACAGTCTGCTTTGCTCTGCATTCTGACTCCATAGTTCTTTCTCTGGATGTGGATTTACCATCAAGAGTTCTTTGGAGTTGTTTTAGGTCCTTGCATCTCTGAGAAGGATAAGTCTATCAGAATCAGTCATAGCACACTGTGACTATGGTATACAATTTTGGATCTGCAAGATAGGGTGAAATATGCCCTGGGCTCAGTCTTTATAAGTTATGTGGCCTTGGATGAGTCTCCACAATTCTCTAGACCATTTTGCACCATTGAATAAAGTGATGAAGCTTCATAGGGTCCTCGATTAGGAGAGAGGGTATGACTTCCCTAAGATCACCGAGTGATTTATTGGTAGAAATGAGGTCTCCTAACTCCTAGCCCATTACTGTTAATCCACAGATTTTAGAGAGTCTTTTTAAAAAGTTCAGATTTTCTTGATTTTTTGTTAGATGAAATCTTGAAATTTTATCTTCTTGAATTCATATCTGGCCTCAGAAACTTACTAGCTGTGTGACCTTGGGCAAGTGATTTAATTCCTTTTGCCTCAGTTTCCTCAGCTGAAAAATGAGCTGGAGCAGGAAATAGTAAACCCCTCCAGTATCTTTGCCAGGAAAACCCCAAATCAGATAAGAAACAGACAAACAGAACTGAAAACAATGGAACAACAATCTTACAGGGAAAGACATTTGCAACTGGAGAATTGCCAAAGGCTTCCTGCAGGAGGTGAGATTGGGCTGAGCCTTGAAGGAAACCCGGAGTTCTAAGAGGTTGAGGAGAGTGGGTAGGGTATTCCAGGCAAGGGATGTTCCCAATGAAAAAGCCGAGATGGCATTCGAGGTGAGAGACAGCAAGGAGGTGAGTATGGCTAGACCGGATGGAGTATGAATGGAGAGCCAAACTCTTAGTGAACCAGAAAGTCAAATGGGACGAATTTTTGAAGAGTTTTCAATTACAAGTAGAGGTCTTTAGACTTGATCCTAGAGGTCATGGGGAGCCACTGGAGTTTGGTGAGTAGGGAGGTGACATGGACAGTTCTGCTCTTCAGGAAAATTGCTTTGGCAGCAGAATAGAGGATGGGATTAGAGAGAAGAGAGACCTGAGGCAGGCAGAACAATTAGAGTGCCATGGCAATAGTCCAGGAGAGAGGTAAGGGTGTGTGCGTGTGTGTGTGAGTGGGTGCACATGTGTGCATGCACGTGTGTGTGTGAAAAGAAGAGGAAATACACAGATATTATAGAGCCAGAAAAGACAAGATTTGGCCAAAGCCTGGCACTGGGGAGTGAGAAGAATGAGAAGATGAAGATGGCACCAAGATCTTGAACGTGCAGTTGTTCAGTGTCAGCTCTTTCGCAGACTCTAAGCACATAAAGACAGAAATCCCATTGTCTATGGCCTCAGCATGTACACACTAACCAGGGGTATGCACAAGTGCAGATGAGTACACACAGGCTACACCCACATAATGAGTTCCTGGGGCTTCAGGAAAGGCCTCTCGAAGGAGAAGGCAGCTGAGCTGAATTTCCAAGTGAATTTGATGGGATTGTACAGTATGCCGTGGAAAGTACTGTACAGTTAGTTGGGAAAAGTAGATTGTGAAGGACGTTAAATGCCACACATTGGGTCCTAGAAGCAATAGGGATCCACTGAAGTTTCTTAAGAGATGGGGGTAACATAGTCAAATCTGTGCTTTAGGAATATCCAATTGGGAAGCTGCTATTGGTACAAGAAGGGAGGGGAAATTCTGGATATTATGGGGACCTGATTAGAAAATATTTAAGATCTTTTCCAGCATTATTATCCCATGATTTTATATCTGTGACCTATTGAAGTCCTTAGTGATGGAGCCTGACAGGAGAATGGTTACATGCCCCAATGGGTTCCTACCTGCCAGGAAATGTTAATTACCCCCAGGCTATGAAGGAATAATCAGGATGGTGTCACCTGTGGGTTTGTGATGGGGTCTATTGAGAGCTATTGACAGTACCAAAAAAAAGGGGGGGTGATATAGATTAGAGAGAAATGTGACTATGTAGGAGTTAAGATAATATGAGTCACCATCTGCTTCAGAAGTCAAAGCATCCTTAAGGATTGAGCAAAGAACTCTAGTGAAAGTGAACTCATTCAAAGGCAGCAACAGGAAATGGAGACTCACATTTTCCTATAGAATCCTCTTTTCACTGTGTTCTGCTGTGTGCATGGAAATACTCATTTGAAAATGTTAAATTTCAGAATAAAGAAAAAATTAAAAGAGTTAGCCTAGGGCTTTCCTTTCCACTTTTCTGTAGCTGTCATGATTAGAAAGATTTCCTTTTCATTAAACTAAAATTTGTTGCTCAAAGGACTCCCTCTCCCCTACCCCACTGGTCCTCCATCTCTCCTCCAGAGACAAGCCTATGTGTGATTCCAATCCTTCATAGCTGCCATCAGGTCCTCTCAAAGTCCTCTCTGGGCTAAAACTCCCCTGAGTTTATTCAGCAATGTCAATACTTCAGGATCCTGGGAGCCCTCCCCAAACTGTTCTGAATGCTTTTCATCTTCTTCTTGCTTATGCCTTTCATACAACTGGTGCCAGAATGGAACATGGTGTTCCCAACGGGCCCTGAACCATGCAGAAGACAATAGCGCCATCACCTTCCTTCCCGTTACTCTTTTTAATGTAAACACAGATCTCGAGCCTTCTTCTCTGCTAGAAATTCTTGATGTTCCTGGGGAGGACGAAAAGCTCTTGGTGCCATCCCTTTGTCTCCTCTCCCTTTGCATCCGATGGTGGTGCATCCGCTGCAAATAATGGACGCTTGAAGGAAAGATGATTAAGTGTTCCATGGAACAAAGGTCCTTGCTCTTGGTCAGTGAATAACAAAATGGGCTTGGCTAACCACTCTGCTTGCCTGGCCAAGGAGTACCAGAGCATCATTGTTCTCTTTGGCACCCATGGCTTTTTACAGCGTTTGGTTCCATTTCTTGTGGAATGTCCGTGTGGATATGGCTAAGTGCTTCCAGTAGTCTTACATGTTTCCATTTTCAGAAAGCATTCAGCAAACATTTCCTGCGAGCAAGAGTCCCTTGTTAGACTTTAGATAAAGATAGCATTCTTCATATCAAAAAGCCAAATTTCTATTTGTCTAGGCTGTAAAGGGCCGTGAAATTAAACAACAGCCTGCACCATCCTATTTCATAACACTCAGTCCCAGTCACTGTGGGCTCAGAAGTGGCTGCACCAGACTGGATGTTGTTCTGCATATTTTATCTACTTCATGAGTTACTGTGGCCCCCAGATTCATAGGAACCATGCACCACTATAGAACAATTTGCTTGTACTAGACCTTCTTATAGCACAAAAGACTGGTGCTCAGATGACAAGAGTGCAGCCATGCATCAGGACATTACTCAAGGAGGCAATGCATTGCCAAGGCTGAGACTGACCTCCCCAAAACCTCTCACATTTCCATCCTGCTTCCTATTTGTGGAGTTCCACCATTGTTCAGCCTCATCACCTTTTTCTGATGAAATCATCCTCTCTTCACCCTTCTCCCATGATCCCTGGATTGCCAATATCCCCTAGTGTATCTAAGCAGGAATAACTTCCAGCAGGAGGAGCTCTTTCCTCTTGCCTTCTCATACCCCTTCCTCTGACCACAGACTACTCTGACCCCATGGGCTTCCAGACACCACTTGGATGTTCTAGGAGTCACTAACAACAATATTCAAGAAGGATGGAGAGCTATCAGGCCTTCCTGTCTGTGTTTCAACTATACCCTAAAGTTCCCAAGGTCTTATCTCGTCTTCCCTGCTACTATGCCCTTGAGACCACACAGTCCTATCATCGGATCTGCTGATGTATTCTAAGGATGCCTGGGACTTGCCACCTGCCCCATCACTGCATTCTTAGGACTTTGGGGCTTTTCCATCTGTCCTACAGCCTAATTTTCTTGATGTGTCATTTCCCCAAATTATAATATGAGCTTCTTGGGAACAGGAACCATCTCATATAGATTGTATTTTTTACTTTGGATCCTTTATACCTAGCATAGCATCATAACATTACAGACACTCAATAGATATTTTCTGCCTTTAATTTAATTCCTATCTTGGTAGAAACTTCTAGAAAGTGTGCTTAACTGACAGATTCTATAACAGTTTCTGAATTCCCTCCAAGACAGCAGAAGACATCAGGGCAGAAGTTTGGGCAGAATTTGGGAGGAGCGATTGTAGAAAGCATCCTTCATAAAAGATAATGGGGATGTTTTAGAATATTTTAAACAATTCAAATAAAGATTCCTTAAACATTTGAATCTTTCCATGTTGCCACCTCATTTTTCACTGTTATTTATTATACTGTTATAAATCTTACTCAACTTTATGAGAGTCAGATTTGGGTAAAAAGTTATTGCTCATAGTCATGCCATTTTGTTTTAAAATCTATCTATCTATCTATCATCTATCTATCTATCTATCTATCTATCTATCTATCTATCTTTCTTTCTTTCTTTCTATCATCTATCTATCATCTATCTATCTATCTATCTATCTATCTATCTATCTATCTATCTATCTATCTATCATCTATCTATCTATCTGTCTGTCTGTCATCACCTTCCCTTCCAAATATATTTCTCCCAATTTCTAGCCATTTCTTGTAACAAAGAATTTTAGAAAGTGGGTAAACAAAAAGCAGTTTAGCAAGCCTAAGAGATACTAACAGAACCAACAGATCTACAAAGTCTGAAATTATCTGCAATGATCCTCACCCCTGGCTCTCCACCTTGGCAGAAAAGTGAGGGAAGAATTTTCACATGTCTGCTTCTGGGTTAGTCTTGGTCAGTATAATTATCAATCATTTGGTTTCTACTTTATTCTTTCCATTTACATTGCTGTCTTTAGTTGTTTTCCTTGCTTAGCTTCCTTCACTTTGCCTTTGCTCATATAAGTCTTCCCAGGCTTCTCTTTTCATATTATTCATATTATTATTCTTATGGCACATTCTAATGCCCTCGTAGTCATAATTTGTTGAGACATTCTTCAATTTATGCTTGTATACTTTGTTTCTGGCTTTTGATATGCAAAATATGCTGCTAGAAATACCTATGTACATACACACATATGTAATGCTCAATATATATTTATATTACATATACATATATTTAAAAAAATATTTCTTGCTATCTTTAACCTCCTTGGGGTACACACGTCCATCAAGGAGAGTTCTGCATTGAACTGTATAGTCATGTTAAGTCACATTCTTGAGAAAATTCTATATCACTTTTCAGAAAGGTTAATTTCCAACAGCTTCTATGTATGAGACAACCTTAGAGGTACTTTTCTCATTCTGTTCTTTACCACCTTCAGTACTATGCTTAATTTCATGTTTCATGGGTGGATGAATGAATTAAGGAATGGCATGGTATGGAGAGTGATGGGCTCACTCTGCTGATGCCAAATACAGAATTCTAAACTCCAATCTCAAACTCTTTATATGGACTAATTCTCACTCTCAGTAAAAGATGCTATGGTTGCCACATTCAGGACTTCCCAGTCTAACATGGGGGAAGAGACATGTACAAAAACAACCATGATATTGACTACAGCATGGCATAGGGGTCATAGTGACTGTGATGGCAGAGGACCTGAGTTCAAATGTTACGCCTGTATTTACTACCTCTGTGACCCTGGGGAAGTCACTTCACTTTCCCTGGCCTCTGTTTCCTCCTCTGTAAAATATGGAGATTGGACAAGATTATCTCTGAGATCCCTATTAGCTGGAAATCCAATCTCCTATTAGCCTCCAGCATGATGTGACTGCCTGTGACTGATGGAGATAATGCTTCCAGGTTTTTGGATGTGAAGAGGAGACAGGAAATAGCTCTTTGACCTGTCTTTTCAACACAAGGAGTGTTGGTGAGCTAGCTGATGAGTAGTGAGAGTCCAGGTCTTAATCACCCCGTCCTCATTACCCAGGACCAGTGTTGAATGAACTCCGCATCAAACCTTGGTGCTATGGATTTTGCTGAGTATAAATACAAGATCCCAGATGTAAAGCCCACAATTTTCTAATTAAGTTACAACAAATCTTGAACTCTAGAATTAGCTAATAAAATTAAAAAAAAATCATCCTGATTCAATAATAAAGAAAAAATTAAATATAATTATGTGATTTGTTTAAAAACGTACATTTCCATTGCAGTTCTTCACCCATGACATCTTCAAGTTGTTTTTCATTTGATAGGTGAAAAAGATCAATTAGCTTAATTATCTGCTTAATCATAGGTTTCTTAAAATTCCCTAAAATCTCATGAAAAATGTATCATTAGTAAAGGTAATTGTGCTCCCAGAGTGATATATTGTCTTGAAATTATACATACATCACCCCTGAAGGGAGATTCATCAGGGATCCTGGGCTCCCCACTCACAGCCACATGCAGGATCCCTAACTTACAACCTGCTTTGTTCCTTCCCGCAAATTGTGCTCTTTGTGAAGACAGACGGCAATTAGAATGAGATTATTTGGCAGATAACTTCAAGTTTTGGGGGGCATTAAATGTCCCTGAAATAGCTATTCCTAAGCTCTCCGGGCCTGGCTTGCTTTTGACCAGATGTTGTTTCAGTTAGAAATGTGCTGTGGGCATTTGGGGAAGGAGAATTAAAAAAAAAATAATTATAGTTATAAAGAAACATGTCAGGAAGGACAAAAGAGGGCTAAGCCACTGTCTGACAGGTGATTTTTAGTTATTAAACAAAGCCAAGCTCTATTTTCTGTATTCTAAATGCCATTCTTCCCAGGGCAAAATAATACTCAAAATACCTTGCCACCTCTTTTGAGGGGCATATGTGTGTACATATGTGTGTGCACATGTGCGTGCTTGTGAGTGTGTGTGTGTGTGTGTGTGTGTGTAAATCAGACTCATTTATTTCTGCCTGCCAATGGTTCCATGGGGATGAGTCTTATTTCCCCAACATGATGCCAAGCTTGCCAGTGGCAGGTACTCTGTTCACTCTTTGTCTTGTCAGGCCCACAGAATCTTCCATGGGGTTGGATACACAGATAAAAGAATTGGAAATAGATATTTCAATTGACAAGATTTATTAAGCTTCTACTCTGGACTGTGATATTGGGCTGAGGATGAAAAAACAGGGTAAGAGAAATGTAGGAAATATGACTTTTGTCTTCAGACAGCTTCCTGCTGAGGAAAGGATTTAGGATGGACAGACACCAATAAACAGATGAGAAGCATCACGTGATTGGTAGCACACATTTACTGAGTGCCTACGGTGTGTCCGTTCCTGTGCTGGGAGTTGGGGACACAAAGTCAAAAAGTGAAGAAGTGAGGGGGAGGGGAGGGATGCAGGGAAACAATATGTGAGGCATGGAAAAATTAAAGAAATTTTGGCTGTAAAAAATGAAAGCCTCTGGCTTTAAGTAGCTTCTATTCTAGTAAGGGAATGCCAGATGTTCACAGATAAATCAGGTCTGGGCCTATTTTGAAGCAAATATCCTGTTCATAAGATGGGAGGTGAGATTTGAACTTCTCTCCTAATTTCAAGTCTAATGCTTTTGAAAAGTGCTTCAAGGAGATCTACTCCAACTTTACACTTCTATGAAAGCAGAACCTGAGGAATGTTGAAATAGTCTGCTGATAAGAGATTACGGAGGATAATAAGAATTCCCAGAGTCTCTAATCCTGCCCAACTGTATCATTCCTAGGGGGCAGTGTCCCAGGACACAAGGACTCTAACATCCATCTGTTTGGTTGTGCCTGCCCTACCCGTACCCATGTAACAATTCTAGGCAGAGTCCTCGGGGTGAATGGCAGCATGGTGTCCTTTGGACCTGAGTCTATCTCTGTCAAGCCTTTTGGTCTTTCTAAGCTTTGATGGATTCATGGAGGAAACTGCTATATGGACCTTTGTATACTAAGAAATGGGAACTATTCTCATTTGAAAAACTATAAGTGTCAGGTATGGACTTCAGATCACACCTGGAGGTGGTTGAGAGTCAGTCTGTCCATTATGGCAGTGACGTAAACCACTGTTTCACATCCCATCTCTCGGCCAAAGAAAGAGGTTTTGAAGTACTCTCAGCTCTGAGTAAATATTTGACAATGATCATGGGGAAAGAAAGAGTCTGGTTCAAGGAAGGCATTCATGTAATTCTATGTGTTTATTGATTTAGTCTGAGTGCTGTCATGTTCTTTGAAGAGACACAAAGAGGACCCAAGAGCTGACTGTTCCCAGCTCTGCTTGCATTAGCATCAGCATCAAGTATGGTCTGGAGAGGCCCAGGCTTTAGGGTTAACAATGGGCAGGTGATGGGGAGAGAGGGAGGGGGAAAGGTCCCTAGGGAAGGAGGATTTCTCTGGACAGAGGATGTTTTCTAGGAAATAAGAGGGGCAGTAGAAATATAACTCCTGGATAGGATCAGCTTAAGAAAACAACCCCCTAATGTTGGGATCAGAGCACAGAGCTTCCAAACAAGACTTCTGGACTGATTCACAGAATGAGAGGGATGGTCCAAATGGGCTCTAAGATGCCATCAATATCCAAGGTTTGGATGGAGGCAAGATGGTGGCATAGAAGCAAGAAATTACATGAGTTCCCCCTACATCCACCTCAAATACCTATAAAATATGACTGTAAACAAATTTTAGAACTACAGAACCCACAAAATAACAGAGAGAAACAATCTCCCACTGAAGGCAGCCTGGCAGACCTACAGGAAAGGTCCATCACAGAACACTGTGAGCCAAGCATAGTCCTGCATGAGCCATGTGGTTTCGGCCTCAGGGCAGCCCCAACCAGCAGCTGCCTGAGCAGACTTCAGGAGAGTGAATCACCAGCAGTTATGGTGGTATCCAAACTCCGCAATCCATAACCACCACAGTGCAAGTAAAAAGTCAGTCAGGAAATCTCTTGGAAAGGAAAGGCAAGGTCTGGCCCTTGCCCCCAGGGTGAAAGTTGGTGGAGTCATGGCAACAGCAGCTGCTTCCCTGGAAGGCTTCCTCTGGAGCTCATGGCCCACAGATCATGGGAGGACCAAGCAACCATTCATAAGATAATCTTTCTTGCTTTAACCTACTTGGATCTGTATTGCTGTCTTTGGTGGAGGTCCTGGGGGGTGTGATGAGTGGGCCAGAGCTTGTGGGGGCTGCAGAGAGGGTGCCCTCCTAATAGCTCTGGCAGCTGCAAAAATGCCAGAGATATGGGAAAAAACCATACTCTCTGGAAGCAGAGTTCTACCATGGCAAAGAGTGCAAAAGTCAAGTAATTGAGTGGCAACATGAGCAAGCAAGGAAGCAAAGCAAGCAGAGCAATGAAACCTTAAATTCCTTTTTGGGGGACACAAAGAATCAAAGCATGGAACAGGAAGAAGAAAATGAAGTCAGAGCTCCTGCATCAAAATCTTCCAAGAAAAATATGAGCTGTTCACAGGCCATGGAGAAGCTCAAGAAGTATTTTGAAAAACAAGTAAGAGAAGTGGAGGAAAAATTGGGAAGAGAAATGAAAGTGATGAAAGAAAATCATGAAAAATGAGGAAAAAACCTGACTGAAGAAAGTAACACCTTAAAAATAGACTAACTCAAATGCAAAAGAGGCCCAAAAAGCCAATTAGGGGAAGAATGCCTTTAAAAGCTGAATTTACCAGATGGAAAAGGAATTTCAAAAGTTCACTGAAGAGAATAATTCATTCAGAATTAGATTAGAGCAATTGGAAGCTAATGACTTTATGAGAAATGAAGATACTATTAAACAGATTCAAACAAATAAAAAAAAAATAGAAGACAATGTGAAATATGTCATTGGAAAAACCACTGATCTGGAAAATAGGTCCAGGAGAGGTAATTTAAAAATCATTGGACCACCTGAAAGCCATGATCAAAAAAAGAACCTAGAAATCATCCTTCAAGAAATTCTCAAGGAAAATTGCCCTCATATTTTAGAACCAGGGGGCAAAATAGAAATCGAAAGAATTCACCAATCACCTCTTAAGAAAGATCACACCAAAAAAACTCCTAGGTATATCATAGCCAAATTACATAGGTCCCAGGTAAAGGAGAAAATATTACAAGCAGCCAGGAAGGAACAATTTTACTATTGTGGAAACACAATCAGGATAACACAAGATCTAGCAGATTCTACATCAAGGCATCAAAGGGCTTGGGATATGATATTCCAGAGGTCAAAGGAGATAGGATTAAATCTAAGTATCACCTACCCAGCAAAACTGAGTATAATGCTGCAAAATTGTTGATGAAAAAAAACAGAATTGAATAGGAAATTTAACATTCAAATAAAAGAAGCAAGAGAAGCATGAGAAGGTAAGCAGGAAAAAGAAGTCATAAGGAACTTATTAAAGTTGAACTATTTACATTCCTACATGGAAAAGTGATCTTTGTAACTCATGGTACTTTTCTCAGTATGAGGATTGTTGAAGGGAATATATACTTACGCATACATATATATGTTTATATAAAAGGATATGTGTGCATATAAATATATATGTGAGTGTATGTATATATGTGTACAGGTATAAATAGACAAAGTGTACAGGATCAGTTGAAGAGGAGGGGATGATATCTAGAAAATAAAATTAAGAGGTGGAATATAATGAGAGAAGGAGATAGGGAGAGATAGAATAGGGTATACTATCTCTTATAAAAGAGGCAAGAGAAAACTGTTACAATGAAGGGGAAGAACAGGAAGCCAAAAGGGAATGGGTCAACCTCACTCTCATTGAATTTGGCTTAAGGAGGAAATAACATACACACTCAGTTGGATGTCTTACCCTACAGGAAAGTAAGGGGTAAGGGGATAAGAGGGGGGATGATAGAAGAGAGGGCAGATGGGGGGGTAGGGTAGTTAGAAGCATATACTTTTGCAAAGAGACAGGGTCAAAGTACAAAATCAATCATTCAATCATAAAGAGGATAGTGTGGAGGGTAATATAGTCAGTCTTTCACAATATATCCACTCTCAAAATGTTTTATGTAAGTATACAGGTACAACCTATATTCAGTTGCTTATCTTCGCAGTAGAGGTGGGTGATGAGGGAAGAAAGGAAAGAATTTGGAAATCAAAATTTTAAAATCAAATGTTTAAAAAATGAAATTATTATTATTACATGCAAATGGGAAATAAGATATACAGACATTGGGGTATAGAAATCCATCTTGCCCTACTAGAAAAACAGAGGGGGAATGGGGGAGGATATAAAAGAGAGCAGATTGGGGGAAGGGAATTTCAATAGCATCACTATTTTGGGGTCGTGGGTAGGGGAATGATGGGGAGAAAATTTGTTAATGAAAACTTTGTAGAAATGTTGAAAACTAAAAATAAACAGAAAGAACAAACAAACAAAAATCCAAGGTCCTGTGATCTTCCTATTAAATCACTTTTATCACTCTCATCCCAGTGTCCTCAGAAACCTGCAATGGCTCCCTGTTGGCTATGGGATTCAAGATCAAGATTTTCACTTGGCCTTTGTAGCCCTCTGGAATA
Organism: Petaurus breviceps papuanus; assembly: GCF_028583685.1. Taxonomy (NCBI): domain Eukaryota; kingdom Metazoa; phylum Chordata; class Mammalia; order Diprotodontia; family Petauridae; genus Petaurus; species Petaurus breviceps. The sequence goes on from NW_027186310.1 coordinate 2,435,457, forward strand.
TATCTCCAAGAATCCTCTCCAGTCTGATTTCATATGTTAATTGTCATTTTTTGTTTTTTTACATTTTGCCTCACTTTTGCTATATCTCTCAAATCCACCCCCTCTCTCTTCCCAGTCACCTCATTTAATACAGACCTTAATTCCCACCATCCTGCTGAACTATTATAATAGCTTCCATGTAGATATTTCCTGTTTTTAATCTGTCCTTTATATACTCCAAGAGAATGATGTAAGGTTTTTGTTTGTTATTTTGTTATCTGTATCACACAGACAGTAATTTAAGTGTTGAAGTGTAGCTATTTTTATATCCTCTACTGCTCAAAGATCTGCTGTGTAAGGTCTGGGCACTTTCCTTTGTCTGGCATTCTAGGCACTCCATAAGCATCTGGTGCCACCTTTCTGGCCCTATTTAGGATCATTTACCTTTATAAACCCCCCCACTCTCGCTAAGCTGGAGAGTTCTCTGCCTCCTGATCATGTTATTTGTTCTTTCCAGTCTTTCTACATTGGCTCAGGCTGTTCTCTCTCTCCCTCCTTCTTGTGGATAAAGCTTAACTTCAATGCCATCCCCTCCAAGAAGACATCCTTGATCCCTCTCATCCATAATGGTCTTCCCCATCAGAACTCGGTTTTCAGCTTGCATTGCTCTAATGACTCATTTACCGCAATGATATTTGGTGGTGACATGTTTTTCCTAGACCTTATAATCATTCTAGGTTCTAACTCAATGTTGTGTATCTAGAATATATAATAGATGTTTCTTGGATGGTGTTATAATAAAGCTGACTTGTAATTTTTTGTATGTCCTCTGTGCTTTTTCATGCCTTCTTCCATAGGCATGAACTGCTTTTCCACTAACCTCTGCCTATTAAAATCCTGCCCGTCCTCCAAAGTTTAGTCAAATGCCACCTCTTCCATGAAGCCTTCTCAGATCCTCCCAGAAAAAAAAATCTCACAGAATCACAGAATTAGGAGGGACAATAGTAGCTGTGCCGTTCAACCTATTCTTCTCAAAGAATCTCCACAAAACAGGCTACAAGCAGCCACCCAGTCCTTCCCAAAATCTTTTAATAAGGGGGATTTCCAACTCCACCCACTCCATTTTAGGAAAGCTCCCCTTGTTTGGAAGAAGTTCCAGACTGGAAGCCTAATCTCTGTCTTTCCATTACTGAATTCTGCTTTGTGCCTTATTTTGTTTCCCAAGATCAAACATAACTAAATAAATCCTTCTTTCATATGGCAGTCCCCATGGTCTTTTCTATAGTCTCTTCCTCTTCCTCACAGAACATCATGACTTTCTTATGCTAGCAGATCAAAAGGCATTTATTGAGTAACTGCTGGTTTTAAAGTATTGTGGTAGGCCTGGGTTGAAGACAAAAATGAAACAATGACTGCCCCCAGGAAGCTTACATTCTATAAGATATTTATCACATCTGATTTTCACCTTCCACTAGAGTAAATGTCTCATTCCCCCACCCTCCCCCCACACACATACACAATGTACTTAGCAAATATGTGCTGGAATGAAAGTGTCTCTCTTAACACTTGTTTAAACATGGGTGGTGGAGACAGCATTTTTTGCAGGGTGCCCACTAAGACTTTTGGAACTTCTTGTATAAATGGTTTCACTTTGAGAGAGGGGAGGTGTCATTTCTCTTTGTATAAGAAATGGCTTGGTAGAAACAGGACTTCCGTGAGGCTCCAACTCCAACTCCAATTCATATAAAAAATGACTCTAGACTAACTTTGGAGCTACAGAACCCACAAAATGACAGAAAGAAGCTAAGCTCCTGCTGAAGACAGCCCAGCAGGCCTGCAGGAAGGGGCCAGCACAGCAATCTGGTTGCTGAGCCCAGCACTCCTTGAGCCTGAGATTTTAGCCTCAGGGCAGCCTGACCATCCTCCATCTGGAAGGAGTTCAGGTCACCAACAGCTGTGGCAGTTTCCAGAATTACCAACCCATAGATGCCAAAGACAAAGTGAGAGGTCAGTGTAGACTTTGCTGGAACAGGGAGATCAGCAGTGTAATCCAGCCTTTGCCTCATGGGTGAAAAGCAGCTGAGGCTCCACAGCTGGGCTGCTTCAGAACTTCTGGCTTGCAGATTGTAGGGGTACCAAGCAACCAGTTTGAGTGGTAATTGCTCTTGCTCTAACTTGGTTGGATCTGGATCTCTGTTTAGGGTGGAGGTCCTGGGATGCATGACCAGTTTGCCAGAGCATGTTGAGGCTTCAGAGAAGGCACCCAAGTGATAACTCCAGCAGCTACAAAAACCCCAGCATTTAGTGCGAAATTCCCTTATCTGGTAGCAGAGTTCTACTGTGGCAAAAGGCACAAAAGTCAAGTAATTGAGTGGCAACATGAGCTAAGGAGGGAAGCAAAGTAAATGGAGCAACCCAACTCTACAGTCCTATTTTAGGGACAAAAAGGATCAAAGCATGGAACAGAAGGAAGACAGCAAAGTCAGAACTCCTGCACCAAAAGCTTCCAAGAAAAATATGAGCTGGTTACAGGCCACAGAGGATCTGAAAAAGTATTTTGAAACCAAATAAGAGAAATTGAGGAAAAATGGGGAAGAGAAATGAGAAAATTATGAAATGAGAGGCAACAACCAGACTGAAGAAAAAAAAAAAACTTAAAAAATAGACTAACTCAGATGGCAAAAGAGGCTCAAAAAGCCAATGAGGAGAAGAATGCCTTAAAAAGCCAAATTGGCCAGATGGAAAAGGAATCTCAAAAGCTCACTGAAAAGAATCATTCCTTCAGAATTAGATTGGAGGTAGTCATTTATGAGAAATAAAGATCCAAACAAATAAAAAATAGAAGACAATGAAATATCTCAATGGAAAAACCACTGACATGGAAAATAGGTCAAGTGGAGATAATTTAAAAATTATTGGACTACCTGAAAGCCATGATTACAAAAAGAACCTAGAAATCATCCTTCAAGAAATTCTCAGGGAAAAATTCCCTTATGTTTTAGAACCAGAGGGCAAAACAGAGGTTGAAAGAATCCACCAATCACCTCTTGAAAAAGATCCCAAAAAGAAAATTCCTAGGAATATTATGGCCAGGTTCCAGAGTTCCCAGATCAAAGAGAAAATATTACAAGCAGCCAAGAAGAAACAATTTGAATATTGTGGAAACACAATCAGGATAACACAGGATCTGGCAGCTTCTACACTGAGGGATGGAAGGGCTTGGAATATGATATTCCAGAGGTCAAAGGAGCTGGGATTAAAACCAAGAATCACCTACCCAGAAAAACTGAGTATCATGTTTCAGGGGAAAATATGGTTATTCAGTGGAATAGAGGACTTTCAAGAATTCTTGGTTAAAAAACCAGAGTTGAATAGAAAATTTGACATTCAGATACAAGAAGCCATGAGAAGGTAAACAGGGAAAAGAAATCATAAGGAAGTTATCAAAGTTGAACTATTTACATTCCTACATGGAAACATGATAAATGTAAGTTATGAAACTTTTCTCAGTATGAGAATAGTTTAAGGGCATGGAAATGTGTGTGTGTATTCACACACATGCTTACATATATATGTCTACATAGGAGGGTATATGGTCATATAAATACATATTTGAGTGTGTGTATATATGTATACAGGTATACATAGACATAGGGCACAGGACCAATTGAATAAAAAGGGATGATACTTAAAGGGTGAAATTAAGAGATGAGAGAAGAATATCATGAGAGGAGACGGGGTAAATTATCTCATATAGAAGAGGCAAGGCAAAACTGTTACAATAGAGGGGAAGAACAGCAAGGCAAAAGAGAATGAGTCAACCTTATTCTCATTGAATTTGCCTTAGGGAGGGAATGAAATACACACTAAATAGGGTATCTCACCCTACAGGAGAGTAGGAGGGAAGGAAATGAAAGGGAGAATAATGAAAGGCAGGGCAGGCTGGCGGGGAGGGAAGTTGGAAGCACACACATTTAAAAAGGGACAGGATCAAAGTAGAAAATAGAATAAGTCTGGGGAGGGATAGGATGGAGGGAAATATAGTCAGTTTTTCACAATATATCCACTATGGAAATGGTTTCCTTAGCTACATATGTACAACCCATATTGAATTGCTTATCTTCCCAGTAAGGGTGTGTGACAAGGGAGGATAGGAAAGAATCTGGAATTCAAAGTTTTAAAATCAAATGTTATATACATACACACACACACACATACTATTATTACTTTTGCTTTACATGTAACTGGGAAATAAGATGCACAGTCACTGGGGCATAGAAATCCACTGTGCCCTATTAGAAAGTCAGAGGAGGGATGGGGGAAGATATGGGAGAGAGCAGATTGGGAGAGGGGATATTCATTGGGATCACTATTTTGGGGTGGTGGGTAGGGGAACATGGGGAGAAAATTTGTAACTCAAAATCTTATGGAAATGAATGATGTAAACTAAATAAAAGAGAAATAAGAAAAAAATTTAAAAGGAAGTGGCTTAAAAAACGGGCTTTCCTTATGATGAGTGGAAGAGATAGAGAAGCTAGACAGCTCAGGGGTGATTTGGTTCCCAATACTGTCTCAATGAAAACATCCAAGGATGACCTCTGCCATTTTGGATGTGTAGGTGATCTATGCTAAGACAAGGGCAAGAATCACACAGGAGAATACAAGGAGACATTCTGGTCTTTGGTGGTGGAAGGAAGATCCAATAAGTGAGATTGGGGGGGGGGGGTTAAATTACAAAAGTCAGTATCTCTCTCACTGCCTGCATATGGCTCTGCACAGAGCAGAAAGTTAACAAATGGTCACTGAGTCGATCAAGCATTTAAGCACCTCCTCTGTTGTGTGTACTACAAAATTGTTGAGAGAGACTTTGAGAGTGTCCTTGTATTGCTTCTTCTGACCACCCTATGAGTGCTTGCCCTATGTGAGTTCACCATGAAACAGTCTTTTTGGAAAGCATACATTTTATATTCAAACAACATGGCCAACCCATTGGAGTTGTGCTCTCTGAAGCAAAGTCTGAATGCTTGGCAGTTTAATTCAAATAAGGACCTCAATGTCTGGCCCCTTATCCTGCCAGGTGATCTTCAGAATCATCCTAAGACATTTCAAATGGAATCAGTTCAGTTTCCTGGCAAGGCACTGGTAGACTGTCCAGGTTTCACAGGCACACAACAATGAGATCAGCACCATAGCTCTGTAGTCCTTCAGTTTGGTAGTCAGTCTTTCCTTCAGAGCCTCCTAAACACTGAGATAGCTCTGGAAATACATGTGTCAACATCATTATCAGTGTGTACGTCCCTGGAAAGTAGACTATCAAAGGAAGTGAACTTATCAACAGCATTCCAAATTTCTCCATTTGTCACAATCAATGATTCTGTGTATGGGATGGTGTGGTGGTGTCTGACGGAGCACCTGTGATTTCTTGGTGTTAATTGTTAGGGTGAAATTAGCGCAAGCATCAGAAAACTGATCAATATTTTGTTGCATTTCAGCTTCAGAGGCTTGGAATCTCAGGTGGAATCAGTGACCTAGCCCTACCTTTAGGTGACCAAGAATTCCTTCTGTTATATTACTAAGTTATCAAGTTTCTGTTTGAAGACTTTCAGTGAAAGGGAACCAACTGCCTCCTGAGGCAGGACCCTTATATTTTTCTAAGCTGATAGGAAATATCTTACCATATTGCCTCCCTATTAAATAAACTGCAGTGGCCCCCTCTCACCTGGAGCAGCAAATAGGAAATCCTTAATATCCTGCTCCCTTCCTACTTTTTCAATCTTTTTATACCTTACTAAATAATCAAGAAACATGTGTTAGGTGCCTAGTATCTAACACACTCTGTGCTCTCCTCCATACTCTCTATAAGTCAGTAACTCTGAACTCCTCTCAAAAAATAGCTCACCTCCTAAATTTTTGCATTTCAAAGGCTATCCGCCTTCCCTGGAATGCTCACCCTCCCTGTCACTGCCTTCTGACTTTTCTGACTTTCGTTGAGTTTTAGCTAAAACCCTGCCTTCCATAGGAAGCCTTTTCCAAGTCCCCTTTAATCTACTTCCTCCCCTTTGTTGGTTATTTCCATCTGTCCTGTATGAATATCATTTGTACATAATCGTTTTCATGTTGTCTGCCTCAGTAGTCTGTGAGCTCCATGAGAACAGGGAATGGTTTTGTTTGTGTGTTTGTTTGCACAGATCCCTGGTGCACTTCAATAGAAATATGTTTTCAGGTTTACAGGATCATACCTTTAGACCTGAAAGAAATCTTGGCATTCATTTAATTCCCCACTTTTTAAATTAAAAACTCAAAAGTAACAGGAAGTTTGGTCAGTGACAGCCCTTTGTTCACATCCTTGGGCTTTGCTTGCTGCCAGGCTCCACTCAGAATTTCAGGTCTGAACTATCTCTATGTTGATAACCACATAAAAAGGAACAGTTCCCATCTGAGAGGATGCCCTTCAGGAAAAGATACTCCCAATGCTTACTCGCCTGGTGTTCCAGAGTTATTAAATGAAATGTGGTGGAGTTCATGAATCCTTCCTTTCATGTCCGGGTCTTGCTTGTGTACTAGTTATGCATAGATAGAGGGTTTAAAAAAATTGGGGGGGAGATTTTTTTTGGAAATAATTATTTCCCTTTAAAAATTGGGGGAACATTTGGGGTGTATAATACTTTATTTTTGCTTTTTGGAGGGCAATTGGGGTTAAGTATCTTGCCCAAGGTTACACAGATAGTTTTTTTGTGGGGGTGTTAAGTGTCTGAGGCTGGGGCTTTACTCACTGTGCCACCTAGCCACCCCCAATACTTTCTTTCTTGATTCAATATCCATAGGCAATGCCTCCTCACATTTTAACAGCGATAGTCAAGGGAGGTGAGGAGACA
>NW_027186310.1:2442320-2490255 GCF_028583685.1 Petaurus breviceps papuanus
GATTTCAGGTAGGTGATGTGTTGTAGGTCACTCTGCCATTCTTGCCTTAATCCTCATGTGTATAAAATGAAGACTCGTGCAGCAGTTCCTCCATAGGGTCCCTCTTGCCTGGCATTCTTTACCAGTTCCCTCTGTCATGGATGGCACTATTGTGATTTAGGCACATCCACGAAACACATCTGTTAATTTTGTGTATTTGTTTATCAACACTGCAGTTTAAATTAGTCACTGTTTCACACTGTGGATCACAAATAAACATGAAAGAATCAACATATTCAAATAAAATTAGGGGCAAAGTTATTACTCAGGAAGGCAATGAGCAAAGACACACTAACAGATAAAAGTCTTGTGGCAAACAGAAATATAGTAGCTCAATGTGTCATTCCTTTGGCTATTTGGTGACCAGAGCTTGATGATGATGATGATGATGATGATGATGATGATGATGAAGATGATGATAAGGCTGATCATCATAATCATTCAAATAGTGTTTCCAATTTTGTGAAGCATTTGACAAAATGTCACGTCATAGAGCGCTAGAAGGAACTTCATAGATTGTGTGGTTAAACTGCTTGGTTTTGTAGATGAGAACACAGAGTGAAGGAGAGGCTGGGGGAGCTGGGACCAATAGAGAGACATGGCAGAGGCAGATTTGAAGAGGAATGTCCTCAAAATTGCAGCGCTCTGTGAGCATAGTGGGCTGCATTGCATGATGGTGAATTCATTCCCCCTGAAGACCATTGACCAAGGCCTAGGTGACCATCTGCATTTGTTGTAGATTGGAATTTTTTTTCTGATGTGGGTTGGCCTGGATGGCCTCCTTGAACCCTTCCTGCTCTGAGATTCAGTAAAGTTTCACATGACACAGGAATAAATCATGGATTAAGTGACTTATTTGAGGTCATCCAGATAAATGGCAAAGCTGGGCCTTGAACTCAGGTCTTCTGAGTTCAGATCCAATCCAACACAGACAAGTCGTTGAAGCGGGGAAGAAAACCCATCTATTTAGTACTGCGTCTAGGGGAATACATAATACATCCCCTAATGTATTAGAGGAATGCAGTAAAGGCACCGGGGGAGTACTTGAGGGAAGAAAGTAAAGGATAAAGGGAAGAAAGGAGTCACAGAAGGTATGGGACCAAGGCCCAGAGATCCCAAATTATGAAACTGATTGACTCTGGGCACACCCACACTGGGAAAGGAGGATGCCACTGGAAAAATGAGATGTTATTCCTCTCAAGTGGCAAAGCCAATTTCTATCAGATAAATGCCAGAGGGACAGGCAGTTTCAGCAAAGAAAGAATCTCTCTGGGTAGAGAATTACAAATCTTGAGACTTTAATTACAAAAAAGCACTGTCACTCCAAGATTAATGGTGAGTGGTTTTTTACTTCAAATGATTGCAATTGAATTAAGATATTGCCATTATTCTTTAAGAGATAAAGATGAGGAAATGAGGCAAAAGAGGAAGAAAGTAAAATTGAATCATCTTTTTGTCGGGGAAAAAGAGGACAATGTAAGCTATGTTTTCAGAGAGACTTTAATCAAAGTACTTCTGTTGGAATGGTTGCTAACTGAGACAGAGAGTGCTGGAGATTTAGATCTAGAAGGGACCACATGGATCATTCATTCAGCCCAAGCTACTCAGTTTTTTTTTTTAATTTCCATACTCTTTTTTAATTTATTTACTTACTTTTGGTTTACAAAATTCAGTTCCACAATCCCTTGAGTTTCAAATTTTCTTCCCCCACCCCATGGTAGCATGCAATCTAATATAGGATCTACAAATACCTTCACATTAAACATTAGTCAAGTTTTAAAGAAGGATTATAACCAATGGATCAAACAGTGAGGAAGAAGAAACAAAAAAATAATAATAATAATAAAGAGAGAGAAAGCAAGTTATTTGCTTCAATCAGCATTCAGACTCCATAGTTCTTTCTCTGGATATGGACAGCCCCTTCCATCATGAGTCTTTTGGAGTTGTTTTCTAACCTTGCATTGCTGAGAGGATCCCAGTCTATGAAAGTCACACATATGATGTGTCTGTAATTGTGTACAAAGTTTCCGTGGATTTGCTCCCCTAACTCATCATCAATTTATATAAATCTCTCCAGGTTATTGTGAAGCCCATCTGCTCCTCATTTCTTATAGCACAATAGTATTCCTTTACATTCATACACCACAACTTCTTTAGCCATTCCCCCGTTGATGGGCATCCCCTTTATTTCCAATTCTTTGCAACTACAAAAAGAGCTCCTATAATATATTTGTACAAATGGGTCCTTTTCCCACTTCTATGATCTCTTTGGAATACAGACCTGAAGTGATTTTGCTGGGTCAAAGGGTATGAAATCATTTATAGCTTTTTGGGCAAAGTTCTCAATTGCTCTCTAGAATGGTTGCATTAGTTCACAACTCCACCAGCAATGCATTAGTGTTCCAATTTTTCCACATCCTCTCCAGCATTTATCATTTTCCTGTTTTATCATCTTAGACAATCTGGCCAGCGAGATATGGTACCTTAGAGTTGTTTTGACTTTCATTTCTCTAATCAATATTGATTTAGAGCATTTTTCATATGCTTATAGATATCTTTAATTTCTTTCTCTGAAAACTACCTGTTCATGTCCTTTGACCATTTATCAATTGGGGAATGATTTGTATTCTTATAGATTTTACTCAATTTTCTGTGTATTTTAGAAATGAGCCCTTTATCAGAAACACTGGTTGCAAAAATTCTTTCCCAATTTTCCACTTTCCTCTTAATCTTGGTTACATTGTCTTTATTTGTACAGAAACTTTTCAATTTAATATAATCAAAATTATCTATTTTGTATTTCACAATGCTCTCTAACTCTTGTTTCAACTTAATTAAGTTAAAGACAAGAAAACTTCGTCTCACAGAGGGGAAGAGTAGGCAGAGAGCCAGGACTTGAACCTACAACTATATATCTTCTGACTATGCCATGGCAGAAGGGACCTTAGACAAGGCCAGCTGAAAGAAGTGTGGACTCCTTCCTCAGGCTACCTCACATTTATGTCACATTTATCTCCCTATAATGGGATCATAGCTTTAGAGCTGAAGAGATATTTGAGGTCATCAAGTTCCAAGGCAGGAGAAGGGTTAAGTGATTTGCCCAAGGTCATATAAGATTCAAAACAGGATTTGAACATGACTGTTCAAAGTCTAGGACCCTAACTATCCCCTATACCATGATATCTTGTGGACTCCTCAAGGACATAGAATGGCTGATTTTTGTCTTTATTTCTCCAGGGCTTAACCCAGTGGCTGACACATGGTAGGCTCTTAATAAATTCTTGTTGAGGGGAAAATATGGATATTCAATGCAATAGAGGATTTTCAAGCATTCTTGATGACAAGACCTGAACAGAAAATGTGACTTTCAAATACAAGAAGCAATAGAAGTATGAAAAGTTAAACAGAAAAGAGAAATCATAACAAGCATATTAAGTTGAACTGTTTACATTCCTATAGGGAAACATGATATTTGTAACTCATGACAACTTTTCATATATCTATGTATAGGTGGGTGTATGTGTACATATATACTCTACATGTATACATAGACAGAGGGCACAGGGTGAATTGAATATGAAGGGATGATGTCTAAAAAAAATAAAATTAAGACATGAGAGAGGAATATATTGGGAGAAGGAGAAAGGGAGAGGTAGAATAAGGTAAATTATCTCGCATAAAAGAGGGAAGAGAAAGATATTACAATTGGAGGCAAAGAGCGGGGAGGTGAAAGGGAATGAGTCAACTTTACTCTCATTGGATTTGACTTAAGGAGGGTATATCATACCCATTCAATTGGGTATATTACCCTAGAGGAAAGTAGGGGGAAAGGGAATAAGACAGGGGGATGATAGAAGGGAGGACAGATTGGCAGAAGTGGTAGTCAGGAGCCAACACTCCTTGAAAAGGGACAGGGTCAAAGGAGAAAATAGAACAAATTGGGGCTGGCATAGGAGGGAGGGAAATATAGTTAGTCTTTCACAATATGACTACTATGGAAATGTTTTGTATAACTACACTGTATAATCTATATTGAATTGCTTGTCTTCCCAGTGGAGGTGGGGTGAGGTGGGAAGAAGGGAGACAATCTGGAATTCAAAGTTTTAAAAACAAATGTTAAAAAAAAATGTGTTGTTACATGCAACCAGGAAATAATATATACAGGCAATGGGATATAGAAATCCATCTTACCCTATAAGACAGTAAGGGGGAAGGGGGGAAGGAGAGGGATAGAGGGGGATATATGAGAGGACAGACTGGGGGAAGGAATAATCAGGATGCATTCCATCTTGAGGTGGACTGTAGGGGAGAGATGGGGAGAATATTTGAAACTCGAAATCTTGTGGAAACGAATGTTGGAAACTAAAAATAAATAAATAAATTCTGAAAAAAGATAAATAAATGCTCATTGATTGATTAAAAGCTCAGCCCAAGTGTTCCCTCCTACACAAGACTGATTCATCAGTCATTGGTGCCTCCCCTCACAAAATTATTTCATACTTATTGTATGTACTTCACTTTAACTAATTCATGTTCATGATGTTTTTCCTTAGTAGAATATAAGCTCCATGAAGGGAGAAATTATTTCCATTTTTGTGTTTGCATTCCCAGAACCCAGGAAATGGCTTTATGTGTAGTAGATACATGATTAATGTTGCTTGACTGATTGGATTGGTTGTAATCAAAACATATTTAGTGTTTCTTTGTTTTTAATATATTTTAATTTATTTAAACAGTTCCTAATTGTATGTAAAAACATGTTAACTCATTTTTAAATTTTTATTTTATTCCTTAGCTTTCTCCCTCACTTCAACCCTTTCACCCTCCTTGAAAAGGCAAGCAATCTGATATCAATTATACATGTGAAGTGAAATCATGCCAAACATGTTTCCATTTTAGGAAAGGTCTTTAAGTCCTTCACTTTCCTCACTGTGACCCTAGATGACTCACTTCCCTTCTCAGGGCCTCAGTTTCCTCATGAGTAAAAGGAAGGCTTTGGAATAGCTGATTTTAAAGTCTATTCTCAGTCTTGTGGTCTAAGGAAGAATCAAGAAAAACCTGGTCATTTTGTAGTTGGTAAGCCTGGGGTCCAGAGCAGGATGCTGACTTGCCCAAAGTCACCCAGTAGGTCAAGGGCAGAACCAAGACTAGACCCCCATCCAAATCATTTTCAGGTACTTGTGTCTAAGACCCTTGAGTGTCTCAAGCACACTGTCACTATTTTATTCATTAATATCAATATATATTTATTAAATGCCTACTATGTGTTAGGTACCATGCTGTAATGGCAGGCAAAGTAGTACTTTGCTCCTTATTTCAGCTAATCAAGTGCCTTTGAGACTCACCTTTGATTGTGTCAAGTCTTTGTTGGAAACAATATACATTGTGTTGCCTTTAATAGACCCAAGGGAGTTTGGAGACCTTCCCTGCCCTAAACAGGCCTATTATAACATGGAGCCCAGGGTGGGAGAAGCTTGCTGAAAGAGTGGATGGGAAGGGCGGAAGAGGATGCATAGAACAGAAAGTAGCAAAGCAGATAAAAGCTCAAGCATAAACTGGAACCACCCATAGCTAAGAGATAAAAAGTTTCTGATGTCAGCACTCTGTTGTTCTGTGTTGGTGTTACTTTGTCAGACAGAAGCACTCTGTTTGTTGAATTGTGTTACTTTTTCAGACAGTAGCGCTCTGTCTGATGAATTGTGTTGATTTCTGAGACAGAAAGTAAATTGAGATGATAGTACCAGCAATATGTGTAAATAGTGTTGTAGCCTTGTTGAGTTTTGTTTTCCTAGTAACAGAAACTGCAAAGAGCTTGGAGCGGAGGAGTCCCTGTGAATTGTGACATGTAATAGGAGCATAAGAACTGCCTACCTGTGAACACAGGCAAAAGTTGGGTGAATCCAGGCAAGAGCTGGGAGCATGGAAGAGAAGTCCTGTGGTTTTGAAGCCAGCCTGGAGTCAAGATGAAAGGAAATTTTACATGGGTATTCAGTAGTGACTGATTATATTGTAACTTACTATGACCTAAGGGTGGAGGGTGTTTGTGCTTTCTGCTACCCTTTAAGGATGATTGACTTAAGAATGATTGGAAGTCAGCCTCAAGACAATATGAAAGAACACTTTGGATGGGTACTTTATATTGATTGAGGGGATGGTGTCTTACTGAATTATATATTTTGTTTAAGACTGTGTGCCCACCTTAGCAATAAGTTATTATGTTATGTATTGTGAATGTTGTGCTTTAGTTTCTTGAATACTTTGATTTAGTTTATTGTTGAATAAATAGGGAGTTCACTATATTATGTCATTAGATTCTTAAAGTTATTCACAGCAGCAGTCCTCAGGAGAGATGCTCATGATTGGCTTTATACATGCCAAGCACTAAAGATATAAACAAGGAAAAAAAAAAAAAAGGAAAAAAAGACAGTGCTTTTCTCAAGGAGCTTGAAATCTAATGAGGGAAAAAAAACTTACAAAAGGAAATTGCAATGTATAGGGTAAAAGAGCAGCAACTAGGAAGTACTTGGGGATCTGTCAAGTGGAATCCAAGCTACTGATGGAAAATGGAGTCTCCTAGAAGGTTTGAGCCTTCTACAAAGGAAGGTTTTGGTAGGAGTTTAGTGCTCTGCACTACAACCTCCAATCAAAAGGTAGAGACATTTGAGGATGAGTTGAGAAGGTGTTGAGTGTCAATGATGAGGTATGGGCTCTGGGAGCCCCCTAAAGCTCTCCTTGAGTCCTTGAGGTACAGGCTCTAGGAATTGCCCTTGGACTCTTGATTAAATCATCCCATTTGAGGAGCCATTTGCATGAGGTAATAAGGCTTACATTGTGGCTGAGCCAAGGCCTCTCTTACTAGACTTCCCACCCTCTGTTACTAGACTTCCAATTAGAGTGTTGATCCACCCTTGAACTGGCCTGGCCCACTATTGTTTGTGGTCTCCAGGTGGCCTCCAGCAACTTCCCACCCTTAATCACTCATTGACCTCATTAACTCTTCCTGAAGACCCTCCCCAAACTCCTCCCCTAGACCACCCCTAAATTCCTCCCACAACCTTCTGTATATAAGACCCCATTCTGTCTTCATGTTTGTGAGAGCGCCATAGAATGTCATGTAGGAGAGCACCATAGAGAGAATAGTAAGAGTGCCATACAATGACCTAGCACAGACTTACTCTGTGTCTAATACAATTGAACTTTTAATAAACTTTACTTTTCTTTGGCTGAGAGAAGACTTTCATCAAATTCATTTGGCAAGACCCAGCATGTTGGTGTTTTGGGATCTCAAGAGCAGTCCTATTTATGGGTAACCCCTTCATCAAAACCTGAGTCAATATATTTGGGATGAAATTTCCCATGTTCAGCTAACCCTAGGGTAGGACATGATATTCTTAGCATCAAAGTCAAACGGAGTTGCTGATGGAAAACTAAGTATGATTTTGGTTATTTCCATTTCCAGTCAACAACTTCAAGCCTGATTCTTGAGTCCTCAAATGACTTCCAAATATTCCCACTTTAGACAAAATGATTGAAACCAAATTCTTCATCCAGACTTCATTTCTAGACTTCAAAAATGGAAGACAATGAACCACAGGATCATAAATTTAGAACTGGAAAGGATATTTTGTGTTTATTTAATCTCAACTCTACCTAATTTGAAGACAAGTAAACCAAAGTCCAGCAAGAGGGAGTAATTTGCTCAGGATTATAAAGGAAGGAAATAAGGTACCAGAAGTCAAAACCAGGCCCGCTGATTTCATACTCAGTACACTTCCTGCTACAACTCAGTTGCCTTGATCTCAATTCTCTGGTCACCCAAGCTCAATATCTCAAAGTCATATTGGACTTTTCCTTCTCTCTTGCGCTCCTCATACAATTGCAGCTCCTACTGACCCTGTCTTGATAATGCCTCTCTCATCCCTCTTTTAATTTGGATTCTTTGTATAGAGTAAAAGGAACAAAGGGAGAGTTGAGACTGAGCCTTGTTTGAACTCAGGAAAATGAGTCTTCCCAACTCCAGGCACAACACTCTACTCACCATGTCACCTTGATGCCCTGTGTAATAGAATACTTTTGTGCTGTTTTCATATATATGTATTGTTTCATTACTGGGGAAGGATGAAGGGGATGGTGTCAGAGAAACTTGGGAAAACTTGTATAAACTGATGCACAGTGAGGAAAGCAATGTATATGGCAATTATACTGTAAAGACAAACACCTTTGCCAGACATATAAGATCTCTGATCAACACATGGGGGAGGGGGTGATAGGATATTAGAGCTATCTTGTACTCTGTTAGTACCTATATGGAGGGATTAGACTTTCTCTGGTCCACTCCAGAGGACGAAACTACTAGGGAAGTTCAAAGTGAGAAATGTAAGCTTGGGAAAGATTTCTTACAGTGGCAGCTATTCAAAGCTAGAATGGGGCTGCCTCTTGAGATAGTGGATACCCAGTCAATGGAAGACTTGAAACAAAGACTGAATGATTACTCCACATACGTTGCGAAGGGATTTCTCTTAAGGGATTGGTTGGACTAGTTGGAATCTGAGCTTCTTTCCAACTCTGAGATTTTGAAAAAAAAACAAAGTAACAACACAACCTGCCTAAGGACTA
Source organism: Petaurus breviceps papuanus (assembly GCF_028583685.1). NCBI lineage: Eukaryota > Metazoa > Chordata > Mammalia > Diprotodontia > Petauridae > Petaurus > Petaurus breviceps. The sequence goes on from NW_027186310.1 coordinate 2,450,976, forward strand.
GGGTTTCCCCAAAAGATGAATGAGATGCTTTGGATGGTAGTTATCTTTTGAGAGAAGCTTAAATAAACACTTGTCCCTGTGGTAGGGGGTTTCTTGTTCAGGTCTGCCTGGGTAAGGGTGATTTTTGAGGATTTGTTACCTTGGAGATCCCTTCCCACTCTGACATTCTACAATATTTATTCTGACTCTAATAGACAGCTTCCTTGGTGTATGGTGGTGGGAGGGGAGAACAGAGCAAGTAACAAGGACAATACTCCCCCCCCCCAGATTACAAGGGGGTGGGTGTTATCTGTGTGCTTGAGCACTCAGCTTAGTGACAACAGCATCCAAAGCATTTGCCAGCAATGGGTGGGAAGGGAGTTGGGGAGCTGCTGCAGGTCACCAAAAGCCCATCAGGGCCCAGAAATGAAACCTTAGACCTCCATTATTCTGTTAAAATGAAGCACTCATGCTTTCAAACAGCAAGCTTCCAATTTGTGTTGCTTCCAACCCTCATTGAATTACCAATTGTAATAGTGCATCTTTCCCTATGGAGTATCTATGGCCCAAACAAATGTATCCAAGTCATCCAGTTATTAAGAACTTACAATCATGCCATTTGTATTTAATGGGCTTATGAATAATCATAACACACATTGGAGGGAAAGCTCATTAATTCTGACTCTGGCTGAAGCTGGTTTGATGAAAGCATGGGAAGGAAGCTTTGAAAGGGTCTCTCATGGCTGTGATGCTCTCTCTTCTCATCTCTGCCTCATTGGATCCCTACTTTCCTTCAAGTTCCAATTAAATGCTACCTCCTATAGATCTTCCTAGATTCCTGCAACTGCTAGTGTCCATACCCCTAATTACTTGGCATCTTCTTTGTATATATTTTGCATATTTCAGTTTATATGTTATTTCTTCCTGTAGAATTTAAGTTCCTTGAGGACAGGTCTTGTTTTATTTACTTTTTTTTTTTAATCTCCAGCTCCTGGTTAGCACAGTGCCTTGTATGCAGCAATAGCAGCAATGAAGACTAATGAATGAACTAAAGGAATGAACAAACTAATAATTGAACAAACAAATGAATTAAGAAACAAATGAATGAACAAGCAGATTCACAGTGTAAACTCAAGTAAAGGTTGTGATTAAACCTACAGAAGAATACAAACTTTTCTCAAACATGTGAAGCACATAACCTCATACAATATGAAGTACATAAGCCCACAACTCTTTTTTAAAGCTGTTCTCTGATAAGAAAACAGGTCATGAAGATAGACATTTTTTGATTCCATTTTTCCCCTCTGTGAAATAGGAGTAATAATACTTCCATTGCTTTCTTCACAAAATGGTTGTGAAGAGAGGGTTCTATGAGGTACTGCTAATATTTCTGGTGGTCTTGTACTGCTTCTGTGTGTACCACTACTAGTACTATTGTCATTATTTTTACGCTTGCTATTACTATTACAACAACTATTACTCATGTTACCATTGCTACTCATTCCATGATTAATGATTCTATGAAATTAGCATAGCCACTCTCCATAACAAGGAGGATTGTTCCCTCACCGTGGTTTCTCATTGGGTGTAGATTATCTACACATTCCTTCCCATAAATCCTTTGCAATGCCTCTGCAAAGGAGACCCTCACATACTGGTGCCCTTCCTCGAGATTCCTTCACATCATGTGACTATCAAGTGAGCGCTGGAAGTCCCCACTCATGGGTTACACTTTATGTTTCCTTGTGAAAGGCCACTGGCCCGTCTCCCTGATGACATGCTTTGTACAGTTTCTTCTCCATGATTCTTGAGTGGGAGAGAGTTGCTGCCCCTTTTACACTTATGATGTATACTCTCTGGCCTTGGAGTGATGTTCAATTTTAAGTTCTTGGACACTATGACCACATGGCATTGAGTAAAGCCCCTTTTGGCAGAAGGCATTTTGTTTTTGCTTTTTGTGTTTTTTCCCCATCAGCTGCTTTGCTGATTTTTACTTGAATACACTTTTCCACACTACTTAGTGACTTTGGGGAAAGGTTCTTTGGTCAAGTTTCCCTTAATTCTTGGTTTCAGGCTTCCAATTACTTGTGCCAGGCCCTCTGAGATCCCTGGGTCAAACTGCAAACTCCCTTCCATAAAACCTATTCAAAGAAATTCCCTTACAACATCACCTGGCCTTCTGGCTCTGGAATGTACATTCTCTTCCATTCTCTGTAGGAAATCCAGCAACGCCATAGAGGTTTCTTCAGTCCAGTGCATGCTAATGAAGCCCAGTCCAATTATCAGAGGGGAATGGATCAGTGACTCCATTTGTCTTCCCTTTCTTTTCTGTCTTGGACACCTGCCTCCTCTGCTCTGCTCATAACTAGCTACAGCCCTGTAGTCCTTGGTCTTCCTTGAGTGTCCTTCTGTAAATTATCATCAAAGAAGTCATTTGCTACCAGGTAAGGGTCTTGTTATTTGCTGACTTAGAATTTCTTTGCAAAGTCCCCATTTCTGCAGTCGATATGAATTCTTTAGAAGATTTCCGACTCCTCATTAGTATCAATAGTGCTTTCTAGGCCAATCATCTCAAAGTGATTGGAGAAACATGAGAGAAGAGAAGTCTATAGATTAAAAACTGACAGAATCAAAACTTTCACAATAGCATAAGGGTTTGGGCTTCCAGCTAGACCGAAGGAAAAATCAATGGTGAAAAAGACATCCAGTCAGGCAATCTAGTAACCAGTGCAGTACCTGGAACATGGTAGGCATTTACAGTGATAACAAACCTTTATTTATTGACAAAGGGGGGTATAGTTCATAAGGAATAATAACTGATATTTATATGATTCTGTAAAGTTTACAAAGTCTGTAGAGCACACCTCATTTGAGCCTCAAAGAAATACTATGACACAAGAATTATGGGCAGTATAATGCCTATTTTATCCATGATGTGACTGAGCAATTTAACCTTGATCACACAGCTAGAAGGTATGGAAGGTGGGATTTGAATCCAAGTCTTTCTGATTCCTAATACAATACCCCATCCACTGTGATTGGTAGACTGATACTGATACAGAATTTAGAGCTAGATCTAGAAGACATCTATAACTTAGCTGTATTGATTAAATGGAAGCACAGTGAACTGAATAGATAAACTGAAAGTCACACTCTCAGTCCTCAAACCCTTGTCTCCTCACTCTAAATCCAGTATTTTCTCTGAACCATTGTGGTGATGTCCCTTGATCTCCCATGACCTATAGACCTACCAGGAAGAGCTTACATCTCTGTAAGTCTGGTGCTAACAAAATGCTGGCATATTTCTCACATTCATAGCAACGAAAATCTTCCTAGTCCTGTAGAGCCACCCCAAAGTGGGCTGGGTTGTCTTGGGAGTCAGTGAGATCCCCCTCACTGGGAAGCTTTAGGTGTTGACTGAATGGCTACTTCTTTGGGATGCTGTCAAGGAGATATTCCTGTACAGGTGCTGCACAGACTAGGTACCCTCTTAAGTCCCCTTTATTTCTGAGATTCAGTGACTTTGTCTTTTATGAGCTTTCCAACAATCCTGAGTGGTTCATGCCTGTATTATTTTCCCCATTTGACTGATCATAGACTCAGAATTCCAGAGCTATAAGGGAACTCACAGGCTATCTATTAATGCTTCCCACCTCCTCCTATTTTAAGGATGAAGAAAGGGAAGTTTGGTGAAGTTGACCCAAGGTCATAGCTAGAGAGTGTCAGAGTCAGGATTCAAACCCAATCCGTGGGCTAAGTCTAACTCTGGACATTTCCCATCATACAATACTTAATCTTGATTTCCATCCCCTTCCTCCCTCACTAAGTAATTCCCCTGAGATTAATTTTCATCCCATTTTCCTTTATCGTTTTAAGTGCAATGGCAATGTGGGGAAGTGCTCACAAAACATGGAGCCCAGACTCTGCTCTGTGTGAATGCCTCACCTCACATCGGGTGTCAACAAAAGAGGCACATCTATCATCCTGCTTACTCACAGCCTAAATTTAATTACACAAACCTGATTTAAAGTCTTAATTAAATTTTTTAAAAATGTGGCATGCTCACTCCGGGAACAATGGGGATAGTTTTTCCACCCCACTTCCTTCATGAATTAGCTCATCTTTGGAGCCGGGTGGATTCAGAGATATTTGAAATGCGAATCACTGTGACAAAACATTCCTCCTAGACGCTCCCTGCACATTCTCATTATCTGGCAGTCTCTGTTCCCATTATAGTTGGGGCCGTGTGCACCCTTGACAGGCACCTGCATATCAAGAGAGCACGTCAAACCATCCCTGTTTGTCAATTTAATATCCTAGAACACGCCAGTGAGAACTATGTCAACAAGCATTACATGGAATCAAAGCAGCTTCCTTTTTTATAGAGCCCATTCATTACCATATAGGATAATTGTTGTTTTTTTTTTTTAAAACCTACATTTCTGGTTTCCTTTCTCCTATTTAGAGTGAACTTGGCCACTTTCTTCTCATTTATGACACTATTTGATATGGTATAGAATTCCACTCTAGTCTTCTAATGTAGATCCAGGGGGGAGAGACTAGGATAAGGGATAGTCCTAAGCTTAAGCCAGATAGATAAAGGAACCCAAAATCCTTTGCCTGGGTGGAGATGGCCACCATCTCTATGGAGGTGAAGGACTATGACACGGAAGAAATATTAGGATCTGAAATTCAGAACTAGGAGATACCTTCAAGGCCATTGAGTCTAATCCCTCATTTTACATATGAGTAAATCAAGGCACAGAGATGTCAAGTGAATTGTCCGAGATCACACAACTACAAATCAATTGAGGTAGGGTTTGTCATGGCATCTTTCTCGAAGTTCAGTCGTCCATCTTGTACACCATGCTGCCTCACATACAGAACTGATTCTTTCTACTTGATCTCTGATTGTGAAATTAGGAGGCATGGGTGGAAGTTAGAAGAAGAAAAGGGGACCATAAGATTTGGAGTCAGAAGGTTTAGGCTGTTTTGTCACTTACTATCCATGTGACCTTTGTGATTCACTTAAGCCATTTGAACCTCAGTTTCCTCATTTATAAATGAAATGGTGGGACTCAAAGGCTTCTAAGGATCTTTCTAGCTGAAAGTCTGTGATCCTTTAATCCTTAAAAATGAAAGCTTTCCTGAAGTGGAATAGTCTGGAATGGAGGTAGAGTGGGTTTACTGTCACTGGAGAGCATCAAGCACAGGTCAGAGGACAATTGTTCTGGACTGCTGGAGAGTGGATTCCTCTTACAACAGGGGTTTGAACTAAGCTGCCACTGAGATTTTGAAAGGCAGAGAGCATGGACTTCCTTCTGTTAGTTTTGTTATCAAATGGTTTTGCTTGTTTGTTTGTTTTCCAAGATAGAGGGCTGTCAATGGGACCTTGTGTACCTGAGGACATCCAGCACTCCTAGTATGAGCAAGCCCTTGTTACTGAGGCACAAAGTCAAGGGCAGTTGGGCAGCCCTTTGGTCCATGTCACCTTCTCACCACCTCCACCATGGGTTGTGTTCACTCACACTTCTCTGTCTTTCCTCGCTGTGTGCTCACCTCTCCAGCTTGAACATATTGATGCTCTGTGCTTGGCTGCCTTGATGGCCTCTCCTGGTGTATTATCCCATATGCTTCTCTGACAATGTTTGCATAATGGGCTCTGGTATTGGTGCCGTTTGCAAATGGAGCAGGAAGAAGTTTGCCTAGATTAGATTTGTCAGATGGCTCATAATTACAAACATAAACTTTCCCAACAAAATTTTTTTTTCCCTTTTCTCCCTCTAACCACCCCCACCTCCCACCCCCCACCCTGCATCATGTAGAAGATGCCAAGGTGAAGCCATTTTGGAATGAAGCGCAAAAGCTTTGTAAGGTATCCCTGGGATCCTGGGGGCAGCATGATGCTTTCAAAACTCTCGCATGTACACACTCAAACACACACACACACACACACACACACAAAGACACACACACTTTTGATTCCAATTTTGGGCCTGGTGTTTGACTTTTACAAAGCCTAGTAAACAAATAATCCCCCAGCAGTGTTTTCAGGGAGAATGGTTTTTGAGTCTTTTTGTTATAATAACAATTCCTTTCTGTAGAGCATTGTTACTGAAAAGAGTTTTACATACATTTTAACATTTGAGTTGGTCCTCCATCTTTCGAACTTGTAGATTTCCAAAGCACTTTCATCACAATGATGCTGTTTAAAGTGGCATCTTTTTGGTACAATGGGAAAAGTGCTAGTTGGTCTAGAGGATGTGGGTTTGAATGCCACATCTGTAACTACCAGGGTAAGTTTTGCCAAGTGACCCAGCCTCTCTGAGACCACGTTCCTCATCTGCTAAATGAAACAGTCAAAACGCGTAGTTTTTAATGTTTCTCTTATATCGATTCTCCTGATCAACACCCTCCTTTTACCGTTGCAGTTCATAGGGGGAAGTGATTTGCCCCAAGTCACAGAACTAGAAAGTGACAGAGCCTAGATCCAAATACAGATGGGTCATTCAAAGTTCAGGAAAAAAAATAAATGGTTAGTAATTTGGAATGTGTAGTGGGGAGACAGTCACAGCAAATGGGGCAATGAGAAAAGGCCAGTTGTGGGAGGTGGTACCAGAGCTAAGCATAGAAGGGAGTTTGGTGTTTCTAAGAGACTGAGTTAAGGAGCAAGATCTTTTAGGCAGAGGCAATGGTTTATTAAAACACATGGAAGGGGGATATGGGAACAATGAGAAATGGTTGGGAAATAATGAGAATAGTCAAGAGGGAACAGATATGGAGCCACGTGGAGGAATATGATGGGAGTGTTTTAGCACAGTGGCCAAAGAGAGGCAATAAGGTTTTTTGAAGAGAGGTTTGGCATAGTCAGGACTGTGCTTTAAAAAAATATATTCATTCTTCTGTTTATGTAAGATGGATTGATGAGAAGGAACATGAGAGGCAGAGGGACCAACCAGGAGCCTATTGAAATAAGCCAGGATAGAAAATTTGCCAGAAGAGTAATGGAGTAGTGGTCATGTTAGCAGAGAGAAGGGGGCACATGTGAACTGTCTTCTATAGGTAGAAATGGTAGGATATGGTGACTGATTGGACTACAGAATGAAGAAGCATAACAAGTCAGGGATGGTTCCAAGATTGAGAACCCAACTTCCAAAGGTCAGTTCTTTCATTTTCTCCTCCTCCAGCATGAGATGGCTACCCTTAGACACAAGTGTGTGTGTGTGTGTGTCTGTGTGTGTAAAACCATGCTATACACACTTCCATTTATCAGTTCTTTCTCGAAATGCAGATAGTATCTTGCTTCATAGGTGTTTTATACTTATTTTGGGGTATTTATAATAATCACAATGACTTTGGCACCCAAAGACATTCTTAAAATGATATTGCTATTACCACATATAACTTTCTCTTGGTTCATTCGACTCTTCATATTTCATGAATATCTATCCATGTGTTTTTTCCCAGCATCATTGAGCTCATTTCTTGTAGCACAGTAACATTCCATCATGATCATATGTGTCATATATTCAGTCAATCCCTGATTGACAGGTGTACCCATAGTTTCCATTTCTTTGCCACAACAAAGAGTGCTGCTATAAATATTTTAGAACATAAAGGTTGTTTTCCTTTATCCATAATCATTTTGGAAGACAGTTGGATTGCTGGGTCGAAGAATATAGGCAGGGGCTACTAGGTGGCTCAGTGAAGTCCTCTCAAGTACTGGCCCTGGAGTCAGCAGGACCTGGGTTTGGATCCGCCCTTAGACACTTAACACAAAAATTAGCCGCGTGACCTTGGGTAAGTCACTTAACCTCGATTGCCCTCCCCCCCAAAAAAAGCAAAGGAGATAGGCAGTTTAATAACTCTTTGGACATAATTCCAGATTGCTCTCCAAAATGCGTAGATCAGTCAACAATTCCATCAATAATGAATTAGCTTCCCAATTTTTCCATATCCCCTCCAACATTGTCTCTTCCCTCCCTAATTATTTTTAGGTGTAAACTATATCAAGATTCTTTTAATTTGAATTTATCAAATCAATAATGATTTAGAACATTTTTATATGATGATATATATTTTCAGTTTCTTCATTGGGAAATTGCCTGCTCATATCCTTTGACCACTTATCAATTGGGGAATGACTCATATTCTTGTAGACATGAGTTCTTCATATATTTCAGATATGAGACCTTTATGTGAGAAATTGTCAACATTTCTCGCCTATTTTTCTGCTTTCCTCCTAATCTTAGCTACATTTGTTTCATTTGGACAAACCTTTTAAATTTAATATAATTGAAATTATCCATTTTACACCTTACATTTCTCTCAAATTCTTGTTTACTCATAAATTGTTATCCATAAACCTGACAGGTAAAATATTCTATGTTCTTCAAATTTTCTTGTAATATCTCTTTTTATAAATAGGTATTGTATCCATTTTTTCACCTTATCTTGGTAAGTGGTGAAAGATATTGGTCTTTGCCCAATTTCTGCAAGAATGCTTTCCAGCTTTCCTAAAATTTATTTTTACAAAATAATGAATTCTTATCTCCAAAACTTTTCTTTACATTTCTCAAACAAACTTATGGTAGTCATTTGCTGTTATAAGTTGTTTGTATACTCTGTTCCACTGATATTCCTTATTTTTTCTTAGCCAATACCTGATACTTTGCCTTATAATATAATTTTAAGATCTGGTACTACTAAATATCCTTTCTTTATTTTTTTCATTAGTTCTTTTAATATTCTTGACCTTTTTTAATTGAAATGAATTTTGTTATTATTTTTCTAACTCAGTATTCTTTATCATTTAATTGGAATGATGTTGAATATACAAATTACTTTGGGTTAAAATTGTCATTTTTTTATATTGGCCCTGTTTACTCATGAAAAACGACTATTTCCCCAATTATTTAAATCTGATTTTATTTATATAAAATGTCTTTTTCTATGTAATCTTGTTTATATAGTTCCCTGGTTTATTTGGACAAGTGTACTCCCAGGTATTTTATATTGTCTACAGTTGTGCTGTAGAGAGCCACAGCTATGATGGGCTGGCCACATTGTTCAAATGCCAGATATATGCTTGCCTAAAAGATAGAAACTCATACAGGGCGAGCACCCACATGGTGGTCAGAAGAAGTGATTCAAGGACATTCTCAAGGTCTCTCTTAAGAACTTTGGAATCAATTGTGTGACATGGGAGACACTGGCTGAGAACTGCTCAGTGCCCACATTAGAAAAGGTGCTGTGCTCTATGAGCAAAGCAGAATTGAAATAGCTCAAAAGAAACATGAGATGCACAAAAATCAGCCCCAAATGTTCACAGGAACTATGTGTACCTGGCCTGTGGTAGAGCATTCTGAACTTCCATTCGTCTGTTCAGTCACAATTGAGTATACTATAACTTGACTCTAACATGGTGATGTCATTCTGGTCCTTTTTGAGAATGAAAGACAACAACCTAATCTAACTTAATGTGAGTTATCTCTTACTATCTCTTCTTGCAGGTTTTTGTTTGTGATATATGGAAATGCTAATGATTTATGTAGATTTCCTTTATATCTTACTACTTTCTAAAATTATTGTTTCAACTAACTAACTAATTGATTTCATCTAATTTAGTTGATTTCTTTGGAATTTCCCAAGTATATCATTATTCCATCTGCAAAAAGCAGCAGTTTTGTTACCTCATTTCCTATTCTGATTCCTTCTACTTCTTTTTCTTCTCTTATTGCTATTTCTAGTATTTCCAATATATATTGAACAAAATTGGCAAGAGTGGGCATCCTTGTTTCATCCCTGATCTTACTGGGAAGGCTCCTAACATCCCCATTATAAATAAGGTTTACTAATATTTTTAGGTAAGTGATTTTTTTCATGAATTTAAGGAAAAATCTATTTATACATAGTATTTCAAATGTTTTCAATTGAAATGAGTATTGTAGTTTATCAAAAAGCTTTTTCTTTTACCTATTGATATAAGATTTTTGTTACTTTTATTATTTTTTGTCTTTATTAATTTGTTTGTTTACTTTTAGTTTAAAAGATACAATTCCACAATCCCTTGAGTTTCAAATTTTCTCCCCCTACCAGTCCACCCCCTCCCATCCATGGTGGCATGCATTCAACTATAGGATCTGCAAATACTTTCACATTAGATATTAGTCAGGTTATAAAGAAGGATTGTATTGGATGGAATGAACAATGGGAAAGAGGAAACAAAACTAAACAAGAAAAAGAAAGAGAGCAGGTAGTTTGCTTCAATCTGCATTCAAACTCTGATCTTTCTAGTTCTTTCTCTGAATGTAGACATTTCTCTCTATCATGAGTCTTTTGGAGTTGACTTATAACCCTGCATTGCTGAGAGGAGTCAAGTCTATCAATATTGGTCATCCCATATATGTTTTATCTGTAATTGTATACAAATTTCTCCTGGTTCTGCTCTTCTCACTCAGCAACAGTTGATATATGTCTCTCCAGGTAAATATGAAGTCTATCTGCTCCTCATTTATTATAACACAAGAGTATTCCATTATATTCACATGCCACAACTTGTTCAGCCATTCCCCAATTGATGGGTATCCCCTTAATTTCCAATTCTTTGCCAGCACAATAAGAGGTAGTATAAAGATTTTTATACATATGGGTCCTCCTGCCACTTCTATGATCTCTTTGGGATACAACCCTAGAAGTGGTATTGCTGGGTCAAAGGGTATGAAATTATTTATAGCCCTTTGGGCATAATTCCAGATTGCTCTCCAGAATGACTGAATCACTTCACAACTCCACCAGCAGTGCATTAGTGTTCCTATTTGTTCACATCCTCTCCAGCATTTGTCATTTTCCTGTTTTGTCATCTTAGCCATTCTGACCAATGTGATATGGTATCTCAGAGTTGTTTTGATTTGCATTTCTCTAATTAATAGTGATTTAGAGCATTTTTTCATATGTTTATAGATATCTTTAATTTCTTACTCTGAAAAGTACCTGTTCATATCCCTTGACCTTTTATCAAGTGGGGAATGACTTGTATTCTTATAGATTTGACTCAATTCTCTGTATATTTTAGAAATGAGCCCTTAGAGGGAGTGGAGCCAAGATGGCGGAATAGAAGCATGACCTTCCCGCGGCTCCAGCTTCCATCTTCCCCAATCCATGTAAAAAAGGGACTCTGAACAAACTTTGAAGCTGAAGAACCCACAAAATGACACAGAGAAGGTAACCTTCCACTGAGGATAGCCAGGCAGGCTGGCAGGAATTGGCAAGAGCAGCGCTCTGGGAGCTGAGCCCAGCCCCACACTGAGGCTTTAGAACCAAGGTGGGCCTGACCAGCCATCAGCCAGGGGGACAGAAGATCAGCAGCAGCTGTGGCCATTTCCAGGTTTATCAACCATAGATGCAAAGGACAAAGTGAGAGGTCAGTGCAGTCTGGACTTTGGGAGCCAGTAAGTGGGAGTACATGGCTTTTGCCCCCTGGGGCAAGAAGCCACTGAGACACCAGTACAGACAGCCAGCACCGTGTGTCAGCTTCAGCTCCTGGCCTGCAGAGTGTAGGGGGACCAACCACCAGTCTGAGGAGTAATCACTCTTGCTTTAACCTTCTTGGATCTGGATTGCAGTCTAGGGTGGAGGTCCTGGGGCATGTGTCTTGCCAGAGCATGTGGAGACCTCATAGAGGGCACCCATCTAATACCTCCAGCAGCTGAGAAACCCCAGTGTTTGGGAAGAAAGCTCCCCTGTCTGGTGGCAGAGTCCTAGTGTGGCAAAAAGCCCACAGGTCAAGTGCCTGAAGGGCGACATGACTAGGCAAAGGAAACAAAACAGACAGAAGATTCCAACATTAGGCTCCTATTTTGGGGACAAAAAGAAGCAAAGCATGGAACAGTAAGAAAACAGTGAAGTCATAACTTCTGCACCAAAAGCTTCAAAGGAAAATACAAGCTGGTTACAGGCCATAGAGGACCTTAAGAAGCAGATAAGAGAAGTGGAAGAAAAATTGGGAAGAGAAATGAGAACAATGCAACAAAATTATGAAATGAGAGTCAACAGCCTGACTGAGGAAAATAATACCTTAAAAAACAGAATTAAATGGCAAAAGAGGCTCGAAAAGGCAATGAGGAGAAGAATGCCTTAAAAAGTGAAATTTACCAGATGGAAAAAGAATCTCAAAAGCTCACTGAGAGTCAATGAGGAGAGTCATTGCTTCAGAATTGGATTCAAGCAAATGGAAGCTAATGACTTTATGAGAAATCAAGATGCTGTTAAACAGATCCAAACAAATGAAAGAATAGAAGGCAATGTGAAAAATCTCATGGGAAAAACCACTGACCTGGAAAATAGATCCAGGAGAGATAATTTAAAAATTATTGTACTACCTAAGCCATGATCAAAGTAAAAACCTAGAAATCATCCTCCAGGAAGATCTCAAAGAAAACTGCCTTGATCTTTTAATTCCAGAGGGCAAAATAGAGGTTGAAAGGAGCCACCAATCACCTCCTGAAAAAGATCCTAGGAATATTATAGCCATGTTATGGAATTCCCAGATTAAGGAGAGAATATTACAAACAGCCAGGAAGAAACAATTTGAATAATTTGGAAACACAATCAGAATAACCCAGGATCTGGCAGCTTCTACACTGAGGGATCGAAGGTCTTGGAATATGATATTCCAGAGGTCAAAGTAGCTGGCATTAAAACCAAGAGTCACCTACCCAGCAAGACTGAGTATCATGTTTCAGGGGAAATATGGTCATTTGGTGGAATAGAGAACTTTCAAGCATTCATGCTGAAAAAACCAGAGCTGAGTAGAAAATTTGACATTCAGATACAAGAAGCAAGAGAAGCATGAGAAGCAGAAAAGACATTGATTTCTTTTTGAACATGACATGCCAAGTATCCTGAGCTTACAGGAATGAAGTCATGAAGCTCACCAAGGAATTTCTTCATTGTAGCAATAGAAACATAACCTACAGAAGGATAACTGTATTTGAAGTGTCTGACTTCCTTTTTTTTATCAATCTTTTTAATCATTTGAGTTAGGATTAATGAAAAGTTGCACAGAAAAAAAGACAAGATTCCAGTCATTTAATTTTTAATTAAAAAATTTTTTTAAAGATTCCAGTTATAGCAGTAAAATTGCTTAGATGGGTAATAATCTGAGGGAGGAGAAAGCAGGCATAGGACGATGTACAAACTAGATGCATATAGGATAAATTCAATGAACATTCTTGTACATACAGGATAATTTCCCTGAATAAATGGAGTTTGCTATGCTAGCAATCCAAAATAAATAAATAAATAAAAAAGAAATGAGCCTTTTATCAGAGACATTGGTTGTAAAAATTCTTTCCCAATTTTCCACTTCCACCTTAATCTTGGTTAAATGGCTTTGTTTTAACAGAAACTTTTCAATTTAATGTAATCAAAATTATCCATTTTGCATTTTGTAATGCTCTCTAATTCTTGTTTGGTCATAAAGTCTTCCTCTCTCCATAAATCCAACAGGTAAACTATTCCTTGTTCTTCTGGATTGCTTAGAGTATCAGCCTTTATACCTAGATTGTGCACCCATTCAGACTTAATTTTGGCATACTGCATTAGATAATGGTGTATGCCCAGTTTCTTCCATATTATATTCCAGTTTTTCCAGCAGTTTTTGTCAAATAGTGCATTCTTATCCCAAAAACTAGGGTCTTTGGGTTTATCAATCAGTAGGTTACTATAGTCATTGACTGCTGAGTCTTGTGTACCTAATCCATTCCGTTGATCCACTACTCTATTCCTCAGCCAGTACCAAGTAGTTTTGATGACTGCTGCTTTATAATACAGATAAAAATGTGGTATGACTAGGCCACCTTCCCTAGCATTTCTTTTCATTAATTCCCTGGATATTCTGGACTTTTTGTTCTTCCAAATAAATTTTGTTACTATTTTTTCTAACTCTCTAAAGTAATGTTTTAGTAGATTGATTAGTATGGCACTAAATATGTAATTTAATTTAGGTAAAATTGTCATTTTTATTATATTAGCTCAACCCAGCCATGAGAAATTGGTGTTTATCCAATTACTTAGATCTGACTTTATTTGTGTGAAATGTGAAAAATTTTATACTTATGTTCATATGGGTCCTGGGTTTGTTTTGGCTAGTAGATTCCCAAATATTTTATAATGTCTACAGTAACATTAAATAGGATCTCTTTTTCTATATCTTGCTGTTGGGTGTCATTAGGAATATATAGAAATGTCAAGGATTTTTGTGCTTTATTTTATGTCCTGCAACTCTGGCAAATTTATTTACTGTCTCAAGTAGTTTTTTACTTGATTCTCTAGCATTCTTTACATATACCATCATATTATCTGCAAAGTGTGATAGCTTAATCTCTTCTTTGACTAGTTTGATTCATTTGATTACGTTTTCTTCCCTAATTGCCACTGCTAACATTTCTAATAGCAGATTGAATAAGAGGGGTGATAGAGGACACCCTTGTTTCACCCATGATCTTATTGGAAATGCTTCTAGCTTATCCCCATTACATATAATACTTGCTGAAGGCTTTAAATAGATGCTACCCATTATTTTAAGGAAGACTCCATTTTATTCCCAAACTTTCTAGTGTTTTTAATAGGAATGGATATTGTATTTTGTCAAAAGCCTTTTCTGCATTTGTTGAGATAATCATGTGGTTTCTGCTAGTTTTATTGTTGATATAACCAATTACACTGATGGTTTTACTAATATTAAACCATCCTTGAATTCCTAGAATAAATCCTACTGATCAAAGTATATTATTCTTGTGATAAGTTGCTGTAGTCTTTTTGATAATATTTTATTTAAAATTTTTGCATCTATAATCCTGATAGAAATTGGTCAAAAATTTTCTTGCTCTGTTTTATCTCTTCCCTATTTAGGTATCAGTACCATATTTGTGTCATAAAAAGAAGTTGGCAGGACTCCTTCACTAATTTTCCCAAATAGTTTTTGGATTATTGGAATCAATTGCTCTTTAAATGTTTGATAGAATTTGCTAATAAATCCATCCGGCCCTGGAGATATTTTCCTAGGGAGTTCACTAATGGCTTGCTAAATTTATTTTTCTGGGACAGGGTTATTTAAATAACTTACTTCCTCTTCAGTTAATCTGGGCATCTTATATTTTTGTAAATATTCATCCATTTCGCTAAGATTGTCAAATTTATGTGCATACAATTTTTCAAAATAATTCCTAATTATTGTTTTAATTTCCTCTTCTTTGGAGGTAGATTCACCCTTTTCATTTTTGATACTCATAATTTGGTTTTCTTCTTTCTTTTTTTTGTATTGTATTGACTAAGGGTCTATGAATTTTATTGGCTTTTTCATAAAACCAGCTCTTAGTATTAGTTATTAATTCAGTAGTTTTCTTAATTTCAAAATTTTAATCTCTCCTTTGGTTTTCAGTATTTCTAATTTAGTATTTAATTGGGGATTTTCAATTTGTTCCTTTTCTAGCTTTTTCAATTGCATGCCCAATACATTGACCTCCATTTTCTCTAGTTTATTCATGTATGCACTCAGGGATATAAAACTTCCCCTAAGAACTGCCTTTGCTGCATCCCTCAAGTTTTGGTATGTTGTCTCATTATAAGTGCTTGCTTGACCCACTCATTCTTTAGGATTAAATTATTTAGTGTCCAATTAGTTTTTAGTCTATCTTTCCATGACCCTTTATTTCATATAATTTTTATTTCATCATAATCTGAGGAGGATGCATTTAATATTTCTGCCTTTCTGCACTGAATTGTGAGGTTTTATGCCCTAGAACATGGTTGATTTTTGTGTATGTGCCACATACCACTGAGAAGAAGGTATATTCCTTTTTATCCCCTTTCAATTTTCTCCAGAGATCTATCATATCTAGCCTCTCTAAAATTCTATTCACCTCCTTAACTTCTTCCTTGTTTATTTTGAGCTTAGATTTATCAAGTTCAGAGAGGGGGAGATTGAAACTCCCCACTATTAGAGAGTTTTGCTGTTTATTTCTTCCTCTGAATCACTTAACTTCTCCTCTAGGAATTTGGATGCTATACCACTTGGGTGCACATATGTTAAGTAATGATATTGCTTCATTCTCCATGGTGCCTTTTAGCAGGATATAGTTTTCTTCCTTATCTCTTTTAATTAGATCTATTTATGTTTTTGCTTTATGTGAGATAAGGATTGCTACCCCTGCTTTTTTTTTAATTTAGCTGAAGCATAATATATTCTACTCCAGCCTTTTACCTTTACCCTGTGTGTATTCCCTTGTTTCACATGTGTTTCTTGTAAACAGCATATTGTAGGATTATGGTTTTTAATCCATTCTGCTATCCATCTCCATTTTATGGGCTAGTTCATTCTATTCACATTCACACTTATGATTACTATCTGTCTTTCCCTGCATCCTATTCCCTCCCAAGTTTATTTTTTTTTACTTCTTCCTTCTCCCTTCCCCTCCTTAATAGTTTTCCTTTTGACCACCACCTCCCTCAGTATTCCCTCCCTGTGAGCCCCCTCTTCACCTACCTGTGCCCTTACTACTATTTCCCTCCCTTCTAAACCCCCTTCTTATCCTTCCCCTTACCCCTCCTACTGCCTGTAGAGCACAATGGATTTTTATACTTATTGAAGTCTGTTATTCCCTCTTTGACCTCAAACCAATGAGAGTAAATTTCATCCAGTGCTCCTCTCCCTCCTTTCCCTCTATTATAATGAGATTTTGTGTTTATCTTTTTATGTCTTTCTTGTATCTTGTAATTGGAGATGTAAATTTTTCATTGATGTCTGGCTTTTTCATCAGGGAGGTCTGAAAGTCCCTTATTTCATTAAATGACCATCTCCTTGCCTGAAAGATTATGCTCAGTTTTTCCAGGTAGTTGATCCTTGGTTGCAGTCCTAACTCTTTTGTCTTATGGAATATCAAATTCCAATCTTTCTGATATTTTAATGTAGAAGCTGCTATGTCCTGTGTAATCCTGACTTTAGTTCCATGATATTTGAATTGTTTCTTTTTGACTGCTTGCAGTATTTTCTCCTTCACGTTGTAATTCTTGAATTTGGCTACTATATTTCTTGGAGTTTTCAATTTGGGATCTCTTTCAGGAAGAATCCAGTGAATTCTTTCAATAACTATTTGACCCTCAGATTATAGGACTTCAGGAGAGTTTTCTTTGACAATCTTTTGGAGGATGTTGTCCAGGCTGCTTTTTTCATCCTGGCTTTCTGGTAGACCAATAATTTTTAGATTATCTCTCCTGGATCTATTCTCCAGGTCAGTTATTTTTTTTTTCCAGTGAGATATTTTACACTTTCTTCTAATTTTCTGATCTTCATATTTTGTTTTACTGACTCGTAATGCATCATAGAGTCCTTAGCTTTGATTTGACTGATTTTAATTTTTAGTTAATTATTTTCCTAAGTTTTGAAGCTCCTTTTTTAGGGATGCATTTTCTCTAGTTAGATTTTGAACCTTCTGGCCCAGCTCCCAAATTTTACTTTGTAAGGACTTGTTTTCTTCAGTGAGATTTTTTTTTCAATTTGGTCACTGTAGATTTAAATTTATCTTCTACATCTCTAATTGACTTTTAAAATATTTCTTGAGCTCCTCTGAGTATGCTTGAGACCAATTCATATTTCTTTCTGAGGTCTCAGATGTGAGTATAGAGTTCATGTTGCCTCTGTATTTGGTTGTTCTTGCTCATTATAATAAGCTTGGATTGATTTTTTTTTTGCTTTTCTCTTCTCAGCTTCCCTCTTTCCCATTGTGATTTCCTATTTCCTGATTTCTCAGGCTGGGAGCTAAGGGCCTAGCTGTTGACTTTGTGGGCTATAGCCTCTGGGTGTCAAGACTGAGGCCAAGGTCAGTATTCTCAGTGTTTCCCCTGAGTTACCCTGAGGCTCACAGAGTAATCTGTGGGGAAGGGGTTCTCTGGCTGCTTCAGATTTCTGCCTCTATGCCCCTGGGCTACAGCTCAGGTAGGCTCAGAAGCTGCCAACCAGCAGAGCTGGTAGCTAGAAGGGCTGGTGTCTGAAAAATCCCCTGGTGTTGCTAAGGCCCAAATGGGCTTCTGTTGGTAGTGCTTACTGGCTCAACCAGCCTGTGCTTTGGGAGCTCCTGCTGGTCAGCTGAGGTGGGGCTTTTTGGGACTGCTTCCACCCTTCACTTCAGATTCCTTACTGCCTCAGTTATACCCTTTCTCAGTGACTCCTAAACCTGAGGTTATTATTTACTATTTCAGGATTTTACTCTGGGTGGAACATTTATCTCTGGGTTTTTTGGGTCAGGGAGGAGGAATCGGAGCAGCTAGGGTTTACTTTGCCATCTTGGATTTTGGAAATTCAGGTAGGTGATTTTAAAGTTCCAGGTTGTGGGCTGATAGTCCCAGGAGAAGTTACTGTTGCTGCTATGGCCCCTAAGCTTTCTCTTACCCAGCTCTGATGAATCCTCTGACCTGAGGTAAAACAGCTGTGAATTGCTGTTGGGGTTGGTGAGTCCTCTGGCTGGGGCCCTTTCTTGCTCAGCTGTAGTCTGCTTTCTGGTCCATGCTGTGGGCTCTGCACTCCCCCTGCCCAGTCCTACATAGACACTTTCCTGGGCTGGGAATCTGCCACCCTCCATCTCCCAATGGATTCTGTCACTCTCAAATCCATTCAGATTCACTTTTTAAAGTTTAGTGATGGAATTCATGGAGGAGCTTACACTGCTTCCAATTCTGCCATCTTGGCTCTGCCCCATCTTACTTTTATTATTGATATAATCAATTATATTCATAATTTTCCTCTTATTAAATTACCTTTGCATTTCTGGTGTAAATCCTGTTCTTTACTCATAATGTATAATCATTGTAATATATTGTTTTAATTTTTAGTTAGGATTTTATTTAGTATTTTTGCATCCATATTCATTAATAAAATTGGTCTATATTTTTTTCTTTCTCTGGTTTTACTCCTCCTGGTTTAACTATCAGTGTCATTTTCATTTCAGGACCCCTTCAAGCGCTCTTGAGAGAACCAGGGAATTGAGAAAAGAGATGGTTTGTGAGAAAGGGCAGGATGATGAGTCTTGCACAGGTTGAGTTTGAGATATTATGAGATATCCAAGTGGAAAAACTCAGAAGGCAATTGGTCATGTGGATCTGGAGTTTCAAAGAGTGCCTAGGGTAAGAAAAGATCTGGAATTCATGTGAGGATGATAACTGAGTCCGTGGAAATTGATGGGATAAACAATAGAGAGTATCTGGCTAAAGAAGCAGAGAAAGCCTAGCACAGGCCTGTGGAATACCCAAAAAAAGTGTGGAAGGGAATGAATAGAAAGGAGACTGATAAGAGAAGTGGAGAACCATGACAGACAAGTGTCACAAAAACACATGGAGGAGAGAATAATAATAATATAATAAATAATATAAATAAATATAATAAGGAACGGTGAAGCATGTCAAATACTGCCATGAGGTCAAGAAGAATGAGGGCCAGGAAAAGCTCTTTGCATTAATCATTAAAAAGATCATTGGTAGCCTTGGAGACAGTCATTTCAATTGAGTGACAGGGTTGGAAGCCAAGATTGAGGACTGAATGGTATATGAGACAATAAAGGCAATGATAATAGATAGCTTCTCCCAACCCCAGGTTTAAGTGGAAAAAGAGGTGAGAGGCAAGGGGATAGCTTTAGGGTAGGTCAGGATGAAGGGAAGGCTTTTAGGAGTGGGGAAGATGTTGATCTTTCTGGAGCTAGGTGAGAAGAATCAAGAGTCTATCAAAAGCTAAAGAAGGGGGTGGTGATTGAAGGCAGGTTACTTCAAACTTCTCCAGTTCACTTCCTTTTAAGTCAAATTAATTCCACAAATAAGCAGAGGCTGGATGAATTCAACCCCCCTGGTTCAGGACCAGGAAGAAGGGATCAGTTAAGCTTTGGAAAGCCTGACTCCTGCAGTTCCCTGTAACTGGGAGAGTCTGAGACAATGTGGTAAAAGGGAGCAATGCCTTCCCTTCATATATCAGGTACCCACAAATATTAGTGAGAAAGCCACTGAAGCAGCGTGCAGGCTTAGGCCTATCGTTTATTCCTTGGTACTCCTGATGTACTCCTGGGTCATCTGTAGGGTATGATGGGTCACCATTCACAAATGTTTAATGTGCCTGGAAATCTTCTTTCTTCTTCTTTCTTCTTCTTCTTCTTCTTCTTCTTCTTCTTCTTCTTCTTCTTCTTCTTCTTCTTCTTCTTCTTCTTCTTCTTTCTTCTTCTTCTTCTTCTTCTTCTTCTTCTTCTTCTTCTTCTTCTTCTTCTTCTTCTTCTTCTTCTTCTTCCTCCTCCTCCTCCTAGAATTTATCATTTATTTTAGTTTTCAACATTCATTTCCACAAGATTTTAAATTTGAAATTTTCTCCTCATCCTTCCCCTACTCCCCACCCCAAGATGCCAAGCATACTGATTACACCTTTCCTGAGTCTGCCCTCTCTTACATCTCCCCCATCCCTCCCCTTATCCCTTTACCCCTTACTTTCTTTTTTTGTTTGCTTATTTGCTTTTTTAAGGGGGGAAGGCAAGGAAATTGGGGTTAAATGACTTGCCCAAGGTCACATGGCTAGTAAGTGTTAAGTGTCTGAGACCAGATTTGAACTCAAATTCTCCTGACTACAGGGCCAGTGCTCTATTCACTATATGACCTAGCTACCACAACCCCTTACTTTCACATAGGGCAAGATGGATTTCTATACCCCATTATGTGTATATTGTATTTTCTGGTTTCATGCAAAAACAATTTTTAACATTATTTTTAAACTTTGAGTTCCAGATTTTCCCCCTTCTTACCTCCTCACCCACTCCCACTGAGAAGACAAGCAATGCAATATAAGTTATACATGTGTAGTTATGAAAAACATTTCCATATTGGTCATATTGTGAAAGACTAACTATATTTTCCTCCATCTTCTCTTGTTCCCCATTTATTCTATAGTCTTTTTTTGACCCTGTCCCTTTTCAAAAGTGTTTACTTCTAACTACCCTCTTCCCCATTCTGCCCTCCCTTCTATCATCCTTCCTTATCCTCTCCCACTTCCTATTTTCCTGTAGGGTAAGATACACAATTGAGTATGTATGTTATCCCCTCCTTAAGCCAAATGCAATAAGAGTAAAGTTGACTCATTTTCTTTCACCTCCCTGCTCTTCCCCTCCATTGTAATAATTTTCTCTTGCTTCTTTCATGTGAGATAATTTACCCTATTCTATCTCTCCCTTTCTCCTTCTCCCAATATATTCCTCTCTCATCTCTTAATTTTATTTTTTAGATATAACCCCTTCATATTCAACTCACCCTGTGCCTTTTGTGCACACACACACCCACACACACACACACATTTTCCCTCCAACTATCCTAATACTGAGAAAAGTCTCATGAGTTACAAATATCATCTTTCCATATAGGAATGTAAACAGTTCAACTTTAATAAGTTCCTTATTATTTCTTTTTCCTGTTTTCCTTTTTGTGCGTCTCTTGTTTTCTATATTTGAAACTCAAATTTTCTGTTCAGATCTGGTCTTTTCATCAAGAATACTTGAAAGTCCTATATTTCATTGAATGTCCATATTTTTCCCTAAAGCATTATACTCAGTTTTTCCGGGTAGGTGATTCTTGGTTTTAATCCTAGCTCCTTTGACCCCTGGAATATCATATTCCAAGCCTTTAGATACCTTAATGTAGAAGCGAACAGTTCTCTTCTTGGACATTTCCACCTGTTTATGAGAAACCATTGACAGATGATAGACAGTCTTCAGAAGGACAAAGTATTAAGGGAAAGGAGAAGAGCCCCCTGAACACATTCAGAAAACTTCATTCCAACAGCTAACTGTGTAGGCTTCATCTATCCTTTACTTCATTCAGCAAAAATTTCAACCAAAACTCAGTCCTGATGTCAGTTTCTTTACTGATTTGTCGCTGTCAGAAATAAACCTCCCTACCTTAAACTGAAAATAGCATGTTCCTTCCACTTTTAGATGCTTGTCATCCTTTTGCTCATATGCTGGGGGTCTGTATTAGCCACTCAGGACCTCCTCTCTTTTCTGGTCCTAGCCTGGAGGGAGTCTTGGACTCTGTCCACAAGTTTGGCATCTCTGAGCAAGCTGGAAAGTCCTTGAGAGGCACCCTGCATCTGGTTTCCAAGGAGAGCAAAAGCTCATCACCAAAATTATGGTCCCCAGTGGATGAAAGCTTTTAGCCTCAGCAGCTCATGAAGATGTGAAGAGCTTGGTTATATGTCATTGACATGAGAAAACTGGAGATCTCTCAGGGCCTTGAGAGGCTGATGCTTTGTGTTCTATCACACGATGAGGTGCCTCCAGTATAGGACTTGTGAATTCTAAGAGGGCAGACCCTAAACTTTAAATTCCTTGTTGAAATCAATAAGTATTGGTAAGTACTAACTCTGTGCCTAATACTGTACTGAGTAGTGAGGTACAGGACCATAATGAACCAGTCCCTGCTCTTAAGGAGTTTCCATACATACCATCAATGTGGGGCATACACACATGCATATGTGTATATATATATATATATGTGTGTGTGTGTGTGTGTGTGTGTGTGTGTGTGTGTGTGTGTAAAATATACACAGAATTAGCTCAAGGTACTATTTGGAGGGAAGCAAGACATTAGCAAGTTGGTGGAGGGAGGGTCAGGTCCAACTTCATGTCATGTGGTTTGAACTGAAGATTCTAGCTGGAAGCTGATAATAGCACACAGTGTATAGTGTTTTAAGATTTGCAAAGCACTTTTGAAGTATTATCCAGTTTTTATCCTCGTAAAAACCTAGAGAGGTGAGTCCTGTTATTACTCCCATCTTACAGATGGGAAAACTCTTAAAGCAGAGGTTAAATGTCTCCAGTGATTAAGAACCCATTGCATTTCTGGGACGCATCAACATTTGACAAAAGGGAGCCTTTGAAGGTTTCAGAGAAAGGGAACAACATGGTCAGACTTACACAGTAGTTAGACTTTGGTAGCTGTGTGGCAGCAAGTTTGGGGAGGTAGGAGGCTAGAAGTAGGAAGAGGAATTAGTAGGCTATTCTAATACTTCAGGGTTGAGATGATGGAGGTTAGCACTAGAGTGGAGGTGATGTAAGGGGAGAGAAAGGGACGGATGTAAGAAATATTGTGAAAATAGAATGGATAGGATTTGATTTCTAGTTATATGTGATGGGTGAAACTCAGTTCTTACCTAGCCTTAATAAGTGAAGGATCATTGCCTCAGTCAAACTGAGAACTATTAAAGACGTTAGGTTAGAAAGATCAAGGTCTTCCACTGCACCCAGGGTCATCTCCAGTTGTTCTAATCTATATCTGACCACTGGATGGATCCAGAGGAGAAAGTAACTTTGCACAGCCCTGCATCACTTAAATCCAATTCACTTGCATGCCATGGCATCACTTTCCTGATGCCACGGTCCTCTTTGGGTACAAAAGACAAACAACAATGATGGGTGAGGGGGGGGGAAGAGCTGGCATGTGTGGTTTAGACTGAGCTAATGATAATAACTCTCATTAGAAACAGGGACATTTGGAGAAGTGACAGGTTCAGGGAATAAAATCACGGATTCGCTTTCAGACGTCCTGAATTCAGGTGATTGGCTGGACAACCAGCTGGAGACATCTAATGGCCCAGTAGGCAGCATGAAATGCGTGCCCACTGGGGTTCCACTCTCTGCTTCCTCCCTTCTCTAATCTGTCCTCTATAAAGTCACCAAAGCAATTGTCCCAAAGCTCACGTCTGATCTTGGCACCTTTACCTCACCCCAATCTCATTCAGTAAATTCTAGTGGCTCATTGTTCCCCATAGAAACACATGGTTGGCATCTAAAGCACTTCATACCCTGACCCCATCCTAGCTTTCTAGTCTTCTTACCACCCCTCCCCTAACACACTCTGATCCAGCCACATGCTCCCTTATTTCCTGGTCCTCAAATTCAAAGCTCTAGTTCCCCTTGCTTTGCTTTTTGTTGGCAATTTCCCACACTTGGATATTCTCCCTTTCGACCTCCAGACTTCAAGGCTTGGTTAGTTCATGTCAACATTTATGTGAAGGTTTTCCTGCCATCCCCACCCCCACCCCCACCCCTATCTGTTAGTGCCTTCATTCTTCACTCCCTCAATTTAGCTGGTGTCTACTTGGTATTGCTATGTGTATATATGTACAAGTATATCATTGGGCATATACATATCTGTATATACATTTTGGGCAGTTGCATGTATGTGTGTATATAATATATTTATCATATTTATGTATAATTTTGTGTTACTTATATTTATATAAATATATATGATTTATACATTTATGTATGTTATACACGTGTTTATATATGCATTTGCATACAGGTATACATATATACACACATATTAATTTCTAGATAAACATCTATCCATCCATCTATCCATCTATTTGTTTCTCTATCAATCATCTGTAGATCATGTAAGCCTGACTTTATATTGAGGTCAAGACCCAAATCGTGATAGTGAGTCACCAAGGTCCTATAGATAGTTAGTAGTCCTTTGTTCCACCCCACCCACCCTTGTCTTATTCAATATATAATTAGGCCCGCTTTTTTTTCCTTCTGGGACTTGATTTCTTCAAATATAAAATGAAGAGATTGACCTAAATGCTTAAACATCTCTTTTACCTCAAATGGATTGGAGCTATCTGAATTTTTCCTGGGGGCAGAGACCCCATCCTTAGGCTCACATATTTTCTGAAGCCCTCAGCTAAAACGTGGGGAGCTCAGAGAGGAGAAGAGGGCTTTGTTGCTTGCAAGAAAGTGGTTGTTGTGACTGCAGCACCCATTGGATGTCCTTTTGAAGGTCAGGGAGACAATCTGATCATGGAGGTTGGGAGTGAGAAGATCAGGAGGCCCAGGTTTTGCTTCTTTGAGGGGCCATGAACCCCTTATCAACTGGGATTGTCCAGAGGTCTTAGACAAGTATGTGGCCCTCTGGGAAACTGTTTATAATGCCAGCTTGTCCTGGGCTGGGCGCTCCTTCCCCTTTACCCTGTAGCCCATTGATTTTCTCCCTTTCATCCGTTCTTTGAGCCAATTTTTCATGAATGCCATTACTCTTCACCTTAGACATTCATCTGTGATGTGGAACTTTATCAAACATTTTCGGAAAATCTCCTTCCTCCTAACTGCTCTTCCGAGGGCTGCTCTGCTCCCTCACCATTTGTTGCCTGCTTCCCATTATGGATGAGTGGGCAGCTCAGAGGCTGCTTCAGGAACATTTGGATTCCCCTAAGTCTTTTTTCATGTGAAAGTGTGGTATTTTTCCCGCAGCTTCAACTAATTATACATTTAAATGTTCTTATTAACATTTGACTCAGGCCCTGATTCCTGGGCTTCATCAGATTTGTATCCTTCCCAATTTCTTGACCCTTTAGAATTTCTTGACATAAGTACAACCACTTCATCTGGGTACCTTCTATTTTTCGTAATAGTAGGATACACTGGTCCCTCCCTTTCCCTCTCTCCACAAGGGCCATTCTGATGCTTTGTGAATGGGCTCCTACTTTGCTGAGGACTGAAAACTTCCAACAAACCTTTCATCATGTCCATCTGCTGCTCCAAAACATCCCCAGCTGAGGGTTCAGACTCCTCAGTCTGTCATTCAAGGCTCTTTACAGCCTATCTTTGTTTCTAGAAAGTAGGGGCTATTTTGGTCTGATCTTTGTATCCTCAGAATTGAGAACATAGTAGTTAGTTAATAAATGTTTGTCATATTGGGTTAAATTTGATTTTGGTAAGCTTGTTTCCTTGGAAGGTCTCCATTCTTATTATCCTGTTCATTTGAGCATTATAATGTTAATAGGATATAAGATGTTCCCTGCCCATTAATAGGTCTCAGGTGGAGGCCATTTAGGGAAGCTTGCTTAGGGGAGGCTTGCTAATGGAAGGCTTTCACACCTTTTGTTAATTTCCAATTAGGCCCTGAGTCAGGAGGGATGTGATGCCCTCTGACTCTGAAAAGGATATATATATATATATACTCTGAACTTAACATTTTGCTTTGGGGCTCAGTCATTGGAAGAGGGAAGTGTGTTCTTAGGATTTGACCAGATGAGATTCTGGGTAGCTGTTAAGGAGTACCCCAGCTTCGAACAACCTAGATGTTGGTGCTTCTCTCTCTGGTGACTATGTAAGTATTGCCTTAGACAGTTGGATCTGGTGATCTGTACTAATTTCTCAGACACTTAGAAGCCCTGTCTGTTGGTCTTTATTACTCTGCTTCTATTTTCTCTGTTTTTTTATTTGTGTCGATTTTCTCTGAAGTCCAGGGTGCTGATTTTTCCCCTGAAATAATGAATGCAGTTAAATGTGTGTGTATATATATATGTGGCTAGGTGGCACAGTGAGTAAAAGCACTGGACCCGGAGTCAGGAGCACCTGAGTTTGGTTCCAGCCTCAGACACTTTAACACCCACACAAAAAAACTAGCCATGTAAACTTGGGCAAGTTACATAATCCCAATTGCCCTCCAAAAGGCAAAAAAAAAAATATTATTGACCCCTTGAACAGCTATCTTTCCTAGTAAAGCAGATCTACAAACCTGAGCTTGCAGTCATTCTGGGTCTACCAGTGAGGTTGTCACTATAAGCACCCAACTCTGTTCCCCTTTGGGGAGCCAGGGATGATGTGTCATTGCATTTGTAGGATCCCTTGTTCCTTTCTGAAGCTCTTCTCTGGATCACTATGCCTTAGAACGAGACTTTCAACTCCCAGGTTGGAGGATAGTCTGACTCACAGCTGGAAGGAGGCTTGAAGCTCCCCTTACTTACAAAAAAGAAAACAGAGACTTAGCCAGGGGAGGCACGTGTCCCCAGTCATAGAGATCCTCAATTCATAAATCAGGGCCAGCACCCCACCTATCCTGATGAAGTGTGGCTTCCTAGAAGTGAACTCTGTTGTTTTCCCTAGTGGCACTGTACTAGTGAAGAAAAATGTCTTTTAGCTAGAGCTTCCAACACTGAATTGGAGGATTCTTTGTGGGTTGTTCCTTTTTTTTAAGCAATTGGGGTTAAGTAACATGCTCAACATTACACAGCCAGTTATTTCTGGGTGTGGGTGCTAAGTATCGGAGCCTAGATTTGATCCCAGGTCATCCCGACTCTGGGGCCGGTGCTCTTACTTACTGTGCCACCTGGCCACCCCCTTTGTGGGTTGTTCTGTATGGGGTAAGCACCCTGAGGGCAAAGATGATTTTTTGTCTCTATATCCCCAGCATCAATCACTGTACCTGGCACATAGTAAGTGCTTAATAAATGCTTATTCCTTTCCCTTACTCCCAGATCCCTGATATGACACAAACTAGCCTATTCATCACTCCTTGAAATATTGAAATAATTATATGGAAAGGTCTGTTTAAATTCTGGAAGAGAATTGGAGGTTAGAGAAGATACAATCCTTACCCTTGTTGAGATCACAATCACAGGTAAAGAGGATAATGGGAGGGAGAGGGGGAGAGAGAGGAGAGAGAGAGGGAGATTAGAAAATAATTGCCTTGTTAAGAGATGCTTATGACCTGGGTCAACTTGACTAAAGGACTTAACCTCTAGGCCTTTGGTTCCTCATATGCAAAATGGGTGTGATGGTGGTGGAGTAGATGACCTCTGAGGTCCCTTCCAGAAATAGATGAAAGATGTCTCCTAGCATTGATCTAATTACAGGATAATTGTTTAAGGGCCTGTTCTTTAAGGTAGAAGGGAGTGTCTTAAAATGGTTGTGTTGTGGTGGAATGCACATTGTCATTGCAGGTAGGGGACTTGCATCTGGGTCCTGGCTTTGCAACTGACTTGCTTTGTGATTGTGACCAAGTCCTTTCCTCTCTTTGAACCTAGGTAAAATGAAGAGGTTAGGTTAAATATTCTCTAATAAGTTGCTTCCTGCTGATATTTGATGTTCTATATTCTGAAGTCTCTCCTGGCTTTCACATTCTCTGTTCCTGGATATGATCTCCCTCTCAGCTCTGATATCCCGTTCTCAGGACCCTCTCTGATTTGATGTCCTCTGTTCTAAGGCCTCTCCCAGCTCTGGCATTTTATGTTCTCAGGTCATAGGACTATAAGATCATGAGGTGGAAAGGATCTAAGAGGCCATCTAGATCAACACTCTTATTTGCAAGTCAGGGACATGAAATAACACACCCAAAGTCTCACATCTAGTAAGTATCAAGGGTGGGATTTGAACCCCAATTCTCTGACTTCAGAGCCAAGAGTCTTTTCACTGTGCCTTCCCAGCAGTGACTTTCTTACTTCTCTGATCAAAGGTCTCTTCCAGTTTGGATCTTCTATTAGATCATCTGTAAGAAGACCTATTGGAGATTATTTATTCATTTCACTTTATATCTCACAAAGGTACTCATGAAGTGCTTCAAAGGAAGCAAGTGCCCCCATTGTTTCACTCCATTAGAATAATGCAAACTCTGCTCTTTGAGAACAGGGATTTTTTTTTGTCTTTGTCTACCCAGTGACTTCCACAAGGTCTATTATGGAGCAGGTGCTTAATAAATGTTCATTGAACTTAATTTCCAGTGTATTCAGGCTACACTTTCAGTTCTGAATTTGATAATTTTATAAAGCTTCTGCTTACCTATGCACAAAAAAGGAACTCAGTAAACGTATATTGAATTGAATTGCTTTAAAATATATTAAAATACTGTTTTTCAAAGGAAAAATATATGCATTACATACACTCAGCTCGTGTGACATGGGAGCAGTCATCATGTTTCATGTTTTGACATGTACCTTCCAGCTGGGCTCTTGTAACTTGGTGATTTGTTTAAATACATCAAGCAATATTTTTGGGAACTAGCAAGTAAATGACATTTCATGATAACATTGAATCACAGCTTCACTGAGCTGAAGGAGAGCTCAGGGGCCAGCTAATATGACCCATTTCTGTAGCATGAATTCCCTTCTACAACTGCAGGACAAATGACCATTCACTATCTACTCAACAGCTTCACTGGTGGAGAATGCATTCTCCCATGACCAGCTGCTGGACAGCTCTCTTATTGAGTAATTGGTCCTCATTTCCCTCTGTTGTGCCTAGCACAGTCCCCTGAGGCTGGGCAGAATAAATGGAGATCCCTCTTGTACATGACAGCCATTCAGATACTGGGAGAAGCTTTCCACTCCCCAATCTCATTTTTTAGCCCCGGCTGTCTTTTGTTTTATATTTTTTGCTTTTGCGATGGCTTTGTTTGGATGTATGTTCCCTTCCTTAATCTCTTTGTCCTTTCCTTGATAATTTGGTTACTCCCCAAAATGAACAATTAACATTCTAAGTTGTTCTAGATTATTTGAGGTAGATGTCCCAACCAGCTTGAGTGTCTACATCCATCCTGATGGGTCACTGGAAAGGGAAGGTGGTACAGGGACTTGGAAGCTATAAATCCGAAGGCTTCATTTAGCAATTTATGGTGAGGAATTTTCTTCCCATAAATTGCATTTCTAGTGGACAGAAACGATGTATTTTCTTTGTCTGCTGTGGAATAGAGGACCGACGGCCATACATCTCTATACCCAGGTAGGACCGACTGCTCGCTTTAGCACATAAATTTCATAAACAGCCGAGTTTCTGAAAATATATAAAGTAGAAATAAGACTCCCTGTAGACAGTGGAGTATTCCTGTAACAAGGAAGCCTCCCTGCACTCGGGTCTTTTATAGGGACGTATATTGCAAGCCTGCCGCAATCTATCCCAAATTAGGCAGAGGCTCCTAAATCATTTTCATTGGTGAGGCCAAGATGAGTGATATTATTTTGATGCACTTTTCCATGAAATGCAAAATATGTGATAATCATTATTTTAATGTCACTTGGGGACTCTTGGTCAAATAAAGATATTTCAAAGGCTGAGTTTCCCACTCAAACATGCCTTCAAAATATTTAAGGAAGCACAATGAAGAATTGTGAATCAAGGCAAAGCTGTGGATCACTGGTTTCTAGACTAAAGGATGTTTTAACCCTAGATAGGGGGTAAAAATAAGAGCAATTCAAATTTTCTTTCTTATTGCATCCCCTTCTCCGTTACGCGATTGATTAGAAAAAATCCAAATTCAGTGCTTTTCTTCACCTAAATGTTTCAGCACAGAGAGTTACCCCCTTGAGCATAAGTAATTACAAATGGCCCATAGGAGAGAAAGCATACCAGTGGATAGGAAATAGAGTCATGAAACCTGGATTCAAATTCAGGATTTGCTACTCGGTAATCCATAGCAAATCATAAATACTCTGGTACTCAGTTTTTCTCATCTGCTAAATGGGGTTGGATTACATAAATGCTCTTTTAAAATCCATTCTGCCAACCCCCCTGTCCAAATCCAACGATGCCCCTGAGGTGTGTAGAAGACAAAGGATAAATTGGGATGTCAATATTGGAGATGTAGCAAACTGTACTCACCAATAGGATTTTTTAAATTTATTCCCCCAACCCAGGCACCTAGCCCTGAACTCTGAAAGCACATGGCAGACACTTGGTGAAAATGTATTATTGATGCTTGTTATCACAAGAATGCCTAATTAGGAATCAGGAAATTTAGCTGATGTGGAGACTTTGACATTGACAATCTAAGTAACCCCTACCAAGTCACCTTCTTCTCTCCTAAACACTTTCTTCCTTTGCAGAATGAAGGTAATAATCACTGCATTTCTCCCACTGTCTCATGTGGGAGTGTGTAAAGGTAGAAGTGACCTGCACTTGGGCAGGTAAGGTGGGCTTGGATCCCAGAGTGGGGCTTCTCTTGAAATAAGTTGCTTCTGCCCCCATTCTCTCTGAATTCTCTTCTCCCCTGCTTTCTTTCTGTTAATTAAAGGCATACACATATGTATATAGTTTGTGTGTATGTATAAAATATCTATGTGTGTATATGTATGTATGTAACATATATAGATATACGTCAACTAAGCATTCATCTACATTGGTAGAAAATCCCCCTACTGATGCAGATCAGCACCTGCTCTCAAATCTAGACTCTTCAAGTCTGCTGAGAAATTAAGTGTCTTTCCCTGCATTCCTCAAATAGTAGGTGTCCGAGGTGGGGCTTGGACCCCATTCTTCCTGTCCAATGGGTTGGTGTCCTAAACACTAAAACACATGTCTCTCTTTTATAAATTATATATTTTATATTAATTTTGCCCATAATTCCTTTCTGGAATGGGGGAGGGGTACACAAATGCCTTAGACTTCATGATATTTTATGGATTCCATTGGGTCACATGGGCTCTCCATAAATTATCCCCCTCCATAAATGTGGGACTGGCCCATATTTTTCCCCCTCCACTCACACCTCTTTCTGATTTTATCTATCATGCTGCTGTTTCTATACAGTTCTTCACTTAGGTTGTGTTGCAGCCTACATACTCAGCTCAAGATTCAGAGAGGGACAGTGATGGATGTATTGTAATGTATATCATTGGAGGGCACACTTGGATGGACCAGTGATATCATAGATCCCCCATCATATCTGGATCTAAGCATAATTCACCACTAATTCAAAGATTTCTTATTATCTTCCTACTTTTCCCTATCTTTCAACTCCCTTCAGAACCTTCTCCTTTCCACAAACCACTACAAGGTACATTTAATTTTTTTTTTAAGTTTCAAGTATGTTCCTTATGTTTAAATATTTTCTGCGATGTTCCCAAGGTCCCACAGGAATTTTGTTTCAGGTGCCTTAAAGTACCAATGTCAAACTCAAATAGCAATGAATCCCTGTTGACCACATAGTGACTTAGGAAGCAACATATCACCCTTGTCAGTGTTGGATTGTGCTTTCATTTATTTTGTCAAACATTTCCCAAGTAGATTTTGATCTGCTTCTGACCACACTTGTGAGTGTGGCCTCTATGAGTCATAAATGTGCTGAAGTGCAGTAATACTGGGCCTGGCAGAGACTGCTCCAGAATAGTGAGGAACTTTTCTGTCAGTTAGAAGCTGCCTAGTCTAATCTGTGCTCCAGGGGAATTACCCTACAATGTCCTTAGCAAATGGGCAGCAGCAAGTCTTCTCCTGGAGAAGACCCTGCCACCTCATCAGGCCACCCTTGCTCCTTGGGGAGAGCTCTCCTTGTTAGGAAGATTTTCCTTAGATACCATCTAGCTTTTCCTCTTTTATACTTCCATTCACTGCTCCTGGTTCTGCCCAAGGGGTCCAGCAGATCAAGGCTTATCCTGCTTGAAGCCAACTTTCACATCCTAAACCTTCTCTTCTCTAGGCCCTACTTCTCAATTCTCCCAGCTGGACCTTGCATGTCCTAGATTTAAGGCTCTTCCCCATCCTGTTTGCCTCTTGTAGGGACTCTCCAGCTTATTAATGTCTCTGAAAAACATTGGTGTCCATAACAAAACTTAATGCTCCAGATGCAGCCTGACCAGGACAGAGAAAAACATACTCTCAGCACCCTGAAATTGGACTTGATTATAGGAACTTCCCTGCATCCCACTTTATTGGGAGAGTTGACATTTTATTGTATCCCATGCCTGGGAGGGAGGGCCCAGTGTCTCCCCAACAATGGTGCCCCACCCAGCATCTCTCTGTACTTCCTGCCTTTGTCATTGGAGCATTTAGCCCTTCAGGGATCTGTTAGTCCTCCAGTGGAGAACCTTTCTACCAGGAGCACAAATCTCACCTCCTCCCTATCGTCCCCAACCAAATAAGCACATTGTTATGAGTTACTGTGGTCAACTCAATGCCTTTCCAGACAGGTGCTTTGCTGTGCAGCACCCTTGTGTTTAGATCAGTCCTGCCTTGGAAAACAAAAAAAATCTGCTCTTTCAGAGTGATACCACAAGCTTTAAGGTCCAGGCTCAACTAAGGTTAGTGGTGAGTGATAAAAAATAGCCTGACTGGCTTGTGGACAAGAGGAGACCCCAAGAAGAGATGGGATTCCTCCTGGGGATGGACTGAATGCTGCTGATAAAATGGAATGACCAAGCCCTTCATGAGTGCTCACTCTTTACCAGGCATTGTACTAGGTGCTGGGGGACAAATAGAGCTCCTGCCATCATGGAGACTCAATTCTAATAGGGAGATATATTTGGTGGAGGAGAGTGGTGACCAAGGCAAGGTGTTTGGCCAGAGGAGTCCCAGAGAGAGTAGTTGTGGTCTGGTGGTGGTCGGACACCTGCAGCAAATGCCTGACCAAAGGCAAAACTTCTCAGCTCTAAGTCAGCCCAAGGCCAAATAGACAACTGTATATTAAGGATCTGCTGTGTGCCTGGCACTGGAAGAAAAAAAAACAAAACAAAGCTCCAGCTTTTAGGGAACTCCCAGTCTAATGAGCAAGACAACCAACAAACAATTATGTACAAATTAGATCTATAAAGATATTGTAAGTAATTAGCTGAGGGAAGGCATTGGAATTAAGGGGGACTGGGAAAGGATTTTTTTGCAGAAGGTGGGACTTGCACAAAGTCAAGGAAGCCGGGAGCTAGAGAGAATGAGGAATAGGTTCCAATCATGGGGCAACACCAATGAAAATGTCTAGCCAATAACTGGGAGCATCTTGCTTGAGAACCATTTACTGGATGTCTGAGTATGTGGAGGGAAGTAAAGTGAAAGAAGTCTGGAAATGTCAGAAGAGAAGAAATCACGAAGGGCTTTAGCACCCCAATAGAAGATTGCATATTTGATCCTAGAGGTAACAAGAAGATCCTGAAATTCATTAAGTCACAGAAATGACATTGTTAGACCTGGTGAGAGAATCTACTTGATGTCAGTGGGTTCAGGGTGCCAGTCCTCAAGTCTAGGCGCTGACCAGCCTCATGACAGGGCTGCCTCTGGTATCTGAAATGCCAGAGACAAAGGAAAGAGTGGGGCCAGATTGCAGAAGGGTGGGTGTTGGCCTGATTTTCAAAATGCGAAATAGACAAACATTTTGAATAACTAGTTTTGGAAGTTGGATTCTATTCTTACTAAACTTCTGAAAACATTATGAAAGCAATAGCTTGTGAACACTGAGGAAAGGCATTGGTAATTACTAAGAGTCAGAACATTTCACCAAGAATTGCTCATGTCAGCCTCATTTCCTTTTTGGACAATTTCTAGACTTGTAAATCAGAAGACAGCAATAGATGTCAAGTACCTAGATATCAGCCCAACATGTGGCCAAGTTTTCCCTGTTATTTGTAGACTGATTGGAGAAATATTACCTAAATGCTCAATTAATTAGAAGCTATCAGAACTGAATGACTCACCTGCCTCAAAAAGCATTCATCATTGGATCAAGGTGAGCTTGGAGGTAGGTGGTCTCTGGTGGAGTGCCACAGGTATCTGCCATTGACTTTGTTCTGCCTAGGATTTTTTTATCAATGAGTTATGAAATCCTATACTTTGGTACCACCTTTTACACTAGCTATATACTTCCCACATCATATTTTCTTTTCTACTTCTAATTTCAATCACCAGAAATAATTGAAATAAAAGAAGGCAACAACAACAAAATATCTGTACCTCTAACTTGCCTGCTGAAGACTACATAATCCCTAGGGAAACCTTGAAGGTAATTCCTGGTGTCAATTTTGTCTCTGCATGAACCACCTAAAAGGGGCAGGGGGCATCAGGCTTGGCAAGTCACAGAATGTTTTCCATCCCATGCCATAATGAGAGGGGACCACAGTCATTTATGTCAAGTCACCATGTGCTGGTGTCCATACCTTTTCAACAAGGACACCATGACTTAATTTCACTTGTCCTGAGATCAGTGACAGATAGTTTCTGTCTTGGTATCATCTGTGAACTTCCTTTCATTTCCATTGAGCACAAGGAGCTTGTTTCAGTGCAGGTTTGGATCCATTCTCTGTGGGAAGGACCTCTAATCTTTTGTAGAATTCCAACTGGTCTGAGGTGCTTCAGTATAGTGTGGTGGGGAGGAAAATAAATGAAGACTTTGGTTTAAAGACCATTTCAAACATTTACTCCCTTCATGTCCCTGGAGACAATGCCTAAGCTCTCTGAGGCACAGTCTTCTCTTTTGCAAAATGGGGATAAGCATATACCTCACAGGGTTGCTATGAAGATAGCATCAGCTAATGTTGCATGCCTTGCAGAGCTATGCAAATGGGAACCATTATCCTTCCCCCTCAGGATCATATCCCAACCTCCTTTGAATAATAATTACGTTTGTAAGATGTACAAATACCTTTACATATATGACCTGATTTGTTCCTCACAGCAATGCAGTGAGGTTTGTAGGGAAGGTATTATTAAATTCATTTTTGCAGTTGAGGAAACTGAGGCTCACAGGGCCTTGTCTGGCTCATGGTAACAGCAAGATGAGACAGAGGGAGGATTTCAGCCCAGCTCTCTCCCATTTCAGGTCCAGTTCCCTTTCTCATATCTCTTCAGCCTCTTGTACCTTATACCCCTTTTTGGATTCCCCACCCCACCTCCTTTGTGGTTTTTCTTCTCTTCCTTTCTCCCTGGGATCAGACTTCTACTCTGCCTGAAGACAAGCTCTTCATCTTCACTGATAAGCTGGAAAGTACAGAGAGGCAGACTTGTCTTCAGCCCTTTCATACTCTCCTTTCACAGGGAGACTGGGCCTGGGCCTTCAATTGCTCAAGAATATCAATCATGGGAATAATTCCAATGCAGAGGTGCCTCTGCATCATGTGGGTCCCCCCCCCCACTCTACCAGAAACATTGAATTCCTTATTTGTGTTTCAGTCTTCTTCCCCATGGTCCCTTCTCTCCCTCAGATGCCATGTTTGCTGACTGGTGGCTAGGGATGTGTAGCCTGGAAGAGAGGAACCCTACTGAGAACATGGTTGCTGTCATCAAGTGCTGTCCTGGAATGGCTATCACACTGAGAAGGGCTTGAGCCATCGTGGGAAGAGCCCTGGCTGGGGAGTCAGCACCTAGGGCTGAGTCATTCTTATGTGACTGAATTGATTAGACTCCATTCACTAAGCTCATGGGCAGGGAAGTCCTTCTTGACCTTCAGTTTTCTCTTCTACACAACCCGCTGAGGGCATTCTGACCTTTTCCTGGGGGCTGAATTCACCATTATACTGTGAATTATACTCAGGGACAAAGGCTAGCTTGGTTTTGCCTTTCTTTGCATTGCCAGCACTTGGTCCACTACATGGTCTTATTCAGTTGTTTGAGTCATATCTGACTCTCTGTGACCCCATTTGAGGTTCTCTTGGCAAAGATACTGGAGTGGTTTTGCTATTTCCTTCAGCAGATCATATCACAGATGAGGAAACTGAGGTAAACAGGGTGACGTGACTTACCTAGAGTCACACATCTAGGAAGTATCTGAGGGTATCTTTGAACTCAGAAAGAGGAGTCTTCCTGACTACAGGCTTTGCAGTTCATCTACTGTATCATGTAGTGACCCTATGTGGCACATAGTAGGTACTTACAAATGCATGTGGACTTGGTCAACTGATGAATCCAATAACCCCACAGCAGACCAGGTATATTATCTAGAGCATCTGAAGACAAGAAGACTGTGTCCACAGGGGATCTAGGAGTGAGGATAAAAGTGATTTCTTGCAAGATAGTGAGGAGCATAAACAAGGCTTGGAAAACTCTGCAACAATTAGAATGTGCTAGGGAAATATTGATTACTTTTATAGGTGACTAAGTCACAGGTAATGCTAATTCGACGGGGCTTTGGTGCCTGCGTTCATCATCGAAGGAAATGTTAACTTTCAAGGAGCAGTAAGTGAAATTAAGATGTTATTTATTTCCTCTCCAAGTTCACAGTTTTCCTAACATCTCTTAAGGGGTTAAGAGGCTCTGGACTAGATTATGTGTAAAGAATCCTCAAGTATCAAATCCCTTGGTCCTGTGTTTGCTTTGCCTTAGGATGTCTGAACTAGAAACAGTGGACAGAAGCTGCAGAGGGGCTGATTTCTGTAAGGGAAGGCCAGACTTGCTAATGATTAGAGTGGTCCCAAGGAAATACAGGGGTGGGAGGCAGATAGAGGGGCATTTGATTCCTCAGGACTGGCAGAAACTAATCCCACTTGGCAGGGACTTGCATAGGAAATTCCTGTTTCAAGAAAGGAGTTGGACCAGATTCAAACAAATCAACAAATATCAAATTAGCACCTTCTGTGGTATTGCTGGGAAGATAGAGAGTTTCTATGAAACAATATCTGCCCTCACAGATCTCATAGTCCAAGCTGGGGGAGGGGGTAAGACAGCAGCCCAAATAACTCTAATGCATATTATAACAAACGAGGTTCACCATAGCCAAGGCAAGTGGGGCTGATTGCTGTCTGACAGGGCAGGTGATGGCCAACAACCGTCTCAGAGAAGGCTATTAGGAAAGGAAACCTTGGAGTTGAACTTCTAAGGGGAGGCAATCCCAGAGGTGAAGGAAGGAGGGGAGGATGGACATTCAAGGTGTGCTGAGGGCTCATTTCTCCTCTGCGATTCTTAGACTTTGTGATGCTTTGATCCTGAGATCGATGGAAGGGTCACAATGGCCACCTTGGGACAAAGCCAGAGCTTGAATCTTTCCTTTTCTTTCAGCTCTATAGCAAGCCCAAGAAACAGACGCCAGTGTTTCCCTTGCATTCACAGGGGACCCACTAAAGACACTGTTTGTGGGCACATTTTCATTACCCTAATTTAATAAAAAAGTTTATGACCCAGTATATGGTCAAATATGTAATCACCCCTTGTGCAGTAGGAGCTAACACAGCACTAGTAAAAGAAATTTGAAGAAAGCATTCCTGTGCAAAATAGATCAGCAAAAATATCTGAGGATGAAAAGGAAACAGAAAAGAGCGAGCCGTTCTAAGGAAGGGAGGCAGAACTTTCAGTCCACAGAATCCCCAGTTCCAGGTTGGGAAGGTCCTCAGAGGCTACCTAGACCAACCTGAACCTGACCCAGATTGCCCTCTATGACAACCCCCAAATGGTGGCCCAGTCACATTCTGCTCCCTGAGGCAGCCCATAAGAAAGTGGATTTGTTAGTCATTGATACATCAAGGTTAAACTGGTTTCTCTGCAACTTGATCCAGATACAGCCGCTTGTATTAGGATATAGGGGAAGGACAGGAGGTCACAAACACAAGTGTCTCTACATGATGACAATGGATAGAAAATAAGGATGTTCTAAGCCAGCTCTCCCAATTCTCCTTTGTATAGTCTCTGGACAACCTTGTTTACTCTCTAGACTTTGCCTGTGGTCTAGAAACCCAAATGACATTTGTAGGCTCCTTCTTATTTACCTGGTTACTTTGCAAATCTGACTCCCCTAACGTCTCATCAGCAGTGGAGAAAACTCGACCTTTGCTCTAAGGTCCAGGACTTCCCAGTCCATTCTCCCACTCTCCCCTGTGCTCTCCCCAACCTTCTTATGCTTCTTCCAGTCTCGAGTCACTTCCCCACCCCTCACTCCCTCAGCTGAGAAACTTGGCTCGTAGTTTACAGGAAAAAAAAGAGGCCATTTGCTGTGAACTTCCTTGTCTCCCCTCTTCCTCATCTTGTATGGCTTGTATGACATCTGCCACTCTCTCCTCCATCACTGTCTCACATGATAAGGTGGCCTTACTTCTTACCAAGACTAAGCACTCTAGCTGCTTGAGGGATCCCATTATTTCTTGTCCCCTCCACCAGATTGCCCTCTTTGTCATCTCCACTCAATCACTGGTTTTCAATCTAGCATTGGGCTACCCGGGCTCGGTCCCTACTGCCTACAAGCATGTCTATGGCTCGTCCATCCTCAGAAACACCCTTCCAATCCTGTCCTCATCCTCTATCTCTTTTGCCCTATGTAACTAAGCTCCAAAAGTCCACCTACAACAGGTGCCTCCTGTATTTATCTTCTCATTCTCTTTTTGAACCCATAAGAAAGAAGTAAAGAAAGGAGTAAATAGGACCCTTGACCTTATCATTTCACTGAATTGCTCTCCCCAAATTTACCAGGGCTTTCTTTGTTGCCAAATCCAAAGGTATTTCCTTAATCCTCACTCACTTTAACCTAGTTGTAGCCTTTGGCATTGTTGATGATGCTCTCTTCTCTCTAGCTTGTTTGGACTCCCTTCTCTCCTGGTTTTATTGCTACCTCTCTGAACACTCCTGAGAAGTCTCCTTTGCAGGATCTTCACCCAATCTGGACCACAGGTAGCCCCCAGACTTCTGTCCTTGGTCTCTCTTTTCTTCTCCCTCTATTCTACTTCACTTGATGATCTCTTCTATTTTCCAGTCTTCTTAAACCTTATAATATAATATAATATAATATATATATATATATATATATATATATATATATATATATATATATA
>NW_027186310.1:2490265-2549510 GCF_028583685.1 Petaurus breviceps papuanus
TATATATATATATATATATATATATATATATATATATATATATATATGATCTTTTCAACTGCTATGGATTTACCATCTCTAGGCTGAGGACTCTCAAATCCCCCTCACTTGCTGCAATCTCTTTGCTGACCTCCAATCTCACATCCCCAACTGCCTTTCATCTCCAACTGGATGTCCAATGGATATCTTAAATAAAATGTATTTAAAACAAAACTCATTACCATTCTCACTAAAGCCTCCCTCCCCTTCCTACCTTCCTTCTTACTGTGGAGGGCAACACTCTCCTCCTGGACCCTCGTGCTTGTCCAAGGTACAATCCTTGACGTCTCACTATCTGTCACTCCTCAATATCCATCTGTTGCCACAGAATGTTAATTTCACACCTTCGACAGTTCTTGAATAATCCCCCTTTTCTCCTCTGACCCTGTGTCTGCTCTGGTACTCGCCACCTCACACCTAGACTATTACCTTAGCTGCTGAGGGCAGGGTGGCATCAGGTTCTGCCTGCCTCAAATCTTTCCCCACTCCAGACCATCCTTTGAGTACCAACCTGATTTTTCCTTAAGGACTAGTCTGACCATGTCACTCCTCTGCTTAATAAATACAAGTGCCTCCATATATATATATATATATATATATATATATATATATATATATATTTTTTAAAGCAATCGGGGTTAAGTAACTTGCTCAAAGTTACACGACCAGTTATTTCTGGGTGTGGTGCTGAGTATCTGAGCCCAGATTTGATCCCCAGGTCATCCAGACACTGAAGCCAGTGCTGTTACTCCCTGAGCCACCTGGCCGCCCCTCGTCTCCCTATATTTTTAAGGATCAAATAAATACAAACTCTCTGACTTTTGAAGTCCTTCATAAGCTATTCCTCTTCTATTTTCCAGTCTTCTTAAACCTTAATCTCCACAATTTCCTCTTTGACCCAGTGAGACTGGCATCTTGGCTGTCCCCCCCCATGCCCTACCTCTGGGTATTCTCTGGGGTTGCCCACCCCCCTCCCCATGCCTGGAGTTTTCTCCCTCTTCATGTCTACCTATTAGCTTCCCTGGCTTTCTTTAAGTCCTGACTAAAATCTCATCTTTTACAAGAAACCTTTCATAGCTCCTCTTAATCTTAATTCTTTCGGTCTGCTAATTATTTCCTATTTGTCCCATATACAGCTTGTTTACATATATTTATTTCTTTCACCATTGAATTGTGCACTCTTTAAGGGCACCGTGCCTGGTATATAGAAGGTACTAAAAAATGTTTATAGATTGATTATAGTTTTCTAAATTCTTCCTAATGGAATCATGAATTCCCTTTGAATCACTAGCAGCAGGGAGGCAAACAGGGGAAGAGAACATTAGGTTTATCTAGTTTCAGAATGTTCTATGTCATGGCTTAGATTTGGACCCCAGAAAAATAGTGGATCTTTCTGTTGCTAATGGTGAGTCTATCCTAGGCAGATATATCAGCTTTCATGTTCTGCATTGGGTAGTCACTAGCTCCTATGTGGTCCTTCTTTGACTCTAAGGAGGGTGACCTCTTCCCTGGGGGCTTCTATGTATGAGAAGATACTTTCCTTTAATTAGCCCTCTATGGGAAAAGGCTCATGCCTACTTCAGGGCTCCAAAGTTCAGTAGTCCATAGCCCCAATGTGCCCAAGATAGAATACACCATAAATGCCCTGAAACCTAACCTTCTCCCAAAGTTACATATGTTCATTAATAAAGCCACCATTCTTCCAATCATACATGGTGACAGTCTTGTAGCGATTGGTTCCTCTCCTCTTTCAGAGCCACCATATACAATCAGTAGCCAAACCACTGATCCTTCTTCCTCTATATCTCTGACATTTATCCTCTACTCTCCACTCATGTCAACCTTTAACATAGTTTAGGCCTTTACCACATCTTACTTAGTAAATTGAGGGCAGCTAGGTGCCTGGCCTGGAGTCAGGAAGACTCATCTTCCTGAGTTCAAATCCAGCCTCAGTGTGACCCTGGACATATCACTTCACCCTTTTGCCTCAATTTCTTCATCTGTAAAATGAGCTGGACAAGGAAATGGGAAACTACTCCTGTATCTTTGCCAAGAAAACCCCAAATGGGGTCACAGAGAATCAGACATGACTGAACAACTAAACCTGGGTTACTGCAATAGCTTGTTAATTGGACTCTGCTTCGAGTCTCCTCCCTTTCCAATCTATTTTCCATGTTATCTGTCAAATGTTCCTATGGCCCATATCTGACCATGTCACAGTCCATCGCCTTCCCTACTAAAAACCAAACCAAACCAAAAATATCAGTGGTTTCCACCAAACACATGTGAAATGCTTACATACTC
This sequence comes from Petaurus breviceps papuanus, assembly GCF_028583685.1. NCBI lineage: Eukaryota > Metazoa > Chordata > Mammalia > Diprotodontia > Petauridae > Petaurus > Petaurus breviceps. The sequence continues at coordinate 2,492,609 of NW_027186310.1, forward strand.
TTTTTCTAATACTTTTGCACTGGCTGCAAAATGCTCTATATCAGAATGCTCTCCTTCCTGCCCCTTGGAAGTCTGCCCTTACTTCAAGGCTCACCCCGAACACCACCTCCTACATGAAGTCTTTCTTGCTTCCCCCAACTGCCAGCATCTCCTTCTCTAATAATGTGAGATTCATTTTCTGTATATTTGCAATATACCTATAGATTTCCATGTTGCCACCCACCATTAGACTGTTAGCTCCTTGAAATGAGGACATATTTTATTTTTGTTTTTATATCCCCAGAATGGAGCACAAAGGTTTATATATGGTTGGTGTTTGATTCATGTTTGATGCATTGAATTCGATGGAATGTGTTCTTTCTACTTGGGGGAGGACAGTTCCCTTATTCCCTACCTATGGATGGCCTGGGGTTATAATGGCCACCTGGGTCCATGAGACCAACTGTCTGCTCTTACCCTGTACCCAGTGAGAAGTAACCAGCATATCAGAGTGAGGCAATCCTTGATCTGGTGCTGAATCCTAGTCATGTGTGTGCACTTGTACATGTATGTGCATGTGCATGTGTGTGACAGAGACCACCATCAGGAACTAGCCTGCTTCTGGGCCCCTCAAGCTCGGCCCTCTTTGGTAAAGTCTCCCCCTTCTGGAGACAATTTCTGGACTACCGTTTCATACCTTCTTTTGATCATTGATTCAAAGATCTCAGACATCTAGTCTAACTTCATTATACAGAAAAGGAAACCCATTCCCAGAGAACTGAAGTGTCTTATTCCAGGTCATAGATGTAAAAAGACACCAAGCCAATAGTTCATCTCAGGTCTAATGTTATTTGAGATTAAGGGGTTGCATTCTATAACTACTAAGGTCTCTCTTGTCGTTAAGTTTCCAAACTCCATGATTTAGTAATCTTAAATAAATTCAAAGCTTGAATCACAAATATTTGATCATGACTTACCAATAACTGAACTTTCCAAAAAAAATGAATTGGTTAAGTGGAAAACAGAGCATTCGTTCTAAGAAAATTGTCAGCACAATTGTATTTAGAGCCAGAACAGCTGCATAGGAAGAGATGAGATTTTCTGATCTCTTGAAAGGGCAAGGTATGGAGTAAAGGAAGGAAAGCTACAGAGAAGAAGATTTAAGTTACATTTTAGGAAAAAATTCCTAATAATTAGACCTATTAAGCAAAGCAACAACAAGCAGTAATGTTCATTCAGTGGGGAGAGGGGGGTGAGTTGGGGAGGGTGGTTTCCAGTAGCAGATGCAATGGTCAATCACTGAGGACAAGGAGATGAACTGGGGATGACAGTCTTCAAAAGCAGGTGCAATAGCCACTCACTGGGGACATGGAACTGGGGAGGGTGATCTCCAATAGCAGGTGTAATATTCCCTTGTATCTGATACAATAGAACAGATTCAGCAGGTTTTCATTGTACTGAATGACCTCTTAAGCCTCTTCTGGTTCTGAGTCTGGCTACAATCACATGATAACCATGACCCATCTAAGTCTTTTCTGTGTTTCACTATTTAGAAGGTTCTATTGGATCCTGACAAGAGGAACATGATTGAAGTTAGAAGACAAGAGTTCAAATCATTCCTCTGCTACTTACTGCCTATGTGACCTTGAACAAAGCTCTCCCCACTTTAGAACCTCAATTTCCTTATCACTGGAGAAGGAAATGGCAAACCACTCCAGTATCTTGGTCAATAAAACCCCATGGACCATATTGTCCTGCTCTAGTCCAAGGGGTCACAAAGAGTTGGATATGACTAAACAAAAATGTTGTTTTTAGCTATTTTATTAAACATTTCCTGATTACATTTTGTATCTAGTCAGGGTGTACCTGAGAGTTTTGTAGCCAGGTGCATGGCCAGCTGGCCCAGACTTTGACATCTTGAGGGAATTCTTTGTCCTTTTTTATAGTTTGGTTGACCAGTTTAATCTGAGTAGATTGTTTAGTCAGACCAGAGAAAACTGGAGTCAGAGCCCTTATCAGAAACTGGAGAAGTAACTAAAAGCACATCAGGTTGCCTTGGGATGTGGAGGGGAATTGAAAGGAAGTCATAACCCTCCTCCTTTTTCAGAAACATTTCTAAGAAATTCTATCAACTAAGGATGCATTTGCATTAAATTGTACATTCTGTGGAAGGTGTATCAATTATGAATTATTATGAATTCCTTTAAGCAATCTCCTATGTTTTTGGTTGAGAACAGAGTTCTATGGGGGAGGGTTGGTAATAAAAAAGAGATTTGGGGGATGTAGGCCAGGGTGTGTGTGTGTGTGTGTGTGTGTGTGTGTGTGTGAGAGAGACAGACAGAGAAACCTAGCTTTGCATAGGTTGCACAGGAATGACTAGAGAGAACTGAGAGCACACCTGACCATTCCTCAACTCAATGCATGAATTCCCTCTCTGGTGATCTAACAAGGGTCTGCCCAGCCTTTACTAAAAGAAGGTACCTGCTCCTTACCAAGGCATCCTTTTCTACCTTTGAACAGTTCGATGTTGTGCAAAGTTTCTTCAAGCCTGACATTCTACCCCCTCCCTATCTTAATAGTATTTTTTTTCAAATTAAATGTAAATCTAATTTTCCACATTCACTTTTATAAGGTTTTGAGTTCTAGTTATTTTCTCCTTCCCTCCCACCCCTCTTCCCTCCTAGAAGAGCAAGCAATCTGATATAGACTATACATGTACAGTCATATTCAACTTATTTCCACATTTGTTATGTTGAGAAAAAAGATTCAAAACAAAAGGGAAAAATTATGAGAAAGAAAACAAAAGAAGAAATAGTCTACTTCAATCTGCATTCAGACTCCATAGTTCTTTCTCTGGATACAGATAGCATTTTCCATCATGAGTTTGTTGGAATTGTTTTAGATTATAGTGTTGCTGAGAAGAGTTAAGTCTATCAAAGTTGATCATCGCACAATGTTGCTGTTACTGTGTACAATGTTCTCCTGGTTCTGTTCACTTCACTCAGTATCAGTTCATGCAAGTCTTTTCAGGTTTTTCTGATGTCTGCCTGCTCATCGTTTATTATGTAACAATAATATTCCATTACATTCATATACCACAATTTGTTCAGGCATTCCTCAATTGATGGGCATCCGCTCAATTTCTAATTCTTTGGTACCACAAAAAAGACTTGCTATAAATATTTTTCTACATGTCAGCCCTTCCCCCCTTTTTTATGATTTCTTTGGATACTGACCTAGTAGTGGTATTTCTGGGTCAAAGGGTATGAACAGTTTTATGACTTTTTTGGACATAGTTCCAAATTGCTCTCCAGAATGGTTGAGTCAGTTCACAACTGCACCAACAAAAAATTAGTGCTCCAATTTTCCCACATCTTCTCCAACATTTATCATTTTTCTTTTTTGTCATGTTAGCCAATCTCATAAGTGAAGTGATAACTCAGAGTTGTTTTAATTTGCATTTCTATAATCAGTATTTTTAGTCATTTCGAGCATTTTTATAAATAGATAGCTTTAATTTCTTCATCCAAGAACTGCCTGTTCATATAATTTGACCATTTATCAATTGTGAATGACTTATATTTTTTAAATCTCACTCAGTTCTCTATGTATTTTATCCATGAAGCCTTTAACAGAGATACTGGCAGTAAACATTTTTCCCACCTCTCTGCTTTCCTTCTATTTGTGGTTGCATTGACTTTGTTTAAGCAAAAACTTTTTAACTTCATGTAATCAAAATTATCCATTTTGTATTTCATAATGTTCTCTATCTCTTCTTTGGCCTATAAATTCTTCCATAGATCTGACAGGTAAACTATTCCTTGCTTTCCTAATTTACTTATGGTATCACCCTTTATGTCTAAATTATGTACTCATTTTGACCTTATCTTGGTATATAGTGTAAAGCGTTGGTCTATGCCTAGTTTCTGCCATGCTATTTTCTATTTTTCCCAGGAGTTTTTGTCAAGTAGTGTGTGGAATTGAAATGCCCACGACCTCATGTACTAAGCCCCTGTATGTAACAAATTTGGAAAATTACTGAATTCTTCCTGAACTTGTACATGCTTAGCCAGGAGCCCCTCTCTTGTGAGAAACAGACCTGGCCATACTTCCTGATAAGATGTCATAATGATCCTGAACATCTGGGTCTCACAATAAATCAGGGTAAAGACTATTCAACTGTCTAGACCAAGGCCTGGCTACAACGGATGTGCTTATCTACCATTGTCAGACTCACTTTACTTCCCACAAGACTAACTTGATTTCCCACACCTATTTTTGTGTTTTTTTTTTTTTTGACTTTAAATATTCCCCCTTTCCCGATGGTCAGGGCAGCTCTCCTAAGGTTTCCTTGGGAGACTGTCGCTGGCCAGCTCAATAAACTGATGCTCAGAACTATTGGCTTGGCTTGGGTCACTTCTCTCGGCCTGTCTATTTCAGGATAAAAGAGTTCAGAGTCTGAATTTGAGGTCAGAAAAGGTCTCTATTCTTTCTCATGAGAAAGGGCCCCCTGCCCTGGTGCTCAAATGGCATCTGCCAGGGAGAAAGCAACGGGTAAAAGCAAGCCATGGTTATATAACCTTCTAATGCAGAAACCCAAGCCCCCAACTGGCCTTCACTCTCATTGGTAGGGAGGCTGGCCCACAACCTAAGCTGGGAATCTATCTTGGAGGCAAAGGACGCAGAAACATGAGGATGTCCAATGCAAGACCAGGAAAGCAGTTTTATCCTTATTTGGCATATCTTGTGCCAAGGTGGCACTGATCTCCATTGCTCTAAGTCCCAGATTTCTGTAAGGTCAGGTTACTTCTAAACTTGGGCCTAGTGGATTCTGAAGCCACTCTATATTTGATTTTTCAGAATGGGGAAACTTCACTGCAAATTATGCCTCACAATAGTGGGTTCTTATCCCAGAAGCTGGAGTCTGTGGGTTTCTCACATAGTACATTTCTATAATCATTGACTACAATGTCTTTTGTACCTAACTTATTCCACTGATCAACCACTTTTTTTCTCAAGTCTGACATCTTCCATAGTTCCCAAGGTGAGCAATACCACTGCCTGGGATAGGGTGGGTGGATACTAGAACTCTGGGGTTGGTGATGGCAGTAGTAACCTCAGGTGCAATGAGGGGCAGGGTATTGAATAAAAATAAGGGAGTGGTAGAAACATAAGGAAAAGATGAGTGGGAAACTTTGAAAAAAGAAACATGTCCCATTCGTTGTGTAACAGCGTGTGTGTATGTGTGTGAGTGTGTAAAATATTTCAAATGATGAAAATTTAAAAAAAAAACATTCAACAATTAAAGAAAGTACATGGAGTGAGGGTTGCTGAGTATTTTTTTTAAGGGGAAATAGACGAAATAAGTTTGGGAAGCTTACATGCTTCCACCTTTTCTTCCTAGTTTGGCCCCAGGGGTCAAATAAAAATCTGATCTCTCTTTTGTATATCAATCCTTCAGATGCTTAATGATTTCACCCAAAAGCTTCTCTTCTCTAGGTTACAAATCCCCAATTTCTCCAGCTGGTTTTGGGGGCTTAGTTTTTGAGAGCACTGAATAAGAAGCAGGGACTCAGAGGGGGATGAAGATAAAACATGCTAGGAGAATTTGGCTCTAGGCTCTGGTAGTGGTTCTTGTGGGTTTACTTCTGGGAGGCAAGATGTGTGGGCCTCATTTACATATAAACAATTGCATTCTAATTAAAATTCTGTCTTATCTATTCTTTAATGCCAATCCCCAATTGCCTTGAATTAGAGGGCAATTTATTTATCTAATCCTAGTTGAGAGACTGCAACCTTTTGAGTCCCATTTTACATTTGAAAATAAGAGGCTACATTCCCAATCTGAGTTTACTCATCTACTATTTGACTATGGGGAACTTTTCCTAGCCTCAGTTTCGCAATGTGTACAATGTAGACAGTATGCTAGATCAAGTTTGAGTTTTAGGGGTTCTAGGACCCTGAAATAGAGACAGGTGGCTCCTTCCCAAATGAATTTGACCCAAGCCTTCCTTCACTCAAAGACAAGATTTATTAGAACACCAATGGAAGATGGGCATGATCCTAAACATCTGCCATATTGGCCAGACTCTTAAGGAATCTGAGCATTTGTGACGCTTGTTCTGACAAGCAGACCAGATGAAATCTGAGCACTTTCATGGAGGCAAGATGGATTTTACATACATAAGACTGTGGGAACAGAGAAAGGATCTAGATGGAGTTAAGGTAATAGCAGTCTAGGGTGGGGTCAGGTGCAGACCAATGAAACAGTTAATTGACTGGGAATGGCCACTTGCACCAGGTGAATGCCTGAACATTGTGGAAAAGCCCAGGAGCTTTTCCTTTTAGGGGTTTAGATCCCATCCCCATCAAAGAGTTCCTCACCTTCCTTGTAAATCATGGGCCCCCTTAGAAGACAGTCTGTGGAACATGTGCACTCCTCAGTTTCAGTATTTAATTGCATCAAATAAAATGCACAGGATTATAAAGGAAAGCAATTATAGAACGTCTCAAGTCATCAGTGCAGCAGCCAATGAAAATATATTGTAAGCCAACTGTGTGCCAAGTACTATGGTAAGTGCTGGGGATTCCAACAAAGGCAAAAGGCAGGCCATTGTTCAAGGGCCTCAAACATTTATTAAGTGTCTGCCTTGTGAAAGGTGCTCTGTTAAACACAAGTAGAAAGAAGGCCACTGGCCTCAGGGAACATACACTCTAACGCAGGAAGACAATACATAGAAGGTAGCTGAAAAGGATGAGGAGAGGGGCTGTGTTAGAGCAGGGAAGAGAAAGTCTGGAGAATGAGAAGTGCAGCCTAGAGAGGAATGAAGGCATGGCTAGACTGAACCATCTCCTTAAAATGGAAGTTCTCAGGGCTTAGCACAACGTCTGACACATAGTGAGCACTGAATAAATGGTAACTGATGGGTTGATTCTGGGAGGAACCTGCCAGTCAGGGTAGATTTTACGGTATTTCTATATAAATAAGTGAAATATATATATATATGAATAAAAAGAGTTATGTACCTATATACACGTGTTAAAAGGAAAATTCTAGATTTGGGGTTTTACCCTGTTTACCAAGGCAAAACTCAGGACAGAGAATTAAAAGGATTTTATTAGAAGTAAGTCATGATAGCAATACATTGATATTGACAGCCTGATCCTGAAGACTGAAGACCAGAAATGGCTTCAGGATGGCGCCAGTATTTATAGGGATCTTTGTAATGTAATGCCAAAAGAAGGCAACTTCCCAGGTTCAAAATACCAGCATAGGTGCTCTCTATTTTATTCAGTAACAAACCAAGAACAGAGAAGATCAAAACATGACATCATTCAAAATACAGCATTTACTAAGTGTGATTAAATAATCTCCAAGTACTACCCCACCCCAGGACCTTCCAATCATTCAATCAATTACAAAGTCCCTGGTCTAAATACTTCTCCACCCCTAGGCTATACCTTCATTTAGTCCACCACAAAGCCCCTCTTCTCAAATGGAGATTAGTTTCCAAACATAAGTAAAATACATTCATTTACTCAACCATAGAACACAAAAAGGTCAAAAGTTCCCCACCCCTGGATCACAATTGAATCTACCCCAGAGTTACATCAAGTTTAAACACAGCACTTAATACCCAAATGGAGGTCTTTTCTTCATCTTGACGGAGGCAAGTTCTCAGCAACCTTAGTTCCTGGAGAGACAAGGCTTAGCAAGGCCATAAGATACATTGCCAGTCCCTTCATGAATTTATCCTCTGTCTGTAGAACAGTCCTAGAACCCCTGAACACATTAGCAAAGCCCTCTCCCAGGATTTCTGTAAACATCCAACAAGAAAATCCTTCTTCAGGGCTTCCGAACCAACAGAAAGGTGCCCAGACCCCTGCAACAACAGCACTGTCCTTCACCAGTGGACAGTATTCACTCTGTCTGCAGGACAGTCTCCAGACCCCTGCAACAACAGTACTGTCCCTCACCAGTGGACAGTATTCACTCTCTGTCTGCAGGACAGTCTCAGGGCTTCTTAACCAAATGCCAGGTTCCAGGACTTCTTCAACAAAAGGACTGTCTTTCACCAGTGGACAAATCTGGCAAAACAACATCAAAACAGACAGACAAAGTACCAGCAAAACAGCCATGTCTCCTCAGTCCTTGGCAGCTCAGGGGGCAGGTCTCAAAAGTCCAGGGCAATTCAAAGCGGCCACCAGCAATTCTCTTAGTCTCTCTCTCTCCACGAGGTGCTGCTTCCAAAAAGATCTTCCGCCTCTCTCTAGTGTCTCTCCAAATCTACATCACCAGCTCCTCCCAGTTCAGGACTTTCTTTTCACATCAACAAGCCCATCCCACAGGTGGGATCAACAAACTCTGGGTTTTAACACAATCAGTTTGAAAACCAAGCCAATACAGGGGAATCTTTAATTGCCATTACTATCACAATCTTGAAGACAATTCAGATAGTTCTACTCAGCCACACCCTTGCATCTCAGTTCCTCCCCAAGTTAGTAAGAAGGTAATAGTCTGCAGGCAGATGGACAGGACAAAAAGCAAATGATACAAAAAGTTGTAGATTTGGTGTCTCCTTCCCTGGCAAAGTGTCCAGACACACTAATCGATAAGCAGGATTGGGTAGAGTGGGATGCTGAGTCAACATAACTTTCATATACAGATAGATATATACCTATAGATATAGATAGATGCATGTATATATAGAGAGATTTATATGTGTGTGTGTGTGTGTGTGTAGCTATGTCTATGTAGTCGACTTTAAAGTTTGGTTAAAAGAGGCAAATCAGCTAGGTGGTGTATCTTCATATTGTTTATTCCCTTAACGTAAGGGAACACTGTAGCAGCAAGCACCCCAGCATCCCCAGGGTGTCTGCCAACGCAGGTTCTTGGATCTGCTTTGTTAAAGGAAAGCAACTCAAAATGGGTTAACAAGCTTACTTTAATCAGTCAAATATGTATTGTTTACCTAGTTCAGGGGAAAAAGGTCAGCACCCCGAATTTCAAAGTATGGAGACAGAATTATAAAGACAAAAACAGATCAAGTAGACAGATTTCCAAACTGTCCAACCATTACATCCATACCAAACAACATCTGGGTTTCAAAGCTGGGGGGCTCTGGGCAACAGCTTCCCAGAGTTTCATCTGATCAAATCACAGAACACTTCTCAAAGTGAGCCCCAAAACAAAGCCTCACATCAGGGCTTATATAGCCTTCTCCTGGCTCAGAGAATGTAACAACCTTATTGACCCACTGGCCAATCAAGAAGTATCTACTGAAAAACAAGCCTCCCACTCACTTTAGCCTAGGGGCAGGGAAGATCTTAAAAATTTGCATTCCCATTAAAAACACCTATAAGCCATGGGAGTCAGAAGATAATTCTGACTCAGAGATAAGCAATTTTCAAAGAAGACTCATATGTACTTAGAGCAATCCCAAGTTAAAATGTATGTGTCATTAAAATGTATGTTTAACCACAGCATGAGAAAGGAAGTTTCTTAGTTGGATAGGTTGTGAATATAGTAAGATAGGAGAAGTGACAAAGTGTCTATTGAAATTATAAACCCAGTTGGGGCAGCCAGCTAGCACAGCGAGTAAGAGCACTGGCCCCAGTGTCCAGAGGACCTGGCAGTCGAATCTGTGCTCAGACACTTAGCATCCACCCAGAAACACCAGGCCGTGTAACCTTGAGCAAGTTACTTAACCCCAATTGCTTTAAAAAAGAAATTATAAACCCAGGATATCTGTGTTTTCCCTATCATCAACAGGATATCAACATAGCATATTTCCATAAACTACCAAGATAAGTAAAGTCCCACTATTCAAGATAGTTTCTGGGTCCTGGAGCCTTGTCCTTGGTAGTCAGAAGAATGCTCCTGGTCAACTTCATTTGGTCTTGTAGTTGTTAACACAGGAAGGGACATTCTGGGTTTGCTCAAAGAACAGAGCAAAGCATATCTGTTATGCAAGAGCACACAAAGCATGTCTGTTAGGTCAGGGAGCATCTTCTGGCTGATTAGTTCAGGTTTTGACCCCATATTGGGATTCAAATGATCTTAAATGATTATCAATATGTAGACATAGAGATAGATTGATGGATAGATATAAATAGATGAATAGATAGATGTAGATATAGACAGTATCAACCATGACTAAGTTTGTTCTTAGAAAGACAAATTAGCCTGGTTATGAGTGTTTATTTCCCTCAAAGCTTGCAGAGCATGGGAGTTCATCATAGACAATGAACTCAAGTATGGACAGACAAAGTGGACCTTATATCTTCAGATCATTCCCCTCTAACCCCTCCTTCCCTTCCTGACTCAGGATGCCTGTCAGTCCAAATTATGGTCTCCATATGGATAACCATCATATGAGAAAGGAATTTCTTAATTGAATAGGATTTGTAAATATAATACCATAGGAGAATGTCAGGGTGTCAATTGAAATTATGGATCCAGGATATATGCATTTCTTTTACCATTAACATGGCATGATATAACATAAGAAAAGTTCCATTATTCAAGATAGCATCTGGGTCATGGAGTCTTGACCTTGGTAGTCATAAACAGAAGAACATTCATGATCAGCTTCATCTGGCCTTGTAGTTGTTGACACTGGAAGGGGCATTTTGAGTTCACTCAGAGAGCAAAGCATTTCTATTATGCCAGAGCACCCAAAGCATTATAATAGGTTAAGCTCAGAGTGGGCCCAAAATGTCTCTCCTGTTTGGCCAATACATGTTTTAGGCCTTTCTCAGGTCTTGGGGGTTCAGAATTGTTTGGGAAGGATTCTGCAATAGAGATAGATACATATAGAAATCTACAGCTATGTTCTAAATCTATACGTACCTATGTCTATAATTACATCTGCATCTGTCTATATTAATATATCTATAGGTACATAGATCTATATATAATTCATACCATTTCAGTGTAGACAAAGGTGATATCATTTCACAAAAACTATTTTTAAAAGAAGTACTTTCCCTTATCTTTTCTGAGTCAGCTGAACAAATTCACTATGATCTGAGGAATATCATAATTTAATTATATTTTAATGTAGAATTTTGATGAAGAATTTAATGAAGCCACACGTGGTATTTTGTTGAAACCATATGGATTGGATTATCACAATATATAGATTTAGAACTAACTAAATGGCCAAAATCAGAGGAGTCTATATATTTAGATTATATTTAGGTTCTTTATATAAATTAGGTATGTATATACTTATCAAAAGAGAAATAAAAATCTATCAAACATCTGATATCTATTTCTAGCTGTTTATCTCTAAAAACATACGTACATGTACACATGTATAGCTAGTTATGTCCATTCATGTATACATGAATGCATATACAATAATACATACATGCACATATACACATACACATATGGACAAGTTCTTAGCCTCTAGGTTCAAGTTTAGAACCACCCTACTGATGATCACTAAATTCTGTTTCACAGTAGTTTTATGCTCACATTGCCACTGATGATCAAAATTAATTAATTGTATTTCTTTAAAAATACTTTACAATTTAGGCTTTTGGTAAACAATGCCAGCCTTCCTATCAGTCATTGTTCAGTAATGTTTCCTAGATGTTGGTCAGTCCCCATCACTTTCTACCACCTGGGCCCCCAAGGGCAAAGTTTGTTAGTCCAGTTTGTTGCACTAAACCCCAGACACAACCATGTAAGAACCTTTCTAAAACCCACTAGTCTCAAAGTCAGGAGGGCCTTGACTAGACAGCTCAACCAATTCATAACTGGAAAAAGAATTATCTTCCTAATCTGCCTGACATGTAAGTGATCATTCTCTCTTTGCTGGAAGATTCCCTGTGAAGGAACACTCCCTGCCTCCTGAGGCATCTTTTCTTCTTGTAGAAAACTGTCTTTGCCTGGAAGTTTTGTCTTCTTTTCAGCCAAATCTTTTTTATGACTTCTACCTACTATTCTCCCTCTTCTTCCATCATCATTTAACTTTCTGAGCACATGCAGAACGTGGAAAATTCCATGTGGAATCCCTTCCATGAAGATGGCTATCATTTGCCCCTGAGATGTTGTGTTCTCCCAACTGCCTTTTCCTTTCACTCCTCAGAAGGCATGAACTCAAGTCTTTTCACCATCCATGTGGAGCACCTGAGGTGTTCTCTCTACTCCTTACCTTTCAATGACCTTAATGAAACATGGTACCCATGAACGGTGCAGATAGAGGAAGAGTCCAGTGGGTCTCCCTTTATTTTTCTAAACCAAGACTCTTTGGATAGCCCAAGATTGCATGGGCTTGACGTCCTTGACTCTACCAGACCTTGAGCTCAAAAGGGTGGGAATAGGCATGCTGCCATCTTTCCCAAAATAATGTGTGTATAGAAGAGTCTTATAAATAACCTGCATAAATGCTGTGGTTGCTTCTTATTTAACTTACCTTGCTTTTCATTGAGCCTTCCTTGCTAACTCATATACCCTTCATCAAGTCTCCCACATACTGGTCCTCAGTTTCTTTATCTGTAAAAGGATGACTGGATTAGACTAAGGTCCCTCCCACTTCTAACATTCCATGGTTTAAGCTCCCTTCAGCTCTGATGGTCTAAATTTTATATTCTAGGGTCCCTTCCAGCCCTCTCTGCTTCTATTATGCTACGGTGTCAAATTAGTGACAGCAGAATCATCAGCACCTTGGGAGCTCTCCTTTCCCAGATACACTGAGGAGTTCAGATCAACATTCATGTCTATTTGATGACTCTCTTATCAATCCTTTCTTAGAATGACTGGATTAAGGAACAGTTTTTTGGCCTGGTACATAGAGACATACTGTGCACCTTTAGTATGCAGGCCCCTTGAGATGGGCCTCAGCCCCTCCTCTAACAGGCCCCATTCCTGTTAGGTCTCGACTCAGCCAGGTCCCCTCCAAGCCTCAGGAAACTCCACTATGTTCATCCAGGAAACTTTGGGTGACCTCAGTTTGTTCTTCTGAGGCAAACTATGCCTCAAACATAGTTCCCATGGTGCTTTGCTAACAGAAATAATGAGAATTCTTTCTTACTGCTTTTTCTGGGCCCTGGGCCTTCCATTCTCCCTCATTTAATAAATATGCTTGCTTTCTGCTCTCATTTTTTTGTTTGTTTTATGAGCTGGACCACCATATTTCTCCTCTAATCTGTCCCCTATTGGGTTATAATGTAAATTCTCAGTCTGAGACATTTTGTTTCTCTCTCAATGAGACTGGGGATTTTTCTTCATTTTGATGGCTGAAGCTAAGTTTCATCTTAACCAACAGGGAGTTAAAGGAAAGCACTAAAGTCCTGATATTATGACTATAGATTATGATGGCATATTAAATATAGACACAACTTTCTGATCAGCTCTTTCCTTGTTCATATTGACACTCCCAGATTCTCTGAGCTGGAAGTGATCTGTGGATTCTTAGCTAGAAAACCCTCTAGCTCAAGCCAGACCTCCACAGCTCCTTCCTGGATAATATTTCTCAGAAGTGTCCACTTACTGCTTTCTTGAAGATTTCTTTCTCATGACATTTTGGGAGGTAGGTGACAGTGCCTGGTGTACATGGGATGTACTGCCTTCCCAGGCCATACAATCCACTTGGGGGCAGCTCTCATTTTTGCAAACTGTTTCCTTGCATCCAGGCTAAATATGCTTTCTTTCTGCAGTTCGCATCTGTTTTCCCTTGTTCTGCCCTTTGGTCTCAAGCAGAGTGTAAATCTTCTTCCTTGGGATAGTCCTTCAAAAACTCGGAGAGGACAAGCAGCCTTGCTCAGAGGGTTCTCTTCTTCCAAGCTAAAAATCTCAGTTGTCTTTAGGATCCAAAGATGGCTGATCTCTGGCTCTCTCACAATCCTGATCACCACCCACAGAGACTCTCGGACACATACAAGGTTTTCCTTGTGCTTCCTGAAATGTGGAATTCAGAACTACTCCAATAATGAATAGTCAAAAATATTTATTAAATACCCACTATGTGATAAGAACAGTAGCAAGTGCTGGGTATACAAATACAAAAAAAGGAAAAAAAAGATAAAGATAGTCCTTTCCCTCAAGAATGCCCAATTAAAATCTAACAGGGAAAGAAAAACACAAAAGGGAGCTGTGGGGCAGGAGAGCTACATGTTGGAGGGGCATGAGCAGAAGTCTCACAATTATGTGGCCTGGTGAAAAATGAGATATTCTGAGCAGAGCTCCCTCCTTCAGGGGAAGCTGTATGACTGATCAGATCACAGAGGGCACCAGTGTCTTGACTCCCCATTCTGAATATTCTCTCCCTCTGTCTCTCTCTCTGGGAGTTGGTGTTAAGTGGCTTGTCCAAGGTCCCACATTAGAAAGCATCTGAAGCCAGATTGGAACTTAAGTTCCCCCATCTCTCTGAATGTACCCTCACATCACATTAGATTTTTTTTTCCATCCTGCCACACTAGGGACTCCTACCCTACTTGTGACTGTTATACCTATATCTCTCCAACTTATTCAATAACACCTCCATTTTTTTTAACATAAATGGTCCATTATTCCTGTCCTATATTTGAGTACTTTAAAAAAAAATCTAATTATGAGGCTCTACTTATACCTCTGTCCCTAGTAAAGGCAGTGTGGAGCAAAAGCTTAGGGAGGTGGCTTCAGTGTCAGGAAGATATGGGTTCAGGTCCTACCTGGAAAAACTCTGACTGTGTAACATCCCATGACATCCCAGTGACCAAGTAATACTCCAGGATTCTAAGTGTGCCCAACAGGCTCTTACCCCTATAGTTAGAGGGGCTCGCGCCCAGAATCACAAACAGACTCCCCCAAACCACATACTTTAGTTCAACTTGATCCAATGTCATCTGCCAGAAAATTGTTTTGCACCCTGGCTCTGTCATCCAGTTGCTGGTTCGGTCCTGCCTTTCCCCCACAAACATAGGACAGTACATAAGCTTGCCATCTGTGCTTAGAATGAAATAATTTTTTCTTGAACTGAATAATCGATCAGAACCTAAGCCCAGACCAAAAGCCTGGGCTTCTCAATTAGCTGCCATCCTCCACATTGGCCTCAATTACTGCTCTTTACTTTAAATCATTTAATCAATTCCATCGTACCTCACTTCACTCTGAAATGACAAAGTATTTCTAGTCTACAAGGTTAAAAGGGGATCAGCTCTGGTGAAGAATTTGCTCATCTCCAAAGGAACTATACCCATGGTATTCCATTGTATTCCAAGTCACTTTCCATATATTTGACTTTCTAAACTCAAACAATAAACCATCCTTTCATTGTAAGCTCTACCAGGAATGGCATCCAAGCTCACTGACTTGTTTGTAGTCTGTACCTCTCTCTTCAGACCTCCCCCAGGGTATCTTTTTGCTTCTCCCAGGATCTAGGGTGGCCAGGCTGGGATGCCTTAAAGACATCATGTAGGGGCTCCTCTTCTTCGCTCTCCAATCGTTCCATTCACTGACTCACTTCTGGATTTCCTGTCATGCTCAGCCATGACTGTGACCCTAGTTCCCTGCTCTCCCCATTCCTCTCTCTTTCTAGACTCTGTCATTTCTCCTTAGTCTTCTACCATGACTCAGTTCAGATGCTCAGCTTGTGCCACACTGGGACTACATTTTCCAAAAGACCCAATAGACAATGAAATGAGTGATTTCTTTTCCTTTTTTTATTTTTTGATAGGATTGTGGTTTTTAATCCATTCTGCTATCTGCCTCCATTTTATGGGAGAGTTCATTCCATTCACATTCACAGTTATGATTACTATCTGTATCTTTCCCTACATCCTCTTTCCTCCCTGTTTATGCTTTTATTTTTCCCCTTCTCTCTTCCTCTCCTTTAGATTTTTCCTTTTGACCACCACCTCCCTCAGTATTCCCTTCTTATCAGCCCACCTCCCTTTTCCTACCCTTCCCCCTTACTACTTCTTCTCTCCCCCTTCCCCATTTGTTAGCCTTTCCACCCTCTTACTGCCTGTAGGGTATGATAGATTTTTATACTTAATGTAGTATGTTATTTCTTCCTCAAACCAATATTAATGAGAATTGATCTCATGCAATGCTCCTCTCCCTTCCCTGTTTCCCTCTATTATGGTAGATTTTATGTCTCTTCTCCACAGAATGCTATACTTACCTGAATATGTTATTCCCTCCTTACACCAGAACCAATAAGGGTGAAGCTCATATAATGCTCATCTCCCTCCCTTCTTTTCCTCTACTATGTTTTTATGCGCCTTTGTATGGCATAATTTACCCTTTTCTGCTTCATTCTTTCCTCTTCTTACATTACAGTGCCTTTACAAACCTTAATAAGTTTTTTTAATCATCATTTTGTGTAAAGTATACCCACACCCTCTGTTTATCTATATCCCTTTTAGATGTCCCCATAAGTATAGAATTCTCAATATTGACAGGTATCAGCTTCCTATATATGGATGTAAACAGTTTGTTCTGATTAAATAACAAGTTGTGTGTGTGCATGTGTTTGTGAGTGTGTGTTTTCTCTATTTACCTTTCTATGTCTCTTTTGAGTCTTGTAATTGGAGATTGAATTTTCCATCAAGCTTGGCTTTTTCATCAGCAAGGGCTCAAAGTCC
The DNA here is from genome assembly GCF_028583685.1 of Petaurus breviceps papuanus. Taxonomy (NCBI): domain Eukaryota; kingdom Metazoa; phylum Chordata; class Mammalia; order Diprotodontia; family Petauridae; genus Petaurus; species Petaurus breviceps. Next base: position 2,509,169 of record NW_027186310.1, read on the forward strand.
ATTATATCATTGAATGACTATCTCCTTGCCTGAAGATTATGCTCAGTTTTGCTGGATAGTTGATCCTTGGTTGTAACCTGAACTCTTTTGCCTTGCAAAATATCACATTCCAGTACCTCCAATTGTAGTTCCATGATATTGGAATTGTTTCTTTCCGGCTGCTTGTAGTATTTTCTACTTTACCTGATAGCTCTAGAATTTGGCTACAACATTTCATGGACTTTTCAATTTGGGGTCTCTTTCAGGAGGTATCCGGTGGATTCTCCTGATTTCTATTTTACCCTCTGGTTCTAGGATCTCAGGGCAATTTTCCTTGATGAGCTCTTGGAAGATGTTGTCCAGGCTCATTTTTTCATCATGATTTTCCCACAGACCAATAATTCTCAGATTATCTCTCCTGTATCTCTTTTCCAGGTCAGTTATTTTTTCCATTGAGATATTTTGCTTCTTTTTCTAATTGTTCATTCTTGATGTTTTGTTTCACTGATTCTTGGTGCCTCATGGAGTCATTAGCTTTAATTTGATTGATTCTAATTTTTAGTTAAATATTTTCCTCAGTTAGTTTTTGAAATTCTTTTTCCATATGTTCAGTTTTCATTTTTAGCTCAGACATTTTTTTCTTTTTAAGGAGCTGTTTTCTTCATTGTAATGTTTTTCTAATTTCACAATTTTGTTTTTAAAAGAGTTAATCATTTTACCTTCTACCTCTGTAACTTGATTTTCAAAGTTCTTTTTGAGCTCTTTTAAGAATGCTTTTTGTGCTTAAGACCAGTTCATATTCCCTGTTGAAACTTCAGCTGTGGGTGTGGAGTCAATACCTTCTCCTTCTGAATTTGGTTCCTCCCTCTCACAATAATAGGATTCTAGAGTCTTTGCCTTTGAAGTCTGTTTTTTACCCATTTTGAGGCAGGGCTTTAGCCATGCCCTTCCTCTAGGATTTCCAAGCCTTTACTGTTTAAAATTTTGCTCTGGGGCAATAATTACTGTGTTTTCAAGGTCAGAGGGGGGGGATTGGAGCAGCTGGGTTTCACTCTGCCATCCTGGTCCCTGGAAGTTCATATAGATGCTTTTAAATTTCCAGGCTGTGGGTTGGTAGTCCCAGGAGTAGCTGCTGCTACTGCTGCAGGCCCCGCATTTGTCTCTTACCTAGCAATGTCAGATACCAGCCTTGCAGTGATAGGCCTGGGAATGGCCCTTGCAGTTGGTGGATCTACTTGCTGCCACGTTGACCACTCCTCTGGGCTTCCATGCAGTGTGTCATCCAGGCCTCTGCACACTGCCCCCACCAGTAATATTTCTTTAGCTGCAATAAGCAGAGTGGCAATCAGTCAACCAGAATTCTACAGTACCTACTGTGTGTCGGGCACTGTGGCACGTCAAACCTCTCTATCTCTTTAATGAGTGCCCTCTCTCTCCCCCAATGTTTGACTAGCTCTCCAAATGAGCAAATTAAAAAACCAAAAGTCTATATAAGAAAGTTTTACCCTTAAGATAATAAATCTGAGACGATAAAAACTACAATATAATATCTTACAGAATATGTATATGTTCACAAATAGCCCTGCATGTTCATTTACATGTATCTCTATGTAAAGGAAGGACAGAAAACATAAAAAGAGACTGACAGGGCATTTTTTTTTTAAATAAGGTAACATAAATTTATACCAGGTATTAGTGTTTTTGATTATTTTATTGCAAAATCAGATACATCCCCAAATGCATCTACCCAAGAACCTACAAAATAAGTGTATATGGCCTAAAATGCCATAAATCCAGCAATAGTCATCCTAACTATGGCTCTTCCAATCTAATGCCTTGGTTCTTAATCTTCCTCTTGTTTGGCTAAGTCTTAAGTGGAAAGAGTACTGAATTTCTGACTAGGATCATAGGATAATGAGATTAGAAGGCAGACTTAGAAGAGTTGGAAATACAGTCCAAAATCTTATTTAAATTTATTTTAGATCATATGTTTCATTAACGTATTAAAAAGCAGCCCAGTCATTCCCAGATAGACCAGCCAACTTCCACCCGTGAGATCTTCCTTGTGACTATGATGGCAATGATAACAACAAAAGCAAAACCACTTGACACAATGTCTGTGCGACATAAGATGCCCAACGTCGTCCAGCCATGCTTCTGCATCTCTCTAATTTAAGAAAAATAATGTATTTCCCCACTGCTTTCTGGGGCAAAGATTTATCATTCTAATCACTCAGTGATCATCAGCTTCATTCATTGTGTGTATTATTCTCCTGTTTCTATTTGTTTCACTTTTCACCAATTGGCATTTATTAATCACCTCCTGTGTTTCAGTTGGGTGCAGTTAGGTGAAAAAGTGAATAGATTTCACAGCCTGAAGATCTGAGTTCAAATCCAGTCTTCATCACTTATTAGCTATATGACCCTGGGGAAATCACCTATTCCTTATTTGCCTCAGTTCCTCATTTACAAAATAGGGAAACATTGGAAAAGGAAATGACGAACCTCTCCATTATTTTTACCAAGAAAACCCCATGCACAAAGTCCTTGGGGTCACGCAGAATTGGGCAGTTCTGAAGGACTGAGCAACATGTTTCAGGTACTATATAAACACTGAAAAGGCACAGAAAAGCAAAACAACAAGAAGCCGTCTTCTCAGGGAGCTCCCATTCTAATTGCAGAGACCACATGAACACTATGAGGTATAAACAAGCTATGTACAGGACAAAATGGAGGAACCCAACAGGGGGAAGGCAAGAGTATTAAGGCGGATAAGGAAAGGCTTTTTGGCTGCTGGCTCTCTTCTGTGGGCCCTAGATTTTTCCTGTACAATTGAGGGCTTTGGACTGCTTGACTCCAAGACAAGAGACACCTCCTAGCCATAAGTGCTATGAAAGCCCACGCAGTGGAAATTTACCTCCTCTCCCTCTCTAAATTATCCCTTAATGGACTATGTTGCCTGCTTGTGATAATTCTGCTCAGCCAACACCTATTCAGCCTTTAGGTATCAGGATGTTATAGCAGTAGAGCATATGGGAGAAAAGCATAGAGTAGAATCATAGAGTTTAGAGCCAGAGAGAATTTATAGTTCACTTAATCTAATTCTGTAATTCTATACATGAAGCAACAAAGGCCCAAGGTAGGGAAATGACTTTTCCAAGGTCATATAGAGAGGTAATGGCAAAGCCAAGATTTTATTCCAGTTCCTCTGACTTGAGACTTATCTCTTCTCACTACACCTCTGTAAAGGTCGTTCCATAGTGGTCCACCACCTATACCTTGTGTGCTATCACAACAATTTTTTTTTCCTTCTAATACAACAAAACAAAATAAAACACATGTTCATGGTGAATAATGTGTCCTCTTCTGTTTCCAGTAAATAGAAACAAACTATGTTTTTAAGTGATTTTTTTTAAATTGCTGGACAAGTCCAACCAAAAAGAAATGGTTTGATTTATTCGGACGACATGATACAGTTCTGGTCCTTACTGGTGATGGACAAGCCTTCAAAGCCTGGACTGCTTTTCTACATTGACTTTCCTTTGCTTCCCTTCACATGTGCTAATCCGTCCCCAAATGGGACCATTCATTTTTTCTGACTTCGGTGTTCCATCTCCAACCCACATTCTTTCTCATAGGCTGTTTTTCAGGTTTGGAATGCCGTTCTTCCTCACCTTACCCTCTTTCCATCCTCAGCTTCCTTTAAGGCTCGGCTCTCGTGGCCCCTCCAAGTGGAGGACATTCATTCCATTTACTTGTTGCTTTTGCAGACTCAGATGATCTTGTGTGCACATCTCCCTTTCTTTCTTTGCCTTCCTCTCCTCTTCTCTCCTCTTTCTGCCTTTCGCTCTTTCTTTCCTTTTATTCTTCACACTCCCTCTTCTTCACATTCTCGGTCATCTTTCTCTTTTCCTCTCCTTCTTTGGCCTTTTTTTGTCTACCACCCTCTTCCCTTCCCCGCCTCAGTTATCTCACTAGAATAGTGCAATATAAGCTTCCTGTGAACAAGGCCTGCTTTTCAGCCTTATCTTCCGGTCTCCCCTCACCTGCCCCCCCCCCGACCTAAAAAGTCTCTTCTATGTGATAGGTACTTAGAAAATACTTACAGGATTGGGTTACATCGGATTGAAACAACTTTCCCATGGTCTTATCCAGTCCTTGCTTCCCTATACTCTGGCAATTCTCAGATGTCAGACTTCCAAACAAAACACCTTGTCACTAAAAAGAATCATCTTTTCTTGTTAATGCAAGGCTTAGAAGGTAAGCAACTCATAGTTATGAAGTTCCTCCTGCAGGTTGCAAAAGCACTTTGTTGGGGGTGAAGAGGTATGAAAAGGAATTAGGAGAGAAATGAAAACATTCCCTAAACCCTAACAACTCTTTGTAGCTTTGGGAAGTCACACGTATTCATTTCTGCATAAAAATGCTTCAATGATCCACCTGTGACCACAGAAGTGTGAGAATAAATTGAGCCAAGCTGTTCAATAGCTCGCACCTTTAATCCATGTCTGCATTTCATCATCTAAGGGGATCGCAAGTAACCTCCAAACACGAAAAGGATGAAAAAATAGAATTTGATTTTATGCAAACAAACCCATAAATAAGGTAAAGGCAGGCACCTAATCTAGCTATGGATGTCCAAAGGTAGTGCTGCTTCTCAAAGCCTAGAGAGGTACAGCTCCAGGAGCAAAATTATCTGTCCCCCTGCCCCATTTCCATTGCTTTCTCAGCTTACAGGGGTTTTCTCACAATAGCCCTGGGAGGTAGGGAGTATAAGTGCATTATCTTCCCACCATAAAGGCTGCAACTGCATTTTGGAAAAATGTCTCATTGCCTCAGTTCGCATGACTAGGAAGAGAAACAGTCAGGAACTGACCTCAAATCTCTGGACCACTTTTTAAAAGAGCCTGATGTGTAGTGTCATAGGGGTAGACGCAATAAGTGTTTATGAAATTATAGAACATACTCTACCTCCCCATGCATGAGCTATAAACAGGCTTCTCTTTTCTCCTCCCCCTCCTCTCACCCCTTTAAGCCAGTAGCCTACATGGTTCTTGTAGAACGAGACTTTCCCCTCTGGGGAAAGAGAAGGTTTCTGGAGTTTGGAGAGGTAACAACTCTGAAAAGAACTCAACTTTCCCTCTGAACATCTTTCTAAATTATTCTCCAAAGGACACGAGCAATATTGTCTCCTAAATGTGATTTCCTTTTGATTCAAAAGCTTCAATGATGAAAATTATGCACATCCATTCAGTACTTTAGTATTGCAAAATTCTTGGATGGTCTCACTTGAGCACCTTACCACTTCCCTGGAGCAGACTGCAGGCATGCAGAAAACTGAAATCAGGGGGTCCCACCGATAATAATTTCCAGAGCTTGGCTTTGAACCCAACTTTCAGGACTCACTTCTGTATTGTTTCTCTTTCCCCTCTCTACCTCTCCAGGCGGTAGCCAGAATACATTATAAATGCATGGATATGACCAAAATCAATTTCTCCCTTATCACAATATTTTCCATGCTCAGATAAATGGTCCCATTTTCCAATCATTTCCATCAGATGCTCTGTGAAGATGAACTCATTGGAGAAAATTAAACCCTGTGGCTTTTTTTTTTGTTCTTTTTAAGGGGAAAGAAATGTGAATAAAGACAGTCAGCATATTGGATTTTATAATGGAATTGTTATAATTAAGAATTGGCTCTCATTATGAGGCGCTAATCATTGAATGATAAAAATTTCAGTCAGAAAAAAATCTAATGGGAAGCAATTGCTTTAGGCTGTGTTGACAATTTGAGGTGAGTTGCTTCCCCCCAAAATGGTGGAGACCTAAAGTGGTCAGCCAGTTAACCAACCAGTCAATTCCCTCTCTTCTGTTCAGAAGGCCAGAGCAGCTGCATGATAATAATTGTGGAAGCAAGGGAAGTCCAAAAATTTAGAAGACATAAGAAAACAAACCCAAATGTTGCGAGCTTGCTTTTATACAGCAATAGAAGAAAGCAAACACTGATGAATAGTGAATAGTCTTGGAAGATACAAGTTGTGTTTTGGTGTTCTTATTTTCCTTCTAATCTTTTTTGATGGCATTATTTTGAAAACAGTTACATGACAAAGCATCATATGCTATTGCTCTTTTATATTTAATGTTCTTCAGGCTATACCAGAGTCAGAAAAAAATAGCTTTCTTAGAACTGAATAAAACTATTAGAATGTCTGCATATCTGTTGGCACACAGACAGCATTGTGGGATAAGTCCAATAAAAGACAGGAAAAATGAATGATGTAAACTTCCTTCTGCTTGCTCCCATGTGGTTTTGTTTTTTTCTGGTCCAGTCTCTATGTTTTGAGAGCTTTTGATTACATGCAGTTTGGAAGTTTTAAATGTTCAGCATGACATCACCTATTCCAAAAAACCCACTATTTTTATAGTTTTGTAGGTCAGGGTAATGTCCAAGTGATTTATAGACAAGTTTGTGCTGTGAAGATGGCCTCATTTCAGCTGTCTTTTTTTTTATTGAATTCTCTGGGATATTTGGAAGTTTATATTTATGGTATGGAGATTTCTCACCTTTATTTTAAGAAAGATAACAAACATTGGATATGTAGTTCTAGCTAGCTTGCGGGTATTCAGTGTGTGCAACATTTTTGCAATCTGCAGTGATGTATTGCAGTTTTTCTTGTTGCCATTTAAAATTCTTTACAACTTAACCCCTTCCCATCTTCCTGTTATTATTATTATTATTATTAAATATCATCAAATAAATTAAATATCACTGCCTTTTACATACTCTCTGGTTCAGCCATATTGACATGGTGCCTGTTTATCACATAGAAAACTCTGTCTCCTACATTTGTCCTGTTTGCCCCTCTGTACCTCGTCTACTCACTGATGTTGCCTAGAATGCTCTCCATTCTTACCTTTAACTCTCAGAATCCCTAACTTCTGTCAGTATTCAACTTAAATAAAATTGTCTGCAGCAGCCTTTTCCCAGTGTCTCCAGTTTCTAGCGCATTTCTTACTAAGATTTCCTTGTATCTATCTTGTGTGTATTTGTTGTATAGCTGTCTATGACAGTTTGCTTCTCACTTTAGGGTAGGAGTTCCTTGAGGGCTGGGATTCTTTGCATTTCATTGTGTCCCCAGTGCCTAGCATAGCATTTGGAACACAAAAAGCACTTGATATATTTCTATTGCTTGATTGCCCACTCTTTCCAGAATTCTGAAGGCTTAGTCTAGGATGATTCTTTTCTATAATATGTAGTGATAATGGCTAAGCCTATATTATATTACTGTCACAATAAACCCTTTCATTTCTATGAACAAACCTGTGTTTAATTTGTTGGAAATTTTCTTCTTGATATATTGACAATTCAGTTCATAAAGGTGTCACTCATGGAATGTCTTTTGATTCCCCTCCTAGATCTTAGTTGTTTCATACATTTTGTATGGAGCTAAATCACTTTTGATCATGTTAAATGAATACTGTGGTTTATTTAGTAGTAGTAGTAGTAGTATTACTATTAATAGTAGCATCGTAGCAGTAGTAAATGTGAAAATATGTTTAAAATGAACATGTAGGTAGAGCCTATACCAGTTTGCATGCCATCTTGGGGAGGGGGGAGGGGAGGGAGGGAGAGAAAATTTAAAACTCTAAGGCTTGTAGAACTGAATGTTGTAATCTAAAAATGAATAAATAATTAAAAAATAACAGTAGTAGTAGTGGTAGTAGTAGTAATAGTAGCAGTAATTTTAATTGTAGTAGTAATAGTAGTAGTGATGGTAAATAATCATAGTGTTCTCTCACTGATGTCCTCCTTCAATGCCCCAACATGGAATGGTGGAAAAATTGAGTCTCAGAGCCTATGTCAGTAGACCACAGCATTTGGCAGACTCTACCTACATAGAAGAAGGATGGGCTACTAATATTTGTCGTCTGAAGAACAGCTCAGTGACACTGGAGGCATCAGAGGGCTGGTCACAAAGAGATGTTATTGTTTTGTGTATTTTAGTCACACTTCACAAAACTCTTTTCTAAAGAGGGAACAGTTTGGTAGTTACATAGCATATATTTTAATTTTCCCTTAGAGACTAAAATTGGGAAATACAGAAATGATCACTGTAAATGAGAATAAGGTGCCTGTCAGAGGTAACCAGGCACATGGCCACAAAAAACAAGTTCAAAGAAGGTTAGTCGGAGGGCCTGAGCTAGATGGAGAGCTGGGCTCTATTTCCATGACTTTGGCATCTGGGCTCACAATATATTGTTGGGGTTGCAAGGTTTAACCAAGACTTTGAAGGGAAGAGGACAAGAGAACCCAAGGGAAGGCTTTATGTAAGCCCACATCAGTTCCTGTCTTTCTTAAAAGAGATGTAAAAAGAGGGAGTGGAACCTCTGAGAGAAAAGAGCGTGGCACCACCTATCCTTCCCCTGAGAAAGAATGAATGGAAGATTAGTGAGAAAGTGGGAAAGAGAAGCCCCTCACAGTTGATATCCAGCAGATCAGTATGTAAGACAGCATTGTCTAAGAGAGAGTGGTGCTCTGCAGAGCCCTGTCTAAGAAAGCAGCATCCCCAGGACCATCTATGAGTACAGCATCTGGCAGGTGCTGCCCAAGAGAGCAGCATCTGGCACAGAGGGGGCTAAGACAGTGGTGTCTAAGAGAGAAACAGCTCAGAGAGAGCAGTGTCCAACAAAACGACATCTAAGAGAGAAGGGTCTGGTAGAACCATATCTAAGACAGTGGTATTTGCTATAGCTGGATCTAAGAAATAATGAACAGCAAATGAGCAGAACCAAGAGAACACTGTATACAGTAACAGCAATATTGTTTTAAGAATGACTTTCAGGGATTAAGTTATTTTGTGTCTTATAAATACCCAAATTATCTATAAATGACATGAAGAAAGACACCACCTGCATACAGAGAATATATGTATATATACACATATGTACACACACACACACACACACACACACACACCCCTTTTTGTGTCTAATGGCAGCCATCTGGGGAAGAAGAAAAAAAAAAAGAAAAAAATTCCATGATGATTTTGTTGTATATTTGAAAGGAATAGCAAATTGTGTGCAGTAGATTTGCAATTTCATGTACAATTTTCTGTTTCATTGTACTGTTATGAAAAGACTTGTTTTGTTCCCCAACTTAAACATAAAATTTTAAAAGTAGCACCGTCTGCCAAAGAGGTATTTAAGAAAGCACATGAAGTAGAGCATTGTCTGTTGGTGCAGGAGCTGATCCCCTTCTCTCTATTTAAACAATGCAACAAGCATTTGGAAGCACCTTCCTCTGTTCTCTCTACTGCTGTACTAGGCACTGGAGTAGATACAAGGTTTTGAGAGCTGTTGAAGAACTTGCACTCTAGGATGTGAATAAGATAAGCCAAAAGAATGACATACAGAACTTGGAGAGCCCCACTTCTCACATAGAGAATTGTCAGAAAAACTTCTCTGGGCCAAGATGCTCTGATCCTGTTTCAACAGGGGGAAAAAGGGCAGTTCATGAGCCCCTGTCAGTGTGTTTACTTTCACTAGTCAGCCAAAGTACAAAATTAATTCAAAGCAAATGTATTTCATAAAGTAATATTCTAAGAAAAGTAGACATGGATATTTCCCCCATGAACCTGGGGTCTATTTTCTCATAAATATACACACTTTCAGTAGAAAGAACAAACAAGCATAAGAATCTCTCATGGAAACTTCCAAAGAATATTTGTGCTAACAATGGCAGCTCTGTTTTCAAATGGTCCCAGGGCACCAGCATTGTTTGAGGATGATGTCAGGTCTGTTTGTCTCTCTCTGTCTGTCTTTTTCTGTCTCTCTATATTTATCATTTATCTCTCCACCTGTTTCTCCATTCTCTGTTGGCTGCTATCCTCTACTATTCCTACCCAACATATCTTGTTCTCTGGTGCTTTCCTGCTTGATACTGTTTCTGCAACTATTTTTCTTTGACTTTCTGATTGTTTTCTGCTCTTTATGGGCAGGGTAAGAATTTGAACCCAAGTCTTCTGACCCCAATTTTTTTTCCACTGCACAATGCTACTCACTTAAAAAATTTCTTGGAGAAAGTGCCCCTGAGCTGGACCTTAAATAAAGACAAGTACTCCAAAAGGCAGAGTTTAGGAGGGAAAACATACTATGCATAAAGCAAAGCAAAGCCGGAGTCTACAGGACAAAATCAGGAAACAGCTAGAAATCTAGCATGGCTGTGTATCTGATACTGCTCAGAAAATCTGTGTTTAAGGAATGATGAAAATCAAAGAGATGCAGCTAAGAGCAGATGGTCCTCCCTGAAGACCTTTCTTAAAACTTACGTTCATATGATTGCCCAAAAGGGTGATGCTTATCCTCAGTACAATTCAGAATCAAAAGCTCTTCTCTGAAACAAAAGGAAGACAATGCCTCAAGATTGTAAGAGACAACCTTGAATGCCAGATGCATTTTAGTTCAAGAAAGATGAGAGCCAAGATGGGGGTTCAGTGACCCTCCACTAGGAACAGGATCCTTTGGTCTTCTTCCCTGGAGTGCCAACACTGAGAGAGAGCTTTGGTTTTCATAACCCTGCCTGTCTAGTCAGACACACCATTGAATAAGTCTTCCTAATTAGATGTTTATTTCATAGTTTAGCCCCGGTCTGAATCATCTCTCAGGTGAAGAGCTAATTAAGGCATCTTCAACAATATGCACGTTAGAAAGACCTGTTACATTCCTTTTAAAAAACATAATATACTTAATGAAAATTTCCAAGTCAAAGTGAGTGTATTTTAAGTATCACAGAAGTCCTACCTGTGGGGGAGATGGTACTAAAATTGGCTTGCTGATGATTTCCATTCTTGATGAACACTGAAGCAATGATGTTGGGATCTTGATTTTATTATTAAATCTTCTTTTCTGAAGTGCTCCCTCCACCCTACTCTCTGGCTTCTAGCTCTTGACCCCTTTGGGGCTGAGGAATTTTGACCATTTTTGACTCCCAATGTGGTCTCTCATCTATGACTCTTTGAGGACCCTACATGTAGAGTCTCAAGGCAGAGATGATGGGGCCCCAGAGATAGTTCCTGGAGCAACAAGAGGAATGGATCCACAAGCTAGGTGACTCCTTGGCTTCACCTTCATTGGCAGTCACTGTGACATCAAGGTTTGACCTCTGTATCCCAGCTTCCTTTGTAGAAGCTGCTCACATGATGTAATACTTGCCATTTTCAGGAAACCAAGGTCCCAGCTTTTAAAACTGAGATCCTAAGGCCCTAGTTCTGGAGAGAGCCACTCACCTGGGACATGAGGAAATGCTCTGATGAGGGCAAATCTTAGCTGGGTGGCAGGGAAAGAGATGAGGTCCAGGAAGGCCAGCCTTCTGCCCTGTGGGCATACCCCACTGAGTCCCATGCTAGAGGCTCAGCTGTGAATAAGTACCCTGATAACCCATGTAACCAGGCATAAACAATGACTCTTTGGGACTAGGGGAAGGGACCTCATAGGACAATACTTTTGCTGTCAGGGAAACATTTGGGGGCTATGGAAGGATAGGAAACTGCTGAGTCCTCAGAAGAGGCAGCAAGTTCATCAATTGTTCAGCTTTTAATGGCGGTCTGACGTGATTTTCCTGGGGATGTGTAACAGTCACTTATCAGGAGAGGGACTGAAGGGTGATTAATTACACTTATCAGCCATAAAGGAGACACAGGGAAGCTTTCACAGGGGGTGTGCAGATAGTTTATGTTAGAAGGAATAAACCTGAAAGTGGGGGTGAAGCATCAGGAATGTGTCTTTCACACCCTTCAGAAACCTGGAGGGTATGTGTGCATGTGTGTGTGTGTGTGTGTGTGTGTGTGTGTGTGTGTGTACAATGTGGTTGTGTATGTATGTGTGCTAATTCCCAGCTAGCAGGGATGGAGTGCAGAGAGCATTGGCCTGGCACAGAGAAGCCCTGGCTGGAGTCCTCTGTCCAGTGGGGATAATGTCAGTCCTGCTCCCAGACCAACAACCCAGAGGGTTGCAAGGGTCAGAGGCATCTTCCCTCCTTCATTTTCTCCTCCACATCCTGACCAAAAAGATCCTGCTAAACTGTGTATTCCATATGCCAGCCAAACCACCCAAATTGTTGCTAGAGTTCAGCATTCCACCTCTGAGTATTTGCACAGGCCGTGCCTCATGCTTGGAGGACCCTCTCTCCTCTCTTCTCCCTTTTGGGCACACCTCCCAGGACCTCGGATGACTTTCCATTTGAAAAAAACAAATCCTTTTTCCTAGTAGAAGGTAAAGCCTCCAGAGCTAGGGATTTTTTGTTGTTCTTTCCATCTTTAATGCCTAACACCTTGTAAGCACTGAATAAATACTGATCAGATGAATGGATGATGGGTAAGGAGGTGCTCGTTAAGCTAAATCATACACATTATAGGCATGCTCACACATGTGACTATATGTGCATGATTGGGATAGTGTATATTTACACATACACATAGATGCATATTCCTGCCCTAAGGCCCCTCCCAGCACTGCCCTGCCCTATTGGTATCTTGGCTTTCTATTCTCTATCATGAGGTCAGGCCCAGCTTGGTCATCCCTCCCACCACATCAGCACTGACATGCCATGATTTCAGGATTCTCTCTCAGCTTCATTGTTTTTCTTAGTAAATTCATCTTGTCTGAACTGGGGCTTTCTTCACCTGGATGGACAGCTACCAGACAGGCTATTGTGAGTTTCAAGGGGGATAATGGGTGTGAAAGTGCTTCCTCACCCCTATGAACGCTAGGCTGTGAAGAGAAGATGCTGGGGTCTCTGTTGCTTGGGGTGAAAGTGATTCTGAAGAATCATTAATTCAATATGGGTAGCTCTCTTGTGATCAAGGAATTTATTGATGGGGTCTCATTAACAAAGAGCAGATTGATACATGGATTACCTTCCTGGGAGGGAGACAGACTTGATTATTCTACAGTGTCTTTTCTATAATTTCACTGAAGGCATCTTTTGTGCTGTATTTAGAGCAGAAAACTCTTTCATTAACAACTGAAACAGCAGAACTCTGGAGAGCCATTATGTATGGGCAGGACCAATATCTTGCTCCCTCCCACATTAAGTCCATGAGTCTGTGGCTTTCAGAGGAATTTTTTAAGGGTGAGGAGGATGAGGGGTGGGGAGGTAACAAGGTATGGAAAGCAGAGCCAGGTCTCAGGAACACCTGGGCCCGAATCTCTCTCAGATGAACTAGCTCCGGACCTTGGGGACCCCTGACTGTCTAAGACTCATCTACTGGGGCATAGAAGAGCTTGGATTTGGTGTGGATGAAAGGACTCCGCACGCTGGGATGTGGTAGATCCCTGGCCTATTGGAAGTGTCAGCTACAGTGAGGAGTGACCTTTCTGGTTCTTAGGGTCCGTGTCTACGAAATGGAATTGAATTTAGGGATCTCAAAGGTCACTTCGGACTCCATCTCATTCCCTTCCTCCCTTGACCAGGTGCTTTGTGCCTGCATACCACTGCCTCTGTGAGAACTCTGTTCCAACCCATGGAGGAGGAGGAGAATGGGGGGGATGAAGAGGGGAAGTAGGAGAAGGAGGAGGAGGGGAAGGAGGAGGAAGGGGAGGAGGATAAGGAAGGGGAGGAAGAGGAAGAGGAGGAAGGGGAGGAGGAGGAGGGGGAGGAAGGGGAGGGGGAGGAAGAGGAGGAGGAAGGGGAGGAGGAGAAGGAAGGGGAGGAAGAGGAGGAAGGGGAGGAGGAGGATGGGGAGGAAGAGGAAGAGGAGGAAGGGGAGGGGGAGGAGGAGGGGGAGAAGGAGGGGGAGGGGGAGAAGGAGGGGGAGGTTTGCATAGTAAGACATACATGATTAAGAATGAAAAAAAAAGAAACATTTGCAACAAATTTGAACAAATTCCTGGCAGGTATTTTGGAAAATAGTAGGTCTCAAACTTCGTGTCCATCAACTGTTTTTGGTTAACAGTCTTTTTCACGAGAAAATAACAGGCCTATAATACGGTCTCATCGTTATTAGTCTTATTTGTATCCATTAGATTTTAGAGACAGTGACAAGATGTTAATAATTATAAAATATTTAAAATCCTTATTTCTCCAATAATTCAAATACAACCTTGCCCTTAAAATAATCACTGAGTAAAGGGGAACAACATTTTATTAGCCACCTTTCCTGAATTCAAAATTCTTACGAATTTTCTCTACTTTGAGCTACTTAGAGTTATATTTCCTTCCAGGCTTGTGTCACACACACAAATATATATTTCCTTTTCCTCCCTCCCTCCTTTTCTCCCTTCCTTCTTTTTCTTCTGTTCCTCCTCCCCTAACACTCTCCCCCCACACCCATTCTTTTCCCTTCTCCTTCACTGGTTCTTGGTCCTCTTTTGAACTCCTTTTGCAGCCCATCTCTGGGGATCTCCCCATGGCTTTCTTCTTTTCCCTTTCTACAGTCTCTCTGGGGACAATCTCACCCAATTCCGTAGCTCTCAGTCCAATGCTCTGCCTTTCTCTTTGGGTGGAAATTTTCTCCCCGTAACTTCCCATTACAAAACTGCCTCCCCATAACTCACTGTAACCCCCCCCAAAAAAAAAACCTGTCCCAAAGTAGACTGGGCTTCTTGGAGAGGTGGTGATTTCCCTGTCACTAGAGATATTAAGTGGAGACTGGATTATCATTTGCCATCAAAGTTGTAGAGAGATATCTTTTCTATTATAATAAGGACTCAATACCCAGAGAGGCCCCTTCCATCTCTAAGAATCCATGTTTCTATGAGTGCTATGATCAATTCTTCAAAACTCATTTTAGAGAGGACATTGGCAAACTGGAGGAGTTCCAAAGAAGGAAATCAGAATGATGAGAGGGCTGGAGAAGATGTCAGAAAATGATTTCTCGATGGTGCTGGGGTTGATTTCGATGTGGGAGAGAATGTGGCAAGAGAGGGACATGCTAGCTTACTTCCAGACCCAGAAAGACTGTCTTGTGAAGGAGAAGTTGGCCTTATTCTGTTTAGCTCCTGAGCACAGAGCCATGTACTAATCATGGGAGTTGAAAGCAGTCAGGTCAGATTTGTAAGAAGAATTTAATAATGGAATGAGTTCTCTCAATAGATAATGAGTTCCCTGTCTTTGGAAGTATGTGAGCAAAAATTTGATGATTGTTTGTTAGGGAAATTCTAGAGTATACTCTGACTTCAGGTAGATTTCAGACCCAAAGCTCACAGAGAGCATTTCCAACCCTGAGTTTGTGAGTCCTGGCACTTTTAAAATTCTCCAAGCCTCTAGCTGGAATCAGTGAATGTCTGGAATAGTTGAATTTTCTGAGTCACAAGCAAAATAAATAGGTAAGAATAATAATAGTGGTAATAATTGACATTTATGTACTGCTTCCTGGGTTTGTAATGCAATTGATCCCTAGATTAATTAGGTATTAGATGCCCCTAGGTATCAGGCAGACTGTTTGGAAACTAATCTCTTGAGGAATTCTGAGTGTAAGAGTCTGAGGTCAGTGCCTCTTTTGTACAGGGCAGGGCAATAAGACTTCAGGAGTGCAGTCAAGTGGCCTGAACTAGGGAGCAAATGGCAATTCACTCTCCAGTTTCCTTGCCAAGTCCTTATCAGGTTTGTGATGGGTCAGGTCCAGTAGATCTGGGAGAAGGCAAGGATTAAGTGGAGGGGAGTGGGTGGAGAGGAAACAGAAGACCTGGGTTTGAATCATGCTTCTGTTACTTACTAGTTGTGTGCCCTTGGAGAATTACTTTGCTCTCTCTCGGACCCAGTTTCCTCATCTGTTCAACAAGGAGAGTTGGATTAGACAATCTCTTAGGTTTCTTCTGGGTTTCAATCAAATGAAAGTTCTGCACTCAGTGACAAGAATGCTCTGTCTAAGGAGTTCTTCTTTTGATTGCAGCTTCCATGTGGATAACAGTGAACAGAGACAAAGTGGCCTACACCCAGAGCATATACCCACACCTGGTTCCACCTAGTATGCTGCTAGCCCCATAGCATCCAAATCTTGTACCTTTAGGTGTCTTAACACATTCATTCAACTTCTCATTATGCACCAACTATATGCAGAGAGCTTCAGGGTGTACTCACTGTGATACTTCACTATGTCCATGACCTCCTCATTGGAGGCGGACCTTGAATGCTGTAGCATGGAGTCCAACCATGCCTTGACATCTTGCTCATGGTGTCCCACAAAATATCCATTCCCAGAATGCTGGGGGTGTTCTACAAGGTACATCTCTTGCCATTGCATGGATACCAATGGTCCACTTGGACAGCTCAGTGTTCTTGTCGAATGACCAGTCCACCTTCTTTTCGAGTTATAAGTCTATCTACTGATAATGCCTTTTCTGTGCAATGCTCATCCCTACATTCAACGGTAGAGATGGCTTCTGGCCTTCAAAATTATGACCAACGGACTGCAAGCTTTGAGAGGTTTGACAAGAATAGAAGGAAGGCTTTGCGGACGAGCTTTAGGACAGACTTTGCGTCTGCTGCCTGAAGATAGGTCTGACTAACTTCAGAGATTTAGGGTCATCATTAGGTTGGCTGGCAATGCACTTGTGTGGTTAGAGCAACTCAAAGACAATCAACTAAGTCACAGAGGGATTGGTTTCTGTGTCTGTGGAGGAGAGCCAACATTGGTGACATATCACTATAAATTGATTCAGTGAGCTATGGGAGATTGGAAAAAGAAAAGCTCACTTTTGCCCAGAGTGGTCATAGGATTCTTACAGGGGGTGTCATTTGAGCAAGGTCTTAAAGAATGAATAGGAAATCAAAAGGCAGAAATGCGTAGAACTGGAGTGGATTCTAGGCCTGGAGAACAGTATCAAGGAAGGCCACAATCCCTAAAAATCCTGTGGTCGCTTGATATTTTAAAAAGTTAATACAAATAAGTCCTGACTCCATCATTCAAAGTCCACCACAATGTGACTTCACTATCTTTCCAATATCATCTCATACTTTGTTCTTTCTCATCTTGTATGGTGCCTGAAAAAATTGGATGGCTCTTTGTCCTCTGTTTTTTTGGCTTTTACTACATCATTTCCCATGCTATTAAAGGACTCCTCTCCCATCTTCTCTGTGGAAATCCATTCCTTACGTCCCTCAGTTTCCACCAGAGAAGTAGCTTTTGGGAAGTCAGAGCACCTCTGTGTTCTGTCTCCAGGGTTGAAAGGCTGTTTTCTGTAATGTCAAAAGGTCTGAGGATTGAACTCTCAAAAGAAGACATTGTAAATACTTGTCAGTGATTTACAGGCAGTCATATTTTCCCCTCACTGGACCCATCTCCTCTATAAATCTCTCCTATCTAATGACTGTCCCCAGTCGATCAATATGGTATTGTCAGCTAAGGAGAATTCTACCAGAAAAGAACCATTCCCTCTTCCTTTCTTCTTTTTTTGGGGACATGTTCTTTTTTTCTCTGAAGAAGTCTCTGTATTTATGTGTATTTGCTATAAGCTCCCCATGAATCAACAGTGTATGTGATAAGGCTATTTAATAATCTAATCCTTATTTTCAGACTGAATTAACAGAAACCCAATGTCTGGAATGAATGAAGTGGTGATTCTATCATCCCCTGTATTGGTAAGACATCATCTAGCATCTTGTTTTCTGTTCTGGGCTTCATGTGTTAGTAGGATGCTGACAAGCTGGACAGTGTGCAGGAGGTGGGAAATCAGGATGGTGAAGGGCCTCCAGGTATCCAGATCAAGCTGAAGCAGGATCTGTTGGACTGGAATTTGGAGGGTTTCAACAGAAGAACAGAGATGTTGTAAGTTTTTGTATGTGTGTGTGTGGGGAGGAGATAAGTGGGGTGAGACATCAGGAAATTATCGATAGAAAGACTTGGGCTTCTTAGAAGGATGAAATTTACAACCAAAAGATATATCTAAGAATGGCCAGGTGTCCTTGGGAGGGAGCTGATGGGTTCACCATTGCTGGTATTTTCAAGCAAAGGCTACGTATCCAAAATATTATGGCAAGGGCCAGAATCTTTCATTCCTTGGGCTTAAAATTCTCTGATATTCTTCTCTGAAGCTCAGTTTTGGCCCCATCTGGATGGTTTGGCTTCATTTGGAAGATTTAAGTTTCCAAAGTTGGCATATTAGTGTAAACACTTTTAGGTATTACAACTGTAATTTAGGTAGAGGAATACAACTTAAAATAAACTCATTGTTATTTAATCACGGGAAGGCACCATCATCTAATGAAAAGGGTACTAGATTTTGAGCCTTAGGACTTCGATTCAAATTCCAAGTCTGTCTTTTATTTGCTATATGACTTTCTCCATATCATTTTTACCTCTTGGCCCTCAGTTTGGTAATCTGTATAATCACTGGACGGTTGGATGTCCTCTACAATCTCTTCTATCTCTGAATCTGTTCTCCTACAATGCACAATTGAAATCACCATGCCTAACATATGACCTTTCTCCTGGGAGGCAAGCATAAAATCTTGTTAACTGGTTTACCAGCAACAAAAACAGGTGGGCTTCTCATAGAAATTGACTTAGATTTTAGGAAGTTCTCCTTTCTGATGAGTAGACCCAACTGTTAAGGGAAGTGGGCTTTCTTGTAGATGATAGGATGATGGGATATCATAGTTGGCAGAGACTTTAGTGATCACTGACTCCAACCACATGATTTCCACAAAGGGGAAAATGAAAGGTTAAATGAATTGCCCCAAGTGGCACAGTTGGTTAGTACTAGAGGGAAAATTCAAACCCAAGTCTTCTAACTGAAACATCCATTATTCTTTCCACTAGCCAACAGTTATCTAGTTTCTGGCATAGATATGTGTCTTCCAGACTGCATCCACTATCAGCATAGCAAGCCACGGAGAGAAATGGAGTTGCTGCCTTCCCAGGGGCCACTTGGTTCTATGGACATGATGAGGCTGGTTTCCAAAGCAAAGGCAGGGCTAGGAGCATTCGAAATCAGTTGGCAGCAAGGACGGGAGATGAAAGTATTTCCACAAATACCTTTGAAGAATTTGGAAACATTCTCTCGGTTCATAAAAATGCCTCTAATCTCTCAGAATGACAATGACGACCAAATGTTTAGGCAATTCACTGATGCACACACGCGTACATACAGGCACACACCTGTCTAAGAGAATGCTTGGAAAAAGGGGCAGGAAACCTTGGGAGAAGCCTGATTCAGTCTCAGCTGCCGCTGTGGCTTCCTATGTCTCTGCAGGCAGGGAGAGGCAGGAGCCCTCCTGCTATCTGCAGTGCAGATCTCCATTGTACATTCTGCAGTCATTCCCAGCACAGCCCCCACGATAAAGATCCACACTTTGAATAAGAGACCTGCAGCGCAGGCCAGCCGAGGAGCCAATGTTTCCCTAGGTCCCTAGGCACTCATTGTCGGCTTGGCCTCGGGTAAATTAAGGGCTTGGCCATATGCATGCACACTGCACTCACTTCCTCCCTGTAAATAATGCCATGGAGGACTGTGCCATCCCAAATGGGTAAGCCTGAAAAGCAGAAGCAGGAAAAATACTTCTGTGGCCTGAGAGCACAAAGCAGACACATTTGGAATTCGGGAAAAAGCCAAGTCGAGTGAAATTATAATACATCAGCCTTAGACTGCTTAATATAATAATCTGAGTAATGTCAGATTCCTTCTACGACATCATGAACCAGAGGATATCACATCCAGAATTGGCCTTAGATTCTAGAATGGACCATGCCAGAGATGGAAGGAGCTTCAGAATATAGAACACAGAATGTCAGAGCTAGGAGGGTCCTCAAAACAGATGACCAGAGCTGGGGTGGACCTGAGAATAGGGAAGGGCAGAGCTGAAAAGGCCACCAGGATGTAGAATGGTAAAGGTGGGAAAGATTTTAGACTACAGAATGTCAGTGATACAATGAGCCTTAGACCAGAGAACAAAGACCATCAGAGGGAGGGTGGATTGTGAAAGATAAGACCAGGGGTATTCAAGCTGGAGGGAACCCAAGAACATAGAATGTGAAATCAGCTCTGGAAGAGCCCATAGAAGGCATCACATCAGAGCTGAGAGGGACCTTAGATCATAGAACACAATGTTGGACCTGGGAGGGACCAAAGGACATGGAATGTCAGGACTGGGTGGGCTCTTACATATCATCTAAAAAATCCCTCATTGTAAATCAAAGGAAACTGAGGCTCAGAGATGGGAGGGAACTCACCAAGGAGTCACACAGCTATTTATCGGCAGAACTGGAGCCCAAGTCCGGACTACTACTTTCCCTGTCAAAACACAGCCTCTGAATATGTCTGAAGCCGAGGCTCTGATCAGAGCCTGTACAGTACACAAATGAAAGGGAACATTTGCCTCCAGTCTCTAACTGGGAAAGTGAAGCACAAAACCTAGTACCATTGTGATGCATGATGGAGAAGTCATTCTCCTGATGGTCACATTGTAGCCTGAGGCATCCTGGAGGAGGTGGAGTGGGCAGTTTTAACCGAAGAATGTGATCTAGATAAGTGCAATGAAAACCAGAGGTGAGGGGCTGGAAGTGGGGGGGTGAGTATCAGGTGGGGAAAAGGCTGGTTTGGGAAGGAGATGCTGAGAGAGGTTGACTTGTGGGCAACAAGAAGTTAGAGTGATTATCTCCCAGCGATTCAATTTTGTCTTCTGAATGGAAGCTCCCTGGGAAGAGCTATGGTTTCATTCTCTGTTATTTGTTAAGGAGGCCAGGGGACCATAAGCTCCTTGAGAGCAGCTACGAACATCTTCGTCTTTCTCGTAACCCCAGCTGGCTGGGCACTGGGCACTTAGTAAGTGCTTAATAAATCCTTGTTGATGGTTGGATTGATGGAAGAGTTTTGGGTGAGGGAGCACGAAAACTGTGCCTGGCAACTCCACACACAGTCAGAGGGAGTCTGCCCCTTCCAGGCCAAGCTCCGCCAACATATGGCTTTGTGCTTGTGCTGGTTCTCCCCTCACATAACATCTGGCCTTCAAATTGTGCCGATTTTTGGTCGACAGTCATTTCTTGAGCATCGAATTGTTGCATGACTCTTAGAATTAAAAAAAGAAAACTCAGTGATTCCTTATTCCTTGGAATAGAATGAAAGCTCCTGGAGGGCAGGCTTTCATTTTTGTTTCTGTAGCTCTATTTCCCTGAACGGTGCCTGGGGCATGGCAGGCACTCAATGTTTTCAGTCCTTTTTCCAGTCATCTCTGACTCTTCATGATCTTTTGGGGTTTTTGGCAAAGGTAGTGGAGTGGTTTGCCATTTCCTTTTTCTGGTTCATTTCACAGATGAGGAACGGAGGCAAACAGCATGGAGTGACTTACCCAGGGTCACACAGCTAGGAAGTATCTGAGACCACATTTGAACTCTGGAAGAGGTGTGTCCTTGACTCCCGGCCAGTGTACCACCTATCTACCCCATAGATTGGTTGATAGTTATCCTTCATTCTCGAAAAGGACCAAAATGACATCACTATGCTAAAGTTAAATCTCAATGTGTCCGACTGTGGCCAATCAGAGCAACATGAGATTGGAATTCTCTGCTTTATAATCAGGGTGAACATTGGGGGGGAATCCTCTAATTTTGTGCAGTCATTTCCTTTGAGCTGTTTCAATTCTTCTTTGATGTGAGCACACCATGCTGAGTGGTCCTGTGCCAGTGTCTCCCATGTCACCCAATCAATTCCAAAATTCTTCAGAGAGACCTTGTGAGTGTCCTTGTATCGCTTCTTCTGACCACTGTGTGGATGCTTGCCCTGTGTGAGTTCTCCATAAAGCAGTCTTTTTGGCAAACATCTATTTTGCATTCGAAAAACATGGCCAGCCCATGGGAGTTGCACTCTCTGAAGCAGACTCTGAATGCTTGGCAGTTTAGCTCAAGTAACAGCCTCAGCGTCTGGTACCTTATCCTGCCAGGTGATCTTCAGAATCTTCCTAAGACAATTCAAAAGGAAATGATTCCGTTTCCTGGCATGGCGCTGGTAGACTGTCCCTGTTTCACTGGCATACAACAATGAGGTCAGTACAACAGCTCTGGAGACCTTCTGTCTGGTAGTCAGTCTAATATCTATTCTCTCCCAGACTTGCCTCCCAAACACTGAGCCAGCTCTGGCAATGTGAGCATCAACCTCATTATCAATGTGTGCGTCCCTGGAAAGGGCACTACCAAGGTAAGTAACTTATCCCCAGTATCCAACATTTCTCCATTTGCTGTAACCAATGGTTGCAGGTATGGATGGTGTGCGGTAGTGGCTGATGGAGCACCTGTGTTTTCTTGGTGTTAATTTTTAGTCCAAAATTAGCACAAGAGGCAGAGAATTGATCCATAATCTGTTATATCTCAGCTTCAGAATATGCACTGAGTGCAAACAGAAAATCATGCACCAACACTCCCTCCACTTTGGTCTTGGCTTGTAGCCTTTTAAAATTGAAGAATTTATCATCAGTGTGGTAGCTGACCTTGATGCCATGTTCATCCTCATTCAAGACTCTTCTTCTTGAGTTCAAATCCTGCCTCAGAAGCTTCCTAGCTGTGTGACCCTGGACAAGTCACTTAACCCTGTTTACCTCAGTTTCTCATTGATAAAATGAGCTAGAGGAGGAAATGGCAAACAAGTCCAGTATCTTTGCCAAGAAAACCTCAAATGGGATCACGAAGAGTCAGACACGACTGAAAAATGACTGAACAACAATTTTATTGATTTGAATTGCCTGCCAAGCAAATTTTGAAATGTTTTTTTAAGCCATTAATGATTATTACAACATGATTCCACACTCCTTTTGCAGACTTTTCTGATTTTCCGCTGTGTCATTCATTTTGTGCTCCCATCAAAGTCCATGGCTCTCAACCCCCAGAATACATCTTATCCTCTCATTTCCATTCTTTTGCTCAAATAGTTTTGTGCCTGGAAAAAGTGAACTAGGCAGCACCCTAGGCAACGCCCTGGCCCTCAGCCTTCCCTGTGACAGTCCAGGGTGATGAGGTACTGCATCAGTGCAAAGAGAGACGTCACCAGGCTCCCTCATCTCGGTGACTTCTCTTGAATATATGGTAGATATATCCCCTCACCTCAGCAGCAGGGCCACTGACTTAACTTGGTAGCTGGAGCAGGGGGTTGGCAAATAGGCAAGCCTGATCTTGGGTCTTTGACTGTTGATTGGCCTCGTGTAGCGTCCCTTAATATAGGTGACACATTGATTTCAAAGGGAATATCTCTAGGCACCAAAGCAACCTATGAGTACAGGTCCAGAGATCTTGGATTAATTAGGCAGTTAACTGGAAGTAAGGTAAATATGTCTGTCTCAGAGAGGATATGATTGCCAGGGAAAGAGTTTACTTCCTGACCTGGCTTCCTCAATGACATAATTGGATCTGGAAGGAATAGTTAAGACAGAGAAGAACTGAGGTGAAATGTTAAAATGTCCATCTTACATTCCTGCAAAATGCCTTATGTTTAGATCATTTTAGTTTTCAACTTCCTGGAAAAAAATATAAAAGTGGTTATATGTTGCCGTATCCTATTTTAAGTTTTATTGGCAATATGTGGGTTTGTGTATTAAGCATTTCTTTTGTGAAGAGGAAATAAATAGCTACCCCATACATGTTTCAAATTGTACATTGACAAGTGTTATAGATGTCAGTCTAGGAGGACCCCAGATATTAACCAAACCTAGGCTTTAAGTCCCCTCTCCCTCCCAGGTAACTACTGTGTCTATTTTGAGTCCAACAGGAGAATGCTTTTTGAGATGGTTAGATTCTCCAAAACCTAACTAAGCCCAATCACATTGTGCATGGCTTCTGAGCTGGAAGGGCTCCTTGGTGCATGGTGGGGGCACATATCCCCATCCCAGTGGCCCAGCAGTGGTTATTATTGTTAGAACTGTTGCTAATGGACCTTTCTTTCTTATCTGATGTTGACTGTCACAAGAGGTAAAGTACTAAGCCCTAGCTCTATTGTTCAGTTTAGTGGAGGTGGATGGGGAGTGAGGAGTGTTGATAAGCTCTCATTTGTAAAACCACTTACAGTACCAGCTGCTGGTTGATTGGGGACAATGACAGGCTCCTCATTCTCTACAGCATCACAACTGTGTGAGAATAAAGGGAGAACAGATGCTTGACCAGACCAGGGTTAGGTGGATTTTTATCTTAACACAAACTCTACTAGGCTTTCAAAAGAACAGAATTCCCAGCACACAGCCTGGATTTTATTTCAAAAGATCTGAAATCACTGGGGGAAAGACTAACATTTGTACTGGCTTTTATCTGTTTTCTTTTTCTTTCTTTTTTTTTTTTTAACACCCTTGTGATTCCATTGCTAAAGGGAACTCTCTCCATGAGGAAACTCCTTCTATTGATGCAGATTGCCACATAATCTACAACTTCATAGTCTTAGAGATTTGTTGAAGAATGCTGAAAATGTATGTAACTTGCTCAGGTTCACATAGCTTGCATCAGTTAGAGAAAAGATTTGAAACAAGGTATTCCTTACTCCAAGCTTGATCTCTAGCCACACATTAGACTGCCTCTCTTGTGACTTTTTTTTTTTTAATAAACCAGTTATGCAATACTTTTCAACAATATTAAATAGGGTTGTGTTCATTCCAGCTCTGATACTTTTTAGTTGAGTGGCTCTGAGTGTCTTTCCTTTTCTGAGTATCAGTTTCTTCATCATATAAAATGGGGCAGTTGGATGAGCTTACCATGTATAACGGCAAGCACCCCAGCATCCCCAGGGTCACTGCCAACATAGGTTCTTAGATCTGCTTTGATAATGGAAAGCAACTCAAAATGGGTTAACAAGCTTACTTTAATCAGTCAAATATGTATTGTTTAACTAGTTCAGGGGAAAAAGGTCAGCACCCCGAACTTCAGAATACACAGACAGAATTATCAAGACAGAGAAACAGATCAAGTAGACAGATTTCCAAACTGTCCAACCATTACACCCATACCAAACAACATCTGGGTTGCAAAGCCGGGGGCCTCTGGACAATGGCTTTCCAAAGTTTCATCTCACCATATCACAGAACACTTCTCAAAGTGAGCCCCAAAACAAAGCTACACATCAGGGCTTATATAGCCTTCTCCTGGCTCAGAGAATGTAACAACCTTATTGACTCACTGGCCAATCAAGAAGTATCTACTGAAAAACAAGCCTCCCACCCCAGGCTCCAGGTGCACTTTAGCCTAGGGGCAGGGAAGATCTTAAAAATTTACATTCCCATTATACCATGTTAGTGAAGTAGTTACTATATGCCAAATACTTGCTAATCATTGGGATTGCAAATCTTAGAATGGAGCCAATCCTTGTCTTCAAGGACCTTCTGTTCCAAGGGAGACAACAAAGATGGCAGTGGAAAGCCATGGCTCCAGTGAAATTTGCTTCAAACAAATATTTATAAAAGAGCCTTGAGCTCTTTGTGCTTTGTGCTAAGTTATCATTTGGACATTGACAAAAATGAAATGGTTTCTGCTTTCAAGGAACTTATGCTCTGTGAGAGGAAATGACTTGAAAATGGCTGAGTGATTGCAAGTGGAGAGTAACTGGAAGAAGAGAGAGATGGCCAAAATGCAGGAGGAAACTTTGAGGAGGAAGAGAGCTTGAGCAGTTGGGAGGGGGACTTGCTGAAGACTTCCCACTGAAGGAGAAAGCTGCTGACTAGAGCTGAGAAGGAAGATCAGGATCACAAGAGGTGGAGGTGAGCCATAATATATGGAAAGTGACCTGCAAACCTTAAAGTGCTCTACAAATTTTTATCGCCATCATCACCATCACCATCATCATCATCGACTGAGTTTACTAAGGGTGGGAAAATCAGGGATTAACCCAAGAAAGGAAAGTGAGTGAAGAACAAAGGTAACAGACTTGGAGAACAGGTAAAGAAAGAATGAAGGTTGAAATGAAGATAAAATATAATTTTGCAAGGCAAGAAGCAGAGGGAAAGATGGAAGAATAGACTATTATGATTAGATCTCAGGGTCATAGAAATATCGCCATTAGAGTGATAATGAGAGAATGATGACCATCCCTGTTAGTGGCTATGGTGGGTAAAGATTTACATCATGTTAGTTGAGGAGGCTGATGAATTGGGAGGGCAGACGATGAAAGTCCAAACAATTATAACTCCCCAAATATGGAATGGGATGGCTTAACAGGCACTGGGTCCATCACCTTAGAAAGTCTTTGAGCAAAGTCTGTATAGTCACTTGTCAGGGATATAGTGGTAGTGATGCTCATTCAGGATTGGCTAGCCTGGAGGTCGTTCTAAGTTTTGGCTTTTCCAGGTCTCCTGGCATAGTCCCCCACCATTCCTCAGGGATCCAGGGTCCAAACTTTAGTCAATACCTATTTGTCATTTAAGTTTTGAAATCTAAACCTCTTTTATCTGGCTCCTCAATGTTCAGAAGACCATGTGCTGGCTACACTTCGCCCATTCTGCTCCTCTTCTGAGCTGCATTTACTACATGCTAATGTTGAGCTTGTTGTCTCCTTGTATGTTGCTAAAAATTGGAGTTTGATGGCAAATATATGCCAGTGTTTCCTGCCATGTTGAGATGAGCTGAGGAGTACATTGTCTCTTCATCTATTTCCTCAGCTTTACAAATGGATGTCCTCAGTAGCTTATTTAATTAAACATTTTTTCTTGCTTTCTCCTCTTCTACCCCCCCCACACACAGCCAACTCCACCCCTAGCAGTTCACTGTGAATTCTTCTTCAAGAAAGAACTTCCACTGAAATAACAAATCTCCTCATTTTCAGGTTTCAGAATTTCACTTGTGAATTCTTTTATCTGATAGAAACAAACATTCAGATGCCAGACAGTGTGTGTGTGTGTGTGTTTTCTAGTGCCATTGAAGGGGCAGGTTGTGCAAATTGAAAGACATTTTGGATTGAGATGGAAAAGACCAGGTTGTATATGCTGAAAACCAAGTTCTTTGTCTGTTTTTTTATCTTAACCAGACAGTCAATTGACACTCATTTATTAAACATCTTCTTTGTGGCAGGAGTTGTCTTGGGTACCAGGGACACAGAGGTAAATATGAGACAATTGCTACTCAAGAAGTTCAAGAAGACAGCATATTTCAAGATATACAAAGATGTATATCAGTAGGTAGATGTGTGTGTGTGTGTGTGTGTGTGTGTGTGTGTAGCATATAAAGATAATAATTGCAAATAAAAACAAAGTAGTTAAATCCAGGGTAGAAAGGGCACTAACAGTTTGGGATAGCGGAAATAAGGAAAGTCTTAATGAGAAGAAAAATTCATCTGGCTGCTGTGTGAGGCATGGCTTGGAGCAGGGAGAGATGAGTAGGGACAGAAGAAAATAATGTCATAGTTAGTGTTGCCCATATCAAGCTTTTCTTACCAGAGGGAGCACGGTATCATGGAAAATACACCTGATCTGTAGTCTGAAGAACTAGGTTCAAATTTCCAATCAAGATCATCTACATGAATGTGGACAATCTTCTCTCCAAGCCTCCATTTGCCCATCAGTAAAAATGGGGAGATTTGACTTCATGCTCTCTATGGTCCCTTCCATCCCCAACATGGTGTGCAGGGCTCTGCCCATGTAGTCTTTGATCTGTTTGTTTGATCACATTTTCTATAATCAGAGCTTGCCTTTCTGTCATACTTGTCAATAAATGAAGAGCTGCTTGGTCCTTCCTCTCACAGCTTTGTAAACCTTAATGGAAATGTTAAGTCATATGTTTTTCATTAATTCCAACAATAGCTTCAGAAGGTTCAGAGAATAGATATTATAAGCCCCATTTCACTGGAAAACGAACTAAGGTTCAGAGCACTTAAGTGACTCATCTGAGTTCACAGAGGGGCCCTCTAGGGATCAAACTGAGATGCTAAATCTCGAAGTTATTGGGGGAGGGGTTGGATCCAGATCTTGACTCCAAGCCCGGCATTCTAAGGATTCTGCCATATGGAACAAAGGGACTTTGCCAGATGGTCCTTGAGGTTCCTCCCAGCTCTAAGATTCTGTATTCTTCATGAAATTATATTTATCAAAGTACATATAATATCACACCTACTGGGTTATGAACTCCATGAAGGCTGAGACTGTCTTTCATTAATGTTAGTTTCCTAGTTCTGGGCTTGAATCCCACAGCTACCATTTTACAATATAGTGGAGGAAGTGCTGGACTTGTCAGGAGAAAGTCTGGAATTCCAATCTTGCCTCTGTTACCCTGGGCAAGTCATGGGCTTTGGGTTTCCATCTGGAAAGGGAAGGGCTTGGTCAGATGAACTTGAAGATTCCTTCCAGTTCTGGGTGTCTGAGAATCTGGGGCCCAACTTGGCAAGCCAATATTGCCCTCTGCACCTCAGGTGCCTTGGAGGTCAAATTGCCTTGTCATCTCCCTGCTGGCTTTCTCAAGGGATCTCAGGAAAGATCAGAAGAGAGGATGACTGTGAAATGGTGTTTCTAAACTTAAAAATGATATGGAAATGTGAGTATGCTTGTGAGTGCAGAAGAGCTGCCAGGACTTTTGTAGTGTGATAGGAAGAATAATAATTACCACCCCTTCTATGGTGTTAACTGGGTGCCAGTTGTGCCCACGGGGACTTTACAAACATGAGTGCACTGATCCTCCCAACCCTGGGATGGAGGTGCTATCATTATACTAATGTTATGGAGGAGGAAACAGAAGGAGACATAGGTCATACACTTAGTGTCTGAGGCCAAATTTGATAACCAAATAGTTGTTCATCACTATCTACTGCACTGCTTAGCTACTCTCTGGCAGAAGTGGGCTCATTATGACCTGCCCTGTCAGGGGGTGTGTGTGTGGGGGGGGGCGGTTCTTTGTCTTTTCTATTTCCATTGTATACCATAGAATTAGAAAATACCAACAAATCGGACGGCTAGGTGGCACAGTGAATAGAGCACTGGTGCTGAAGTCAGGAGGACCTGAGTTCAAATCTGACCTCAGACATTTAACATAAAAAGTAGCTGTGTGACCTTGGGCAAGTCACTTAACCCTAATTGCCCTCCAAAAAGCAAAAAAAAAAACAATGCTTGTTTAAAATACCAACAAATCAGTGTGCACATTTTCCTGCAATATGCCTTACGGATGGTGGGTGAAGCATGTTATCTGTCTTCTGATCCATGGAAGAGTCACTCACTTAATCTAGACAGAGGTAAGGGGTGGATATCATTGGTAAAGAAAATTGAGGAGTCTCAGTGGCTGATGGATGGCCCTTTGGGTGCCCCCTATGCAGAGGGTGGAGGACAATTAAGAAGGTAGAATAAAAAAATATGAAGACTAGCCTTCAGGCATGTGACCCAAGGTGGTCTCTGAAAGATTTAATTTGAAAAGTGAGTGAATAATAGCTCCAAGGCACAAGATTTAGGGGGTCTGAATGTAAGAACACTGGGATGGAGCAGACACAGCATATAGAAGTCAAACAATGATACCCTGAACTGTAACCAAGGCTGCCCAGATGCAGCATTAGTGTCAGAGATGGAGACCGGGGACCCGGACTCTGGAGCAAATTGGTGAGGTTAAGTTTCAGTGAGTGAAATCACAGGAAAAGAGCTGAAGTAGTCTGTAGGTAGACACAGACCTGGCTGTGATTAAGAGTGGCAGAGGCAGAGACTCAGGGAGTGACAACTGGAGAGCCAAGATGCTGTTGGGTGCGCTATTCCGGCAGCAAAGTCAGGAAGCTCTTCTCCATGATCTCTGGAGAAGGTTTGCCACTTCTCCCCTACCATGAAGAATTGCTCCCTATTCCCTTCTGATGGGACACCTGCTCTGGGAATCCCCTTGGACTCTCCTTGAATCTTCCCACTTGATGAGGAATGTGCCTGATGCTTTCATTATCACCAGACCCAAATCTCAGTTATTAGCCTAGTCCTTCATTGTCCAGCTACTTGCCACCCTTGATCCTGCCAAAACGTCTAGACCCAAATCTGTTACCCTTAAACTAGTCTAGCCCTCCATTGTCTGGCATCTCCAGGTAGCCTCCAGACATTTCCCACCTTTAGTCTCATTACTGGAGTCTGACCTCATTTTACTCCTCCTGAGGACCCTCCCCAAACTCCCCCTCTAGACCACCCCTAGAACTCTCCCACAAACTTTCTGTGTATAAGCTACATCTTGCCTCCATGTGACTGAGAATTATCTAGCAGAAACTCACTCTGTGTCATATTATTCTGGGTCACTTGTCCAATACAAGTGTCACAGATACCTAGGCTCCTTAAGAGTTTATCCAATATGGCGAACATTTAAGAAACTTTTCTTTGGCTGAGAGAAGACTTGAGTCTAATTCATCTGGTAGGACCTGGCATGTTGCTATTTTGGGGTCTTGCACACCCCTAAACGTTAAACCTCAACACTACCAGCCCAGGAATCTGAGAGGAATTTTCTCCCCCATTTATTGGTAATGCCTATTTTTTTAAGTTTTCGCATAAATAATATAAATACTGTTATTGTATCTTTAAGAGTCAAATGGAATGTTGGGAGAAGGTGGGGAGTTGGGATTGGCAGTTTTGAAACATAGCTATATCTTAATTTGACATGCTTCTCTCCATGACTAGGGTCAATTATTTTACCTGAGATCACTGAGAATTTGGAGGATGAAATTCCAAAGAAGTAAGAAAGAGATGGTGAGATAAAATAGCTTCCTTATGGGACCTATATACCATTATGTTCTAAAGAATATATTTAAAGAGAATTTTATGAATAATATGAGGAACTGACAGCTTACCACATATTCTAGAAAATCTGCTTCCTGTCATAGTAGACAAAAGGGAAAAGAAAAAAAAAAACTAATACTTTCTTGTGATAGAATTTAATTCTTATCTTGAGGAGAAATATAAAGAGGATTCCTGAGAGACTTTATCAGTTTCTGAAATCAACTGAATTGTGAAATTGTATTTTCCAGAAGTGAAGAGAAGGCACATAACATTAAGGTGAAGGTTTGAGGTGACTCTGACTTTCATAATTCTCGCAGCCAAAAATCTTGTAAATAATAATTTATACCTTTGATTTATTATTAATTTCATTTGTTAATAAATTATTTAGCAATTCTAATATTTATTCAGAGAAGATTAGGATTTAATATATAAAGAAATATGAGTAACTATTTTGGGGAAAGGAAGTTTCTCTACTTTATTCAATAAATAATATTTAATGAACTGGGGCAAAGGTTCGAGAGGTTAAAATTTTATTAATTAAAAATATACAAAGAAAGCCCCAGATTTCTTTAAAGAATGGGTTCATAACCTGTGTGTGTGTGTGTGTGTATTCAGAGACCCTTTTGGTATTCTGATGAAGCTTACAAATTCCTTCTCAGAATATTGTTTTAAATTAGTTGAATGGAATACTAAATTTCAGTTTGAAGTTAGAAAAAAATAAAGATGTATTTTTTTCTCATTCAAGTTCATGAAACTCGTAAAATCTACCCTTCAACTGGTTAAAAACTTATGCTCTAGAGCATGAGATGATTAAATATAAGAGTAAGTCAAATAGCAGAATGATGGAGAAATAAAACTCATTGTGACTGACTCATTTATACCTTGCTACTTAGAGGTTAGGTGTGATTTTATGAATGGATTGTCCTTTGTCATGTTTGATATTTAAGTTAATTTCTTTATTATTTGATTTCTGGTGATTTTGTGGGTATTGGGCAAAATTGGCAATTGATGGGGCTTGAGCTGAGAATATATGCACTTTCTCCAACACTAAAGCAAATTCTAAAATGGAATTACCCAAAATGAAAGGGGAACTGCCCATTACATTAATAAATCAGTAAAAAAAAAAATAGTTACAACTATGTAAAGAAATCCATGGGAAATATTGAGCAGGACGTTCTATTCAGAAGGCAAACAGCCCCAAGGGATATAATGAGGGCTTTCTTGGAGTTGCTTATGTCTAGTTCATATGAGAAATGGGCAGGCCATAAACAGAATCTTTAGCTCGAATGATGCCGACATTTCTAGGACAGGAGTGGTAGTTTGTTAATCCTTGATAAATGGTGGCCTATCTGCATTTAAAATTCCCTTCTCCCTTGTGTCAAAGGAATGATGTCAGCAGATCCTTGTGTGTATTTATCCATTGGCAACCCATAAAAATTCCAGCTAAAGGAAGACTTTCTGAAACCTGTTAATATCCTAAGTCCCCGCACACTTATCACCTTGGCAATGTAGACAAAGGTACAAAGCCTGATGCATCTGGAAGACTGAAGTCCAAGCTCACAGAGAAGTATTGCTGAGAGAGACAAGAATTCCTACTTGCAGAAAGCACTCTACTGCTCCTTTGGAATGTCTCCATTTAAATGTAGATTTTGACTTTCTGCTCCTGACTAGGTAGGAATACTAATTAGAGGGAGTACTTGAATCATTTGAACTACACAGCATCTGCAGAAGTGACATTTTATTTCTGGATTAGAAAAATGATTCCCCCCAGTGACACTGATATTCAAAGTAAAATCTGAAATCCCCAACTGATCTTGGAGGTCTGCAAAAGGGAAAAAAATGGAGGCTGTGAAATTTGCCTACTCTGAAATTGAACAGCAAATAGAACTGACTACTTTGGTCCCAATCTCATTCATTCTGTTTGCTTCTAGAGGCTGATAATTCCAGTAGACTGAGAGTACCTGGAGAACCAAGACTATCCTTTGCCTTCCTATGTATCCTCAGCACCTAATACAGGGCTTGGGGACATAGCTGGCACTTAATACGTATTTATTGACTGAATGACTGGAGGGCTGGTGGGTAGAAATTCCCAAAGCAGCATGGTGCCCTAGACATCTCACTGAATTCAGAGGGACTAGACCTGTGGGCAAATCTCATCTTGGTCCATTTCTGCCTATGTGACTTTGGGGAGGACTGTGACCCTAGCACAAGATGAACCAGATGAAAGAAGCAGCAGGCTACATATACCGGGGCACTCAATTTCTCATGAGCTGATCCAGCAGGAAAGGAAATGATAATCAGATTTGGAGGAGTTAATCTAAGATATCTACTGCAGGGAGGTCAGATTTGACAGCAGCCTTGAACAATAGATCAATTTGCAATTTGGGGAAGGCATTTGGAATATGATGTGGGGAAAAGTGTGAGCAAAGAGGAGAATGGAATATCCCTGCTAAGGGAGGCAGGTAGGAAGGAGTCTGGCTCTTAACCACTCTTCCAGATCCCACACCCAGGTCTGCTCTATTGCTGTTGAGGTTTGGGGTTTAGGGCTCAAGACTCCAAAATAGCAACATGCCAGGTCCTGCCCGAATAAATTCAATTCAAGCCAATACCCCATCATTGTTATGAGTCTTAACTTTACCATATCATCACACCTTTGTCCTATATCCATTCTACAAATGGTTGACTACACTAATTTTTTCTATCTACTCACTTCCCACTTAGTTCTCAGTATCTTGCAATCTGACTTGATGAAGTATTCATGATGAAATATATTTGGTAAGCTCTCAGAAAGGGAGATAGGCATTACTGAACACAAACATGGATTCTCTAAGAACAGGTAATATCCTTGTTTCCTTTCTTTTTGTTGATAGGTTTGCTGTGACTGAGGGACTCATTGACTTTTATAGACAGTATGCCTAGATATTAGCAAATCATTTGATCAAGTTTCTGATGATACCCTTATAGATAAAATACAAGTATTGGTACTAGGTGATTTAAAAGAATGGTGGATTCAAAACAAGTTGTAGTACAGGACCAAAGTGTTATGTTATTAATGCAATGATATCAGTCTGGAGGGAAGTCTCTAGTGGAGTGGTAAAGGGATCAGTCCTGGGACCTCTGCAGTATATTTCGCTTACTGATTTAGATGAAGGCATAGGAAGCACAGGGCTATGAAGTGAGAGTACAATATAAAGTTAAGGTAGATAACTAACACATTGAATAGCTCAATCATTACTGAAAATGTCATCTCCGGCCAGATCTGATGAGGTAAAATTTCACAGGGATAAATGTAAAGGTTTACGGTTTGTTTCAGAAATAAGCTGTACACATCAGTGAAGGGGAAAGTGTTCTCTGACATAGTTCATATAGAGGGAAAGACATCTAAATATGTTAGTGGAATGCAAGGTTATAGGATTACAGCATCAGAGACCTAGAGCTGAAAGGTACCTTAGGGCCAATCAAGCCCAACCCCACTGTTGCTGTTGTGTTTGGCCTCAGTTTTTGAAGAGGCCCATGACATGAAGGGAGATGATGACAGCACTTGCAGTTGACTTGGATTTGAGTGAGGGAGGGCTGTGCAAGGGCACCAGCATCACTTTCTCCTCTGAGCCATCTGAATCCAGTGGCCAGATATTCTCAGGAGCACTGGAGATGGCCCAGGATGCAATGAGAGACCCTGGCCCTTTTAAACTAAGGCCTTTTTATGTACTCACTCAGCAGGAGGTAACGCCCATTCAGTGAATAGGCCTCTTCAAGAAGTGAGTCAGTCAAGGAATGGCCCCTTTAATTAGAAAAAAAGAAAAAAAAATCCAGCTGGGAGGGTGGAGACCCTCTGGCTTGCTGTTCCAAAGAGAAACAGTTACCATAGACATTCACTCTAAGCCAGGAGGGTCCAAAATACAGCCATTAAGTGGAGCTTGGGAAGGGACATATTGTGGTCCAATCTATGAGCTTCAGAATGAGCCGGATGTAAGGTTTTTAACCCCATAGTTTTATAGATGAAGAAACTGAGACTGGGAGAAGTGAAGGACTTGCTTAAGGTCTCTTACATATCTCTAGGTGTTCCCTAGCCCACTCCCACCTGATTCTGTCCAGTCTTCTATTGAAAACTGAAACCCTCTGGGTCCCTCTGGGTCCCTATCCCTTAACAACTTGGAAGTTCATAAAATATGCCATTGTGTAACTCAAGGACTTGGCTACATGGGAGGGAGCTCAAGACTCCCCACTGCCTTCCTGCCCTCCCCCACCCCCATTTCTTCTACAGAAAGAGTGAGAAGGAATGAAAGAGAGCCTGACTGAAGGAGGGCAAGAGAGCTCCAGGCAACTGGAAAGCACCAACGGGTACCTTCCTGGTGTGAACCTCCCTCAGTTTCCACCCACAGGATTTAACATAACAATGGCCCTTCCTTTTGTTCCCCTTCGATTAAAACTGGCAGAGAGCTTGTTCTCTTATCTATCTCCACAGCTCCTGGATCCAACACGACAAGTTTAAAAGTAAAAACCTCTGGGTGTTCATTCAAGTTGGATAGCCCTTCTAGTACAACAGAGTCCCAAAATGTGGAGGAAGAATGAAACCCTGGCAGAGTGAAGGCCCACCAGGGAGTCAGGAGAAGGAGGATTGCAGGGTCCAAATATCTTTTTGCTCTCCACGGCTTGTTTCCAGTTTTGCCTTTGGAGCCAAACAAAACAAAATGAATCCCTCTTCCAACTAACATCCTTTCAAATGCTTGAAGGCAGTGGTCACATGCCCTGCAAGGGATCTTCAGCCTGACCCTCCCAGTTTCCTCCAAATGATCCCCTCACATAGCTCCCACGTCCTTCTCTCTGCTGTCTGCCATCCTCTGGCTCTGAGTTTGTTCTGGGGTGTCTGGAGTCCAACCTAGTGTTCCAGATGTGGTCTAAGAGGCAGTGGCTGATCCCTTTCCTTCTGCAGATCCTTTGCATCTTAAGATGGCAGCCAGATTGAATTGGCCTCTCCCTGGTTGCCTTCACAAGGCTACTTCTGAAGCCTTTGCAACTTTGTTTTTAACAGAAATTTTTGGCTAGTTAAACTTTCCTCATCTCATACTAATGAGGTTTCCTTGTGACCCCCACATGAATGATTTTAATCCTTCTTGCATTTCATTTCTTCATAGTTGGCACATATCCCTGACTTGTCAAGATATATTTGGATTCTGATTCCATTGTTTAATTTATTGTCTCTAGCTCTCAGATTCATGCCACCTGAAAATTTGATAACCTGGCCTTCTATGTCTTTATTTATGTGATTAACAAACATGTTGAATAACACAGGACTAAGGACAGATCCCTGGGGCACTTCCCCAGGAGATTTCAATTAGAGTGACATTGACCCACTAATCAGTGTACTTTGGTTCATTCAATCAGTTCTGAGATTGTATAACCATACTATTATCTTGCCCT
The DNA here is from genome assembly GCF_028583685.1 of Petaurus breviceps papuanus. Classification (NCBI taxonomy): domain Eukaryota; kingdom Metazoa; phylum Chordata; class Mammalia; order Diprotodontia; family Petauridae; genus Petaurus; species Petaurus breviceps. The sequence continues at coordinate 2,545,176 of NW_027186310.1, forward strand.
GCCTCTCCAGCTTTGTCCCCTTGGATATCACAGGAGCCTTGGTCAAATACTTGGCTAAAATCTAAGAAAGACGCATTAATATTAGCATCCTTTAGTTTATTAACCTTGTTACAAAAGGAATTGAGGCTTATCAGTTGTCACCCATTTTTGATGAAGTCAGCTTGGTTCTTGGTGGTCACTGGTCCCCTGCTTAATATCTACCAATCAAACTTTCAAACACTGGGGGGACAACTGTTATTTCTCTTGAAAAAATATTTTATTTTATGTTTTTTTTTTTATTTTTAACATTTGTTTTTAACACTTTGGTTTCCAGATTCTTTCCCTTCTTCCCTCTTCATCCACCCCCACTGAGAAGCAAACATTTCAATATAGGTTGTACCTGTGTACTAACTCAAAATGTTTCCATAGTAGATATATTGTGAAAGATTGTAGCAGCAAGCACTCCAGAATCCCTAGGGTGGCTGAGAAAACAGGTTCTTAGATCTGCTTTTCTAAAGGAAAGCAACTCAAAATGGGTTAACAATCTTGCTTTAATCAATCAAACATATCATTTGCCTAGTTCATGGGAAAAGGTCAGCACCCTGAACTTTAGAGTATACAAACAGGTTACCAGCAGAAGTTACAAGACATAGAATCATTTCAACCAGACAGGCCTCCAACTGTCCAAATATTTCATCCATACGTATTCAGTTACCATAGAGGGAAGCATCAACATCTGGGTTTTTCAAAGCTGGGGGGCTCTCAATGGCTGTGCAGAGTCTCATCTGGTCAAATCACACAACACTTACCAAAGTGAACCCCAAAACAAAGCCTCACATCAGGATATATATATATATAGCCTTTTCCTGGCTCAGAACGTAACAACCCTCTGGACCATCTGCCCAATCAGAAAGTATCTCCTGAAAAACAAGCCTCCAGCCATAGACTCCATGTGCATTTAAGGCTATCAAAGGGCCTAGCGGCAGGGAAGATCTTAAAAGTTTACATTCCCATTACAAAGATTAACTATATTTCCCTCCATCCTACCTTGACCCTCACTTATTTGACTTTCTCCTTTGACCCTGTACCTTTTCAAAAGTGTTTGCTTCTCACTACCCTCTCCCAAAATCTGCCCCTCTTATCATTCCCCCTCTTATCCCTTTTCCTCTACTTTCCTATAGGGTAAGATACCCAATTGAGTATGAATGTTATTCCCTCCTTGAGCCAAATTCCATGAGAGGATGACCCATTCCCTTTCACTTTCCTGCTCTTCCCCTCCATTGTAATGGTTTTCTCTTGCCTCTTTTGCATAAGATAATTTATCCTATTCTATCTCTCCTTTTCTCCTTCATCCAATATATTCCTCTCTTGCCTCTTAATTTCTTTTTAGATATCATCCCTTCCTATTCAAATGATCCTGTGCCCTCTGTCAATGTATAGTTATACACATATATACACACTCACATATGTAATTATATACACATATACTCTCCTACCCATACATATATATGTATATATACATATATATTCCCAACTATCTTCATACTGAAAAAAAGTCTCATCAGTTTATAATTATCATTTTTTTTTCCATCTAGGAATGTAAATAGTTCAACTTTGATAAGTTTCTTATGATTTCTTTTCCCTGTTTAACTTCTCATGGTTCTGTTGCTTCTTGTATTTTGAAGTCAAATTTTCTGTTCAGGTCTGTTTTTTTTTCATCAAGAATACTTGAAAGTCCTCTATTTCATTGAATGACCATTTTTTTTGTTTTTTTTTTCCTGAAACATACTCAATTTTGCGGAGTAGGTGATTCTTGGTTTTAATCCCAGCTCCTTTGACCTTCAGAATATCATATTCCAAGCCCTTTGATCACTTAATGTAGGAACTGCTAGGTTTTGTGTTATCCTGATTTTGTTTCCACAATACTCAAACTGTTTCTTTCTGAATGCTTGTATTATTTTCTCCTTGACCTGGGAACTCCAGAACCTGGCTATAATATTCTTAAGAGTTTTCTTTTTGGGATCTTTTTCAGGGGGTGATCAGTGGATTCTTTCAATTTCTATTTTGTCCTCTGGTTCTAAAATATCAGGGCAATTTTCCTCGAGAACTTATTGAAGGATGATTTCTAGGTTCCTTTTTTTGATCATGGCTTTCAGGTAGTCCAATAATTTTTAAATTCTCTCTCCTGGATCTATTTTCCAGGTCAGTGGTTTTTCCAATGAGATATTTCACACTGTCTTCTATTTTTTTCCATTTGTTTGGATCTGTTTTAGAGTATCTTGTTTTCTTATAATGTCATGAGCTTCCATTTGCTCCAATCTAATTTTAAAGAAATTTTTCTTTTCAGTGAATTTTTGAAATTCTTTTTCCATCTGCAAATTCAGCTTTTAAGGCATTCTTCTCCTCATTGGCTTTTTGGGCCTCTTTTGCCATTTGATTTAGTCTATTTTTTAAGGTGTTATTTTCTTCAGTCAGGTTGTTGACTCTCATTTCATAATTTTTTTGCATTGTTCTCATTTCTCTTCCCAATTTTTCCTTCACTTCTCTTATTTGATTTTCAAAATCCTTCTTGAGCTCATCCATGGCCTGTAATCAGTTCATTTTTTTTTTCTTGGAAGCTTTTGATGCAGGAGTTCTGCCTTTGTTGTCTTTTCCTGTTCCCGTGTTTTGATCCTTTTTGTCCCCAAAAAGATTCTATATTCTGATTATGCTTCCTCTGCTTGCTCATCTTGCCAGCCAGTTACTTGGCTTTTCAGTTCTTTGCCATGGTAGAACTCTACTTCTAGAGTGGAGAGAGCTGTGTCCCAAATTGCTGGGGTTTTCACAGCTGTGACAGAGTTGCTGTCAGAGCTATGAGGAGGGTACCCTCTCTACAGCTACCACAAGCTCTGGAATACTGGACACACACCCCAGAACCACCACGCAAGTCTGTGACCCAGATCCAAGCAGGTCAAAGCAAGAGTAATTATCCTCTGAATGGTCACTTGGTCCCCCTATGATCTGCAGGCCAGAACCTCCAGAGGCAGTTACAGGGCAGCAGCTCTAGCTGCTGCACCTCTGCTACCTCTTGCCTTAGGGGGCAGGGGCCTGACTAGCTCTCTCTCATTCAATTCCAACAGAGTTCCCCACTGACCTTTTGCATTCTCTTTGGCAATTTTGTGGTGAGATGTCTGGAAATCACCACAACTGATGGTGATTAACTCTTATGAAATCTGCTCCAGCTTATCTGGTCTGCAAGTTGGGGCTGCCCTGGGTCTGGGTCCACAGCTCATGAAGGGCTGGGCTTGGCTCCCATCTTGGTGTGATAGACCCTTCCTGTCAGCCTGCCAGGCTGCCGTCAGTGGGTCGTTTGTTTCTCTCTGTCACTTTGTGGGTTTTGTAGCTCTAAAATTTGTTTAGAATCAATTTTTTAAAGGTATTGGATATGGTTGGAGTGGGAGCTCAGACAAGTTCCTGCTTTTATTGCCCCCAACAACTGTTATTTCATCAGAAAGTTGGCTCTGGGTCTAGAGTTAGAAAGCCTCCTCTTCATATGTTCATATCTGGCCTCAGATATTTACTAGCTGGTTGACCCTGTGTGATTCTTGGTGATCCCATTTGGGTTTTTCTTGACAAAGATACTAGAGTGATTTGTCATTTCCTTCACTAGCTATTTTATAGATAAAGAAACTGAGGCAAACAGAGTTAAGTGACTTATATATGGTCACATAGCTAGTAAGTATCTGAAACCATATTTGAACCCAGGATGATGGGTCTTCCTGAGTCCCAGCCTGGGACTTTATCCACTCTACCATATAGCTGCCCTAACTTCAGAATACATTGGAGACCACAACTTCTATCACAGATGTGAAACAATCTGTAAATGAGATTGTCAGAGAGTCATCTGACACATTGAGAAGACCAGTGACTACCCATTATCATGTAGTAGCTGACATGCTAGAGGTGGGACTTCACCCCTGGTTTAGAGTGTTCCTGACTACAAAGCAAGTCCTCTACCAATTAGACATGTGGCTTTCCCCCCTTTAACCATATAGTCTAGAGTTTTGCTTAGAATTGAAATCCAAATCCTTGGTCTGTGCTTGACAGAATCTTCCTCCTTCTTTGTGAAAATCTTTGCCATGTTTGTCCATGTGAAATCTTTTGGCACCCCACATTTTCATTAGCTGTAAATTGTTCTACACTTTCTTACCTAGAGATTATTGGTCCTTGGTATAGAAAACAGAAGTATAATATGAAGTTATCTTCCTTCCCTATTCCATGAATAAGCCATGGATATAGAGCTTAAGGAGAACTCAGAGGTCATCCTAAAGCCTATGAGTAACAGAGAAAAACCCTGTTTGAATGTATTGAACAAAT
>NW_027186310.1:2549610-2550468 GCF_028583685.1 Petaurus breviceps papuanus
GGGGGGGTGTGGGTGTGGCTGGGTGGATGGGTGTGGGTATTAAGTGTCTGAGGTCTAAGGCCAGAACCAAACTCCAGTCCTTCTGACTCCAGGTCCGGCGCTTTACTCACTGCACCACCTAGCCACCCTCCAATGGCAACGCTTTAAATACAGTAATTACATTTTCTCTTTTGTGTGTTAACCTAGGGACAGCTTAGAGAAGGATTGGATGAGAGCAGGGCCTGGAATCAGAAAGACTCATCTCATGAGTTCATATCTGGCCTCAGACATTTACTAGTTGTGTGACCCTGAGCAAGTCATTCCACCCTGTTTGCCTGAGTTCCTCATCTGTAAAATGATCTGGAAAAGAAAATGGCAAACCATTCCAGTATCTCTACTAAGAAAACCCTAAATAGGGTCATGAAGCATTGGGAAGGAATTAAATCCAGCAACAGTGCTAAATTACTCCAGCTCCTTCGACAGATGTTTGAATAAGATGGTCTTCAGTCCCCTCCCAATCTCAATCATCTTTCTATAGATATTCTGGAACTTGTCAAAGTCCTCTCTGAATTATTGAAACAAAATTTAGTTATCAGTTAAACATTTCCCCAATGCTAGCTGGGAAAATGAAACCTAAATGAATGAAAAGTTAACTATTTATGTAAGATATGAAACCAGTTCAACATAACCCATGTGGAGGTGGTTCCTAAAGGAATTGTATAAACAATGACATGGGAACTCAAAACAAGTTGAGGTGGGTGTTTTTAAAAACTTTTGATAAGGTTGGATGGGTTAGAGGACCTGGGAAAGTTGACTAGAACAAATATTGGAGCACATATTATAATTCAGAAATTTTCTCTGGGAAGGGAGAGAGAGAGA
>NW_027186310.1:2550568-2568336 GCF_028583685.1 Petaurus breviceps papuanus
GACAGAGAGAGACAGAGACAGAGAGAGAGACAGAGAGAGAGAGAGACAGACAGACAGACAGACAGACAGAGACAGAGAGAGAAAGAGCCAACCTGCTATGTTCTCTGACTGAACCTGACCCCAAATGTTGTAGAGAGTGAATCACATTTTTGGAGGAACATTTAAATGTGTCCAGCGGCATTAGATCTGGGTGGTGAGATAACTTTAGACAACAGAATTAGAGGACTGTTTGAAAGAACTGGAAATGTTTAACCTGTGGAAGAGATGGCTTCAGAATGGCATGGTAGCTGAGTTCAAATATCTGATGGGTTATCACAGGGCAGATTGGATTTTTACTTGGCCTCTAACTTTTGAATTATTTTTCTCCTCCCTAATATTCTTCTCATGTGACATTATTATGATTGCCATGTAGTTGTAACTTATTGCCCTCTTGGAAAACAAGATCTAGGAGCAGACTGTTTTCTCTAAACTCTGTGTCCTCTCTCCCCAGTGACTAGGCCACTGTTCTGTGGTAGGGAAGGTTTAATAGATGTATGAAAAGTCGACAGAAAAAGGAACAATGGGGAGCAGTTACAGAGAGGTCGATGTAGATGTTGGCCCAGTGGGAAGAAACATTTCATATCACAGTGGTTCAGGATTTCTGAAGAGGGGAAAGAGCTTCCTGGGGAAGTTGTGAGCTTACACTCACTGGAAGTCTTCAAGAGGATTCTGGATGATCACTTGGAGATTCTGTAGAGCATGAATTCTTAACCTGGGGTACTTGAATCCCCAAGTGATCTATACATAGATTTGCAGCTGGAGGTGGGTGGATGGAGAGGAGGAATCTAAGACTTGGATGGGAGAAATACATTTTTGGTTTCAATATAATTGTTTCGCTTTGGAATCTTATTCATTTTATTTGATACAATTAAAAACCTTATTCTTAAAAGGCATCCGCAGTCATAATCAGCCTGTCTACTCAAGTGGTCCATGGCATAAAAAAGGTGAAGGATCCCTGAACTATAGCTAGCTCAGGGTTATCAGATCACAGCTATAAAGCTGGACAGAACCTTAGGGATCCTTTCCTTTAATCCTCTCATTTTATATACTAGGGAAGTGAGTCCCAGAGCAGGGGAAAAGATTTGGTCAAGGTCACACTGTGTCATACATTCTAGGTCAGGGAGCCTTTGAACTGGATAAACATCGATCCTGTTTTTTTGTTTGTTTCTTTGTTTTAATGCTTCTGTGATTGAACTGAATTTACAGGGAATCATATTTTAACTCAGTATTGGGAGAAATTTTCTAACAAACAGAGCTGCCTACGTATAGAATGGGCAACTGTGGGAGGTAAGGAGCAAGCATGTCATGACTGCCTTAGACCACATACTGAAGGAGAAGGTTCCTAGAAGGTGCTAAGAGTAAAGGGGCAGGAGGGATGGAGGAGCTGGGCTGGGCTTTCTGAGGGTTGTTTGCTCTGAGCCTACCAGGGAGGGGGAGGAATGTGTTTAAAGTGAAGAAAATACCAACATGAACTCCCCGGTCTGCTGTGCTTTAAGGTTTACAAAGCATTTTCCTTACAACAACTCTGTAATGTTAATTGTACAAAAAGAAACTGAGTCTCAGAGAGAGGCTTAAAGTCACATAACTGGAAACTGAGGGGAGGTCAGAGAGAGAATTTAGAGAACAATCATAGAGCCCAAAGCTCCACTTTTTCAGATAAAGAAACTGAGACTTAGGGAGAGGAAGAGACTTGGCCAAGGTTCCACAACTAGCAAGGAGTGGAGCAGAGATTCAAGACTCATCCTCTCTGTCTGTCCATTGGCCACAGCTCTCTTTCATAAGAAGAAAGTCAATGTGGTAATAGATCAAAAACTGGGACCAATAGCAAGGCAAATGCTTGAGAGGCAAAAATTCTCTCTCAAAACTGACTTCTGTAGGAAAAACTAGCTGCCAAAACTTGTGCAATTAGGTTAGCTCATAATGGCAGTGACAGAATACAAAATGATTAGAGAAAAGTTATCGAAAAGCATAGCAGATGTTACCCAGTCTAAGCCACAGCAGCTCGGAGGGTTAATAACAACAGTAACAATGATAATCATAGTTATCAGGCTGCTGGATCCCATTTCAAGGCTTTGCAGAGATTGTCCACTGTGAGGATAGCATGGATTTAATTATTAAGTTGCATTATTGCCTAATCAGCACTCCCCCTAACACATCCATTAGACAAATGTCTCTGTGAGCATACGCTCGGCTCTTCACTGAGCCTTGGTGCAAAAGGGAGGGTGAGGAAAGATGGGAATCTCGCCAAGTCAGCTCCCAGGGCTCAATATCATGGAGGAAGGCAAAGAAGGCCTTGGTCTTGGAAGGAGGAGGCCAGAGTTCCAGGCCAGATTTACCCCTGGATGACTTTGGGCGAGTTTGCTTGCACTCTCTGAGTCTTTTCCCTCCTCTGTAGGAGCTTGGATTGTCTGCTTCAGCAACCCTTGAGATGACTTGATTTCAAGAATGGAAATATCCCCATACAATAGGAGGAGATTTGGGCTTCAGTTCTGGTTCTGGGGATTCTGTACTCCTGTGACACTGGACAAATCCTGTCGCCACTTTGAGCTTTAGCTTTGTCTTCTGGAAAACAAAGGAGTTGGATTTGGTGATTCTGAAGGTTTTTTTTTTTTTTCCATCTCCACCAACATATGTATTAAATAGATATTATGCATAAAAGACTTTACAAAGTATGATGTGAAATAGTCATGGGAGTGATTTTCCTTCTCCAGATCAAGCTCTTTGAGACCAGCCAGGTCTACATATGCCAGGAAAATCCTGGCAAATCAAATGAATCTTGGGCTGTTTTTACCATCCAAGTCTCCAGATTGGGCATCTAAGAGCTTCTCTTTTAGGATTGTGGAGCAAAGCTTCCTGATCTCTCTAGCCAGGCCAGCAATGGCTAAACCCTTTGTTGGCTCTGATGCCATGAAAAATCTATGGGGTGAAGGCCATCCAGGAGGATCAGTTCTTATCAGACAAGCACTGCTTGGGCTGGGGCACAGATGGAGGGGTTACTCTTTGGTCAATACTGGAATAGGTCATGGGAAACAAAAAACAGAGAAAGAGGCAGGATCCATCTTCAAAAGAGAAAGCATGGATAGATGTGATAGCCATCAGCAGAGATATAAAGCTCTCTTGTGTGGAAGAGTATTCTACTTGGGCCTGGAGGGCAGAACATAGAGGGATAATGGGTACATGTGGAAGAGAAAGATAAATTTAGGTGTGAAGTAATGTGGATGTGGGAACTTCCCCACAATGAGAGCATGCTAATGTGGAATGAATTGAGTTCCTCCTCCTCACTGGCTTACCAGGCAGTGGGCTAGAGTGGAAAGACTGCTGGATTTTGGACGTTAAGAATTTGACCTGCTTCCCCTCAATTGCCCTGAGAAAAGAGGAGGAAGCAGGCCTTCATTATACTAGGACAGTCAAGCACTTCCTAGCCAAGTCAGGAAGAATACTTCTTCCTGAAGGTCCTTGAATAATAAACTGCGTGAAGGCAGGAAGGTAGGGCCTGTCTTCCTTTTTTTTCTGTATGCTCAGTCTCTAGCACAAGTACCTGGCAAAGAGGAAGCTCCTAATACATGCTGATTTATTGATTTATCTGTTCAACAGACTCAAGATCAGTTTGGAACTCTGTACATTAGATAGAAATAGGCTCAAGAGATAAGGCCTTTGAAGTGAGTGACTTCCACTCACCTCCATCCTCTGAAGAAACTAAGAACCAGAGAAGGTATTTCTCATTCTCACACCAGTCTGGTCTCAGCCTGGGCAACCCAGTCATACCCGGAGTGGTTTCTGAGGCCTGCTTTTGTGCTAATCCCAGGATCATGGAAATCAATGAGAGTTGGGAAAATATCTGAACTCTTCAGTGGAAGGGACCTGAGGAGAACTTGGAGGGCAAAGCAGACTGTACATAGTCCAATTTATAACATAAAGCAAAAAAAAAAAATAATGTGAGCATAGCTCACGGAATGTGACAAATTATAATTCTCCTGGTTTAATCCTTTCTGTGGTCTTGAACTTAATTTTTGATTCCTTAACTTCAACTCCACCTTTCTACCCATACCGATGCCATTATACTCTAATTTATCACTACTGTACCCAGACCATTCTTTTCCTCAACTCGAAAATCTGGTTATTAAGATACTATGACACAATGGAAATAACATTTCATCTGAACTTAATAGTAGTTGGGTCCAGATCCCAGCTCTGTCTCTTGCTAGCCATGAGTCTTTTGGCAAATCTCTTAATTCCTCTGGGCATCGTGCTCCATAACATCCAAGGATTAGGCTTGATCTCTTTTGTTACTTGTAGATCTAAAGTCTTATTTTATAGCCTTAAATTCCTTTTTTAGGTATTACCATGTCCTGTCCTTCTAATGCTATAATCATCATCCCTTTGCCCCACAGTCATTACTGGAATGTTCCCCTTGAACTCTCTCCACATTATTCCTCTAGTGCAGATAGCCATCTGGTGGTCAATGAAATCTTCCCAGAGGAATCTCCTACTCTGCTCCGGTCTGGATCAGAGACTGGTGGACCAAGGCACCCAAGTCTTGCAACTGGACTCAAGTGAGTTGCAGAGTATCAGCAGGTACTGAAGTAACCCAATGCCACTGGCTTTCAATTTCTTGGTACCTTCTCCAGGAAATGGAGAAGTTATGCAGGACACTTGAAAATGGGCAGAGAAAATTTTAGATGGGACAGGGAGAAGAAAAGGAGAGTCTAATTTCTATCTTTAAATATATGAATGGTCTTCATGTGCAAGATGGATTAGCCCAACGGTGGGGAACCTATAGCCCCCAGGTCACATATAGTCCTCTAAAGTTCCCAAGTGTGGCAATTTGCCAGAATACAAAGTGAACAGAACAAACAGAATAGACCCTTACTTGTTGTGTTCAGTTTAGATTCAGGCAAAAAGCCACACTTGAGGACCTAGGGGACCACATGTGGCCTCCAGAGTGCAGGTTCCCCACTCCTGGATTAAACTGTTTCTTTGGCTTCATAGGGCAAAATCAGGAACTATGGTAGGGAGGTTAGAGGGACAGAGGTTTCAGTTTAACTTAAGAATGGATTTCTTGTCAATGAGAAAGCTTTCCAGTGACAGAATGAGTTGTCTTTAGAAGAAGTGAACTTATATTCTCTGAAAGTGTCCAAGAAGATGCTGCTTGATTCCTTGTCTGTGAAGCTATAGAAGGAATCCTTCCTTGCATGAGAGACTGAAGTATTTCAAGAGAGGCAGTACAGAAATCTTCAACCCCAGTTTATTTCAGAGTAGACCTCATGGCCACTCATTCATTGGTTAATATAATCCCTCACCCTTCCCATTACTGCAATACCTCACAGTTTATAAAAGTGCTTTCCTTCTAGCCACCTTGTGAGATAGGCAGGGTAAATATTATTCCCATATGACAGATGAAGAAACTGAGGGTCATCAAGAAGTCACATAGCCAAGGTCAAATAAATAATACAACTAGTATTTCTATTGGCCTGACCTGTGAAGGTGAGCAGTAAAAGAAGCCAGGTCTTCTGAGGTGACTCCCAGTGTCCATTTTCACTCTTCTGTCTCTCTAAGAAGACCTCTTTACCCTCCAGAGGTGGCTTCCCCCCTTGTGCTGTTTCCAAAGTCTCTTCCCTCCCTGGACTTAAAGGTCCAGGGCATCTGGTGATAATAATAACAAGTAATATTTTTTTTTTCCTGGAATACTTCCAGCTTCTTTTGCCTTCAGGAATGCCTGTGGCCTAGCAGGTCCCAAGGGGGCTTGAACACCTGGGTCAAGAAAAACAGGCTGAAAATGCCAATCAAGCCTCCTCTGATTTCATTCTCCTCCTTCAGAAACTGTGCTGGCTGAAGCTGAGGCTGGGGGAGGGCAGAGGAACACTGCAAAACTGGCACCTGCCGGAATAATGAGTCTATTATTATTCATTTTTATCAGAGTGACTCTACTGAGTGATTTATGAGGCAGTTTTACCAAGCTGAAAACTTCTTTATGAATCTACAGAAAATAAAATCATGAAAATAATCCCTGGGCTGTGGTTATTACATTTTCCGTCCTCAGGCATCACCAGGAGCTCCATCAGGAAGCGGTCGCTACACAGATTCTGATTGAACACTCCAACCTGCCTTGGTGGCATGGGCAAAGGGAACCATAATTAATGATAATTAATAATAATAACAATAGCCAGCTGGGCAATAGTCTAGAGAATTTTAAATACCAAACACAAATAGAACAATGATTTGGTTCAAGACCATTTTTATCTGAATTTCACTGATAAAAGTGAAAATATAGCAACAACAATTGTAGCAACAATAGCTCCTACTTCTGCAATACATCAAGACCTAGATCATGCTTTCCTGGGATTTTCCTGGGGACATCACTAGCTGATGTCATAGCATCATCTTTCACCTTGGACAGCTCCCCCTCTCTGCTGCAACTTCCACCCCCAGCTCCTGATGCTGCCCTCTGGTGGCTAACGAGAAAACATCTAATTACACATCCATGTGATAGCCTCTTAAAATCTGGAAGAAAGTTCCCCTGCCCCCTCCCCATTTTTACTTTACTCTTGGTCAGATAGCCCCGGGACTTTCAACTCAGCCCTGTTAGATTCATATTGTTCTACTGTAGTGTGAAAATGTTCTTATGGCCTTCCTGAAATACCATTCCCGAAGTAGACATAATATTGCAGGTATGGTCTCACTACACTGTAGGGGTTCAGTCAAACATATTGCCAGTCCTGATTATCTGTCTCTTTTAATGGAGTGTAAGAGTGCATTAACACGCCTCAACTGGGGAATGTCTGAAAAAAATTAAAGTGTCTGAATGTCCTGGAACATCATTTTGACTGAGAAATGACAAAAGGAGCAGTTTCAGGAAAACTTGGGGAGACTTGTATAAACCGATACATAGTGAAGTGGGAAGAACTAAGATAATTTACACATTAAAAACATTGCAAAGGCAAACAACTTTGAATCTTCTAAGAATTCTGATCAATGCAATGATCAACCAAGCTTCCTCCTGAAAGAGAAGTGGTGAAGTTAGGTATGGAACAGAATATATGTTTTTGGATATGACCACCATGCTTCACAGCCCATTTCCCATGAATAAATTGATAATAATATTTTAAAATTTTATTTAAACATGCATGTTTGCATTTTTTAATTACAAAGAAACGTTTTAGGAAAAGAGGAGGCTTAGTAATAAATATGCAAAATAGGTCACAAAAACCAAGACATTAAAATATTTTTAAGTGCACAAACATGAACAGAGTAAAAGCCAGAAGGAATCACAATCAAGATAGCTCCAAAATTAATAGGTGGAACTTAGATACTATTTAGCGAGCTGGATAGAAGAGAATCTCATAGTTTCACATACAGCTCTATTTCCATGCTCCTTTTTTGATGTGAAGTTCAGAAAAACAACAGCCAAAACAGATTCTGTTTGCCTTTTCTGACTGCCATAAAATGTTGTTGACTTCTATTGACCATACAGTCTATGAACTTCCTCCCTCCTCCACAGCAGCCAGCCAAATCTTCTTTTTGCTCCAGAGGGCCAGCTGGTGGCCGCGCCTCTTCCATTCTGTTAAGAAGTGGAGTAGACTTGTGGAACTCCCCATATCTCTTCCTGTTGTGGTGTCTTCTTTGCTGGAATCATCCCCAAATGGGGCACATCTCAACTACTCTTTGGTGAGATGGAAAGCCAGAAATTGATAAGTTATGGCTTTTTCTCATGGCTACTTTCTAAATAGTGTCAGGGGAGTACATTCAGATAAGCTAAATCAGTCTTGCCTTACACTACTTCTCATCACAGATAAAGAATTTACTATCCCCACTTTTCCAGAGAGTAAATAGAGGCTCAGGAGAGTGAAAGACTCCATGATCTCAACTGAAGGAGTAAGCGAGCTCCAACTGAAAATTCAGGTAAATGTATCTCTACCTTGATCTCTTCTTGGACTTCCTGATTTTCTCCCACGTTGTGAAACTGACAGATGTTAATGAATTTGCACCTGGGCCCATGGGGACCATTCGCTTCCCAAGGCACATATGAATAGGTCGCATTTCTCTTGAGACAGGAATTGAGGTCCAGACCAAAGGGAGATGTAGACATTCACAGAAAAGGGGTGGTTGAAGAAGGAATTCTGGGCAGCAGGGCTGGCCCCTCCCTTCAGGCTACAGAGCCAGGTTCAAGCATCCTTCCAATAGGAGTGTTCAGAGACCTCATTCTGAAAATGGCCCTCACTAGCAAGCTGGGCAAAGGGGGCCTAACAGTTTTAGCCACCAGCATCAGGCCCTTCCCTAACATGACTGATACAGACCTGGCCTAAATGTTTCTGGGATGGAGGCAGTGGCTAGTGGGTGATGGTTATCTAGTCATTCTTGGGCACTGACATCCACATGTCTCAGCCCCTCTATGTCTCAGACTCTCTTAGTCTCTGAAATCTGCTGCCTGGTGGGTGGACTTCAAGATGAGCCTGGCAAAAACTGTTTACTTCCTGGAGAGTTCCTGAGCTGGAGCCACAGGGTATCTCTTCTGGGGATCTGTTTGCAAATCCTGAAACACTTACAGTTATGCTTCTATCTTTTGGCCAAGCAGGTCTTCTACCTTTGGGGGAAAATCCTATAGGACAGGACTTGTAGTAGCTGAGTGTAGGGCAGAGATACTATCAGGGTCACACTTCTGTTCTGCCAGTTTGTGAGGTCCTGAGGGGCAGACACCTGTCCTTTCCTTCTTCTGTGTCTCCCCATAACCTTCTAGAATTTTGCACAGGGCTGCACACACAGGGTGTTGAGCAAGTATGGATAACATTAGACATTTCACAACGTGGATTTCCCAAAGCTTTTAGGTACGTAACTTCTTATTATGATCATCTGAACTACACTGTAATGTAGGTTTCATAGACACCATCATTTCCCATCCCTAGTAGGTATTTAATATGTGCATGTTGGATTGGGGAGCTACACTGAGATAACAAATTACAGGGGAGACAACTCAACCATGGAGAGGCAATGTTCACACAGCCAGGGGTGGAGCTGGGACTAGAATTAGGGAAAGCTGAAAGGAGCCCCGTAGAATCTCTTAGACTGTTCCCTGAGGTCAGGGGCCATTCCTGGTCTCCATCTGATGTCAGCCCCATGCAGAGCACTGGCCTCTGGGTGCTATTGGAGCCTAATTAATGTTTAGTGGTTGATTGGTTTTGTTGATCAGTAGAATGTTCATTTTTGGTCTTTCTCTCCCCAATGTTTAAAACAGAATCTAGCATGTAACAGTCACTTCAAAAATGCTGGAAATACACAATGAGTTAAATTGATTGAAGGTCATGTGGCCTGACTCTTATGAACAACAGCCACAGATGGTCATTCCATTGGGTCTTAGAGGACCTGAGAGACAGGGAATTAGCTATCTATAGTACATCTCATTGAGACAGAGTGAATGTTTAGGGAGTTCTAGCTTAGAACTCAGGGCTGCCCACTCTGTCACATGACCTGCTTGCTGCTCTAAGGGCCGAGTTGGCCTCTCTGCTGCCTGGTTTGTCATTAAACATTTATTGAGAGCCTCCTTAGAGCAGTAATGAGAGTTTATTAAGCTCCAAATATCACAAAATTAAGATCTCAAGGCCATTACCACCAGCGCTTCTGTATTGTAAAGGCAACAATTTAATTTTGAAAGGTATAAATTTAAATTTACAGAAATTCCTGTTCCTTTGTTAGCCTCCTAACCCCAGAGTCCTTTTTTCCATTATTCAGAATGATTCTTTTACCCCTATTGGCAGGATAATAGAAAAAGCTTTTAAGTAGTGATTGCACTGTGTCCATAAAAATACAGAAAGTCAGAGAGGTTCAGAAGCTTCCCCATCCCAATGTAATGGATTCTGGCCTTTTGAGTGCCTGGAGGCCACAGTGAGCTCAGGGATCTGTTTAGATTTCAAAACTCCCTTAACCCCAATTTCATGGATTGCTTTCCAGTAGGAATGTCTCAGTTTGGTTACTTCTGTTTCAAGTGACTAGAAACTCTGAACCAGATGAAGCAATTGGGAGCATATAGCCTGAAGAAGAGAAAATTTTTCTGGAGGGAATGGGGAGAGATGATAGTTATGGTCAAGTATTCAAAACTCTACCACAAGAAAGAGTAAAGCCTTGTTCTGCTTGGTCTGAGGGGCACAATTCGGAGCAAGAAGGCCTGGGGTTAATGACGCTACTTATGACTTAATGGGATAAAAATAAATACTAAAGCCAGGTCCTTAGCTGCATGAAGAGTGAATGCCTGAAATTGGTGACTCCATTGCAGTCATCACCTCCTTAGCTGCTGGGCTTGGTTCCAACTCTCCCAAAGGGAGGGTAGAGTAGCTGTTCTTGCTCACCCTTCATTTTCAGAGAACCAATGAAATCAGGAAGCTGATGTCTTGATATGTGAACTGGATTATAGTGAAGCAGATTGCAAAGTTGTCAGCCTCATGTTGTCCCCCAGAATTATCCAAGTCAAGTGGCAGAACAGAAGTCTAGACAACTGGCAATGACCTAGGATGCCATGGGTGACCATGGTCTTTCTCAATTAAGGACTTTCCCAGGCCTTATAGATATAGATATAGATTTTTTTTAAGCAATTGGGGTTAAGTAACTTGCTCAAGGTTACACGGCCAGGTGTTTCTGTGTGTGGTGCTAAGTGTCTGAGCCCGGGATTCGATCTCCAGGTCATCCCAACACTGGAGTCTGTGCTTTTACTCGCTGTGCTACCTGGCCCCCCCCCCCCCCCCAGCCCAGGCCTTATTTTGACTGAGACAATGTCCTTTCAATGACTCAGGACTAGATAAGAATTGAGACCAAATATGGCTGAATTTACCATCACAAAATATCAAACTGACTGGGGAACACACTCAAAGTTTCCAGGCAGAAAGAAAGCAATAGGTATTTACACTCTTCTAAGCCATTTATTGAGGCCTGCTTCATCCCCCACCCTTATTATTGTCCTCAGGATAAGCTCCTCACCTGAATTCTCATTATGTGGGAGACTGATTCTGCACCCTCGGTTACTAAGTCTTCTCTGAGTGGAGGGGCTGAGGTTACAGCAAGAAATCCCTTCCAAAGCCTCCCTTCACAGAGGACTCTGAATGCTCCAGCTTGCTTTATTTTCCATCAGCTCTTCTGCTTGGCTTTGATATCACAAACATTATCTGCCTACACCAGGTAACCTCTGGTGACACCCTCCCCTTTGCTCCTCCTCTTATGCATTGTCTTTCTTCGTTAGACTGTAAGCTCCTTGTGGATGCGGACTGTCCAACTTATTCCTCTTATTGCTAATTCTGTCTCTGACTCAAACCAGAATTCTTACTTTTACAAAACCTCTATCTCTAGTGCTTAACAGTGTGGGGCACATAGTAAACTAAACACTCTTATGACTAGGAGTGGAATTGAAACTATTCAAAATTGTAATTATCTAAGATACGGTCTTGGGTTTTAGCCCAGCGGAAATATGCAGAGCAAATTCAAACAGTTCAACCACTTTCTGAGACTGATTGTTCAGACTAATCAAGAGTCACTATAACATACAACTTCTTAATAATCCACAGTATCAAACTAGAATGGATGCTTACCCCCCCACACACACACACACATATTTATCATGAGAGTTCTTCAAGCAGAACTTGAATGACCACTGAGCAGGTAGGTTGAACAGGGCTCCTGACCCAGGGTCAGGTCATAGACAATCTTGTCTTTTCTTGTACCTGTTTGTTTCCAGACTCAACATCAGAATTAATACAATGTGGAATATAAGAATGAAAGTTAATAAAGGAAAACATGAGACCATTTCCTGATCGCTTTCTTCCCTTGTGCACAAGCCTTCAAATCCTCCTCATTGGTCATTGGTGACCACAGTCTGGTTTAGTGAAAACAGTTGTGAAGCAGTAATCAGCAGAGTTCATAGTCCACCTTGCCATGTTTTGTTTTGTTTTTTATATTTTTCATTGGACAAATAGCCATCCCATTCCTACTATATGCAGAATCTTGTACTAGGGCTGAGAAGATTTGATTTTTTTAAGAAATGGGGATTCTCATCAGTGAATGTGTGAGTGTGGCTTGTCTCTACTGGGTACAGAATCTGTCCTTTTCCCTTCTGGGCAAATATCTATCATATCTTAGCTGCTGCTATCTCTTTAATAAACCACACCTTGAAAATCACAGGAGGAGCTGGGTTTGGTCCAGTAGTGCTCGTTTATCAAAAAATTATGAAAGGAGGAGAGACACCTGATTGTACAGGACTTCCAAGTTTGCAAATGGCTTTGCTTGGACCAAACCTAGTAGGTCATCAGGGAGGCCTGAAGGATCATCCCCATAGAATCTCAGAGCAAAGATAAGAGAGATTTCAGGGGCTGAGCTGAAATTAAGAAAGAGAAGTTGGAGCTATTCCCAGGAGCTGCAGGTGGGGCTGGGGGCAGGTGGGGGCACAATAGGCACCATTTCTCCCTTGAAATGGGTTGCCAATTATTCTCACCTGAAAACTGAACTTATTTATGCCTTGGGTTCCCCCAAAAGTCCTTGCAGATCTGTGGGAGACATGGCCTCAGGAAAGGATGGAGTGGGGTCAAAATCAGAGGAGATTAGGGGAAGAAGAAGGACACAAAGAGGCACCTTTGCTTCTAGAACTATATCCCTGCCCCATGCTACCTCAGGGAGCTGGAGCTGGGAGGGGAGGGTGGAAGTTCCAGGTCTAGGAAGGTTATGGGATACCTTCCATACCTTTTTCACTTCCCTACCTGTATCCATTGATGGATTGTCTCTCCTGCTGGCTTTCTCCCAACTGCTATCCCTATCTAGTTCAACCTTTTCCAAGATGATGTTCTCCTTTGCCTTCTCTTTCCATAATGCCCTCAGGAAAGCATCTCTGTTCTTCACAAACTCCCCTTATCCTAGATTTGACATTTTTTCCATTTTCTGGCACTCATGAAAACTTCATTTTTCTATTATTTTTTTTTCTTTTTCTTTCAAGAGCTCGCCTGTCTAGGGGCACTTTAAAGTTGGATGCTTCTTCCCTCATATCTCTGATAACCCAGGTCCAGAAGGAGTTGACTTGTTCATTGATCCCCAGGGGTACTTTTGGCTCCTTCCTCTACCACCAACACTTAGAAACCACCCTCCCTCCTTTAAAATTCATTGCATTGTATTCTCCATCCTTGCTGCTGTTATCTTTAGACCTGCCATGTCTTTTTCCTCACCAAGAACTTCAGCAACTGACTCACAGTATTCTTCTCTACCTTGCAGCCTTATAGGTGATTAGTTCTTAGTCAAGCTCTTCCTCACCCCCAAATCAGTTGGCCTAGGGTCCAGATTCCTAGTTATTGCTGTTTGTCCTACCTTTGCCTAAAGAAAAATTCCTCCTCTAAGAGGGCACTCAGAATCGATTTGAAGACTCCCAGTGAGGGGATAGCCCCTGCTTCCCAGAGCAGTCTATTCTACTTTGGAAAGGTGTGGGGGGAAGGGAAGAGTGCCACGTTCCTGCTTTCCTCAAACCAATTTTTTATTTTCTTAAATTTCCACTCATCAGTCTTGGTTCTGTCTTTCAGCACCAAACAAAACAAGAGTTGGCCTTGGTTTATATGATCAGTCTTACATGTACTCAAATGCTTTGGAGACCATGTTCACCCCTAACTTAAATCCAATTCCTCTTCCCATATGACAAACTTTTTAACATTAGAAAACTTCTAGCAGTCCCTTCCTGAGATTTTTCTTCTCCAGTTCAAAGGTCCATGGCTCAAGGATCCTCTCTGGCCTCATCTACCTGAGCCTCAGCTGTCTCATCAGTAAAATAAGGATAATAACACCTACCCAGACTAATAGCTAAAAAGAATTATAAGATAATATGAGTATAAAACAGTCTACAACCATCAAAGATAAGATATACTGTTATATGTATTTTTAGTATTAAAGCTGAGTAACTCTCACACGTAGCTCCCAGAAACTACAGAGTACACAGTGGCCACCCTCTGGGTAGACAGATTAAACCATGTTGAAGGTAATTAATTCAAATCTATCTGTGAGTTAGTGGGGTGCCTACCCCAAGAATGTGAAGATCTCCCTTGTGGAACTGTTAAATGAGACAATTTGTTCCAATGACCATGAAGTAGGCTAAGGCAGGCATCAGGGAGAACTTAGAGCTTGATCAGGTATCAAAGATGTCCTACTGGATCCTGAAATCCACTGGATTCTGGTATATCACTAAGCATCCTGACTTCTGTCTGGCCACTGGTCTTCAATGACTCAGGAAGAGACAATAAAGCCAGGACTCTGTAATTTAGCCTCACTTAAATCCAATTCATGCCCAAGTCAAGGCCTGATGTCATTGATTCTCTTCTGAAAGGAAGGACAAATGACGACAACTTGGACTAGAAGGGGCCTTAGAGATTTGTCTAAAGTAGGGTGACCAGGTGGAGGGTAGGCAGGGCACTGGATACCTTGCCATATGACTATCAATTGAATATGTGCAAGTGTTTGGGGGAAGAGAAGTTTTAGGGGACACTTACACTTCTTGCTTCCTCAAGTCAGAACTTAGCTCAATGGGATGAAGTTTCAAGGAAGAAGATATCAACCATATGTAACAATTCATTTTCCCACAATCATCACCACTCAAAAATGGAATGGTATTCCAAAGGTTTTGATTTCCAATGCCTGAAGGGCTTCAAGCAGATTTGGGATGACCAAGGATCATGCTTCAAGTGTGAGTTGGTCCAATGACCTCTGAGGGCTCTTCAAGCTCATTGTTCTGACACCTTTATTTTATGCAATGGGAAACTGAGTCCCAGAGAGGGATTGGGGCTTGCCAAAAGTCACACAGTAAGTTAGTGGCAGAATATGAACTAATTGTTCTGTGATGGTTCATTTTCTCGGATCTGAGCAGCCCCTTAGAGAGAAATAAGAGATATTTTGGGTAAGTAGGACTGCACTTAATACAGCTTCATTTTCCATGGAACCAAATGCTATCCTGCCTAAAAATACTAGGCTAGAGATGTTTCTGGTAAATAGGGGATTAAAGAGCCTGCCCCAGACTTATTGTTCCAGGGCTTATCAGCCAGCACCTCAGTGTTTTCATTAAGGAAAGTGTGATAAAGTTAATTGGTTAATAAGTGACAGGTTACCTAGATAAACAACTATGAACCTGCCCAGCATCTGGGGCCAGGTTTCCCTGACTGACCACACCTTGCTCTCCACTGGAGGGGAGAGAGTGGGAAGGGAGGGGGACTCTTAGGACTTCCATTGGGGGAAGCAAAGGATAAAAAGGAGGCTGTGGCTATAATCCTCCTGACATGGCACTCATTTTCAGAGCATACCTGCTTTATTTTATGGCTAGAAACTCTTTTCTAATAAGGAGTAAAAGGCTCAAGCAAACTGAAGGAGAATTGGTACGCTCTTAAATCTGCACCAGGAACACAATGATGTGGTTCCAAGGTCTGGCTTTGCAAACATGTTGGTCCTGATGTTCTTGCCAAAGATTTTTATTTTATCGGTGGCTCAGGCTGGCCTACAGAGGAGATCTTGGGAGGTGAACAAGTCCTGTTCTTCTCTGTGTATCCTTCAGGCTAAGTGAAGGGCAAAAATCCCATTTACATACAATAGGAGCTTAATAAAAGTTTGTTCAGCTGAATTAAATTCTGACTTTCAGAGAACTTTCCTTCCATACAATAGATGTCAAATTTGGACTCTGTCCACAAATTCATTAACTGATAGATTTGGAAGAGATCCAGGGGGTCAACTGGACTGCCATGATTTTCTGTAAACCATTTGGGGATGAGAATATATCTTGTTCCTACTGTAAATGCATTCATATTGAAATGATACTATGTTCACAATAAACCTGGAAGTGATGTGTCCTCTGTTTTGCACCTGAAAAAATGAGACTTGGCGATTGGAAATGAGTTGAATTTAAGATGTAGTGGAACGTAGGTAGTTGGAGTGCCAGGGAGCAAAGAAACCTGAATTCAAATCTAGCTTCAAACACTTACCAGTTGAGTGACCCTTGGCAAGTCACTCAGCTTCTGTCTGCCTCAGTTTCCTCATCTGTAAAATGAGGATAATGAGAGCACCTACCTCCCAGGGTTGTTATGAGACTCAAATAAGATAAGAATTGTAAAATGTTTAGCACAGTGCCTGATACCTAGTAAGTGCCATTGAAATGTAGGCTATTATTATTATTGAGGGGTGGCTAGGTGGATAAAGTGCTGGGTCTGGGGTCAGGAAGAACTGAATTCAAATCCAGTCTCAGACAGTCACTGTGTGACCCTGGGCAAGCCACTTAACCTCTATTTGCCTTAACCCATTAGGGAAGGAAATGACTGAATTTCTGAGTAGAGACAGCATGGCCCACAGCTGATCAGGAAAGCTGGCTTCTGCTCTTTTCTGATGCAAACCTCCACAAACTGTATCCAGCCAGCTTGCTGCAGAAAACCTCAGAAACTTTGAAGTCTCTCTTTTGAACTGATTTTCATCCAGTGATGGTCTATGCTCTTTCAGTCCAAACTCTGAGTTATAGTCCAGCATTTAATTCAATTTCTTCTAATCCTAGCTCTGATATTTATTATCTGAGATTTCTGGCAAGTTACATCATTTTCTTGGGCTTCAGTTTTCTCACCCACTTAATGATTATGCTTCTAGCTCTGTATCTATGATCCTCTTAATTAAGATTATGCCCTTAGGTAGCAGCAAGTTTACGTTCTTATCTCAGCTACTTAGTCAAACTGTGCAGGAGGTTGGGGATGCTGGATCACCAGGTTCTTTTCAGCCCCAATGATACCACACAAATCAGCCTGGGAGCAATACTGCAAAGGGCTGGGGGAGCTGGGGGAGCTAGTAACATCTGCCCCTCTTCTTCCCAGAAACCAAGATGACCCTTCTGTGGGATTTTTATTTGTACTTTTGCATGGTTCAGTGGGGAAGGAAACCTCCTTGGTGATTCAAGAGACTTAGGTTTGAATTCCAATTCTATCCCTTCACCTGGATGTGCACCGTGCCTGGAATGCTCACCTACTTTATGTCCCTCTCCTGGCTTTCTTGGTCTCCTTGAACAATCAGTACAAACCTCACCTTTGTCAAGATGCCTTTCCTGCCTGATCCCCTTTCATTCTAGTGCTTAACTCTCCCCCTCTCTCTCTGTGTCTGTCTGTCTGTCTTCCCCTCCCCTCCCTTCCCCTCTCCTCTCCTCTCCTCTCCTCTTCAATTCTGTGTGTGTGTTTGTTTGTATACAGTTGTTTTGTTTTGTTTGTTACAGTTACTTTCAGATTGTTTCCCCATTAGACTGTGAGCTCCTTGAGTGTAGGGCTTGTTTAGCACCATACCCAACACAGCATGCACTTAATATATTTGTATTAACTGGCTAGCTGCCTAAGCAATTCACAGAATGAAAGAGCTAAAAAAAAAGAACTTTAAAAATCAACTAGTAAAACTTCCTTACTGTTAAATGGGGAAATTGGGGCCCCCTAGAGGAGGGCTTACTGAAAGTTACTGCTAGTGAGTGCTAGCAAAAACCAGAGCTTCAGAACTTGACTCTGGACCTTTCAATTCTAAATCTAAGGTGATCTCCTCCTCCTATATACATATTCCACTTCCTCTCAGAGCCTCACCTTGTTCGTCTTTAAAATGAGAATAATAATTGTTGATCCTCTTAGTTAGCAGAGTGCCCATGAACAATTTGTGGAATTTGCATCTCCACAGCAGTAGGAGTTATTATTTTGAAGGTTAAGGGCAAGAGAGGTACAGAAGGCAGGGGA
>NW_027186310.1:2568436-2570204 GCF_028583685.1 Petaurus breviceps papuanus
AGGGAAGGGAAGGGAAGGGAAGGGAAGAAATGCTGTTGTCTGTGTGGATAAACAGTTTGCTTTAGTGACAGATGCAGCATGGCTTTGTCCCCTTTCTCACATCACTTTCATGTTCCTGAGACCTCCATTAGCTGGCAGAGGAAAGTTGAGCAGAAGCCTTGCTCCCAGGCCTCATTAAGCTGCAAACACTTACTTTAGAAGGGGAAGCTGGCCGTCTGCACATCTCAGTACGCACACATGCTATTTTTACAAGGTTCACCCTATTCTTAGTGACTTTTAAAAATAAAATTGTCGACAGCCCTTTTCCTATTTCCATACCCCCTGTAATATTTCCATTGCTCCCAAAAATCTTAATGAACAAAGCATTCAAGTGCAAGCAAGCAGAAAGAAAAGGGACTGGGGAGGGAAAAGAGGTGTTTGCTGTGGAGTGGGGGGATGGGCAGACCAAATGTCTTGGCTTAGCAAAGTTCCATCCAGACGGCTTTGCATTTAAAGCAATAAAGTGTCAAGGAGAAAAATCATTTGTCTTTTAAATACATAGGAACAGTTCCTCGGTGCTGTCAAACAAGATGTTTTGGGTGAAAACGTCCCCAAAGTGGCTCAGAGCTATTTCTGGGAAGAAAAATACCTATTCTTATCCCAATTTCTCAATAGGCAATTCTCAGTTGGCAAGTGGGGGGGGGAAACCCTATCAAGATAGGTTGATAGGTAAGGCTGGAAGCCCAGACCTGTGAAAGCCTTATTATAAAATGGAACGGGGAGACAGCCATAGCATTCACTAATCGACAATCAGACACAGAAACACTGGGTGAGGATGAGGCGGTGCTTCTGACAGGCTTCTACTTAGTGGGAAGCATTATTCCCTATGTGAGCCTTTTGGCTGCAGCTTTCTGTCCTTCCCCTCCCCAAGGCATGCTGTCACCCCTGGGTGGTTAGTCCAAAACTCTCAAGCTGTTGGAGCTCATATTTTCCCATTTGGGGCAATCCTCTTCAGGGTGAATGGCTACCTTGGGAGGTGAAGATGTGCTCTGGAAAACAATGTCTGGGAGCTTCGTGTTAGTCAAACTGGACAAAGAACTGGACTGCCAATTGAAAGGTGAAGGCCATATAGATCAAGTGCAAAAAGCCATCAGAGGCCATCGGGGTAAAGCCCTCCTTTTACAGATGAGGAGCTAAGGACTGGAGAAGCCAAGTACTCTGGCTGAAGGAGCAGGCAGGCTTGGAAGCAGGGGGCCTGGGACCTCAGATCTAGCTCACTTCCCTGTCACCATTTGCCTCTCCTTCATCCCTGTTGGGGCTCAGGATCAAGGCATAGATCTGCAATCCAGGAAGTCTCCAGCTAGGTACAAATAGGCATGCACAGGCCCATGTGAGCACAAGCACATACACTCACACACACTCACACTCACACACAAACACACACCACAAACACCCTCACACACACATGCATACACACAGAGGCACACACACATACACACTCACACCCATACACACTCACACCCATACACACACACACACCTTCACACACAGAGGCGCACACACACACACTCACACACACACCATACACACACACACACCCTCACACACACAGAGGCACACATCCTCACACACAGAGGCATACACACACACAGCACACACACGTGCACACAGAGGCACACACACATACACACTCACACACATATACTCACACACACTCACACATACACACACCCTCACACACCCAGAGGCAAACACACATTCATAATCACACATACTCACACACACACAC
>NW_027186310.1:2570304-2596844 GCF_028583685.1 Petaurus breviceps papuanus
ATACTCACACACACACACACACACACACACACATACACACACACACCTTGCCTCCTGCCCACCTTCCCGGCCTCATTTGCACATCTCTCCCTTTTCCATCACCTTCACTCCAGCCAGAGTTGCCCTTCTGTTCCTTACACTCTTCTCTCATTGTCTCTGTGCATTGATCAGCCTGCCCTCCAGGCTTAAAATGCACTTCCTTTTGCAATTCCTCATTTTTTTCAAAGCTCAGTTAAAGTGACACATCTTAAAATTATTATTTTTTCCCCTTCATTTCCCAACTAGTGGCTCCATTCACTTCCCAGTTTTCTGGTTTTTTGTTTTTGTTTTGTTATTGTGCTTTTTGTTTTTGCCTTTTTTCCCCACAGTTCCCCATCATATTAATTCTGACTTTGGTCCTTCCATTAATATGTGAATGACCTTGCTGTGATTGCCTTCCCCACTGGTGCAGATGGCAGCCCTTCCACACACCTTATTCTCCCCAGAGGATTTATCTGATAGAGTTAAATCCTTCCACATAACTATTTTTTTTTGTTTTCTTATTAATTCCTAGGCACAGTCAAGCACTTGCAAACCTTCAAAGCCTAAGTTCTAGCTTCTCCAGGATGACTTCCCTGACCTGCTAGTCATTGTGTACTGTGCCCGACCCCCTTGTGCCTTTTATTGTGCTTTGAACCTTTCTGATGCTCTTAGCATGGAATGCTGTGCAGTGTCGGTCACAATGCCTCCCCAGTTAGACTGGGAACTCCATGAATGCAAAGACTGTGTTGGATGGAATTGTTCTACCTCCTCTACTCCCATGCATTTACGGGAAATGCTAAATCAGACCTTCACAACCTGCAGCCACCAGGTTGCAGCTCACCAAAGGATTTCTTCTATGTGCAAAGGATGGTTTCCTCTATGTTTTTCAAGGTCTGCTGGAAATCTTTTGGCATGCTGCATGTGGCCCAGAGCCATAAGCAAGCCCAGGGCCATAAGCGACCCATTGGTCACAGGTTGTGTGGACCTGTGTCGAATGTTTGTTGAATTGAATTGGAGGTTTTCATCTCTCCCATCCCCACCCACAGAGGCAAGGGGATTACAAGCATGGACTATAGCAAGTTTCCAAACAGGAATGAAATTATGGAGGCACAAATCCACAAGGTACATTTGCTAATTAAAAACATTGACCAATGTTGTAGATATGAAAGAACCTTCAGAAATTCTTGAACTGTGAACTCATTGGTTTAGTAATAGTCCTCCAAGTGAAAATCTGTGTGTCTAGTCTGAGGACATGATAGGGTGAATGATGGTACCAAAGTCAGTGGGTAGTGAAACATGTTGGCTTTCATTTAAGCAAGACTGAGTCTGTGACTTATAAACTTATAGCTCATAGGACTTAGAGCTAGTAAGGACATTGGAGATTATCTAGTGTGGTTGATCAGCCATTTTTCAGTTTTCTTTGACTTTCCATGACCCCATTTGGAGTTTTTCTGACAGAGAAACTGGAGTGGTTTGTCATTTCCTTCTCCAACTTATTTTATACATGAGGAAGCTGAGGCAAATAGAGTTAAGTGACTTACCTAGGGTCACACAGCTAGTAAGTATCTGAGGGCAGATTTAAGCTCAGGAAGAGGAGTCCTCCTGATTCCAGACTCTAGGACTCTAACCACAGTACCACCTATCTGCTGCCCCCCCCCATCTAGAGTAATTCCTTCAAATTGGAAGAGGAAATATGCTCAGAGAGAAATGACTTGTATAAAGTTATAGAGAGATTAAGAGCAGAGAAAGAATTTAAATTAAATTTATGTTTATTTTCAGTTTACATCATTCATTTCCACAAGATTTTGGGTTATGAATTTTCTACCTGTCTCTCCCCCACCCACCACCCCAAAACAGAGATCCCACTGCACATCCCCTCCCCCAATCTTCTCTCTCCTATATACTACCCTATGCCCGCTCCAACTTTCCAGTAGGGCAAGATGTATCTCTGTGCCCCAGTGCCTGTATATCTTATTTCCCAGTTGTAGGTAAAATAATAATAATATAATAATAGTTATATATATATATAACATTTGATTTTAAAACTTTGAATTCCTGATTCTTTCCCTTCCTCCATCGTCAACTTACTGGGAAAAGAAGCAATTCATATAGGTTGTACATGTGTAGCTATGCAAAATATTTCCATAGTGGATACATTGTGAAAGACTGACTATATTTCCCTATCCCATCCCCCCCCACTTGTTTTTTCTCTACTTTGACCCTGTCCCTTTTCAAAAGTGTGTGCTTCCAACTCCCCCCCCAACCTGCCCTTCCTTCGATCACCTCCTCTTTCATCTCTTCCCCCCATACTCTCCTGTAGGGTGAGATACCTTATTTAGTGTGTATGCCATACCCTCCCTAAGCCAAATTCAATGACAGTAAGGTTGACTCATTCCCTTTTGCCTTCCTGTTCTTCCCCTCCATTGTAACACTTTTCCCTTGCCTCTTCTATATGAGATAATTTACTCCATTCTGTCTCACACCATCTCCTTTCATTATATTCCTCTCTCACCTCTCAATTATACCTTTTAAGAATCATCCCTTCCTATTCAATTGGTCCTGTGCCCTCTGTCTATATATACCTTTACACATATATACACACACTCACATATGTATTCATATGCCCAATATCCCCTCCTATATAGACATATATATGTATCTATATATACATATATACATTTATATTCCTTTCAACTATTCTCATACTGAGAAAAGTTTCATAAGTTACAATTATCATTTTTCCATGTAGGAATGTAAATATTTCAACTTTGATAAGGTCCTTATGATTTCTTTTCCCTGTTTATCTTTTCATGTTTCCCTTGCTTCTTATATCTGAACGTCAAACTTTCTATTCAACTCTGTTTTTTTCATCAAGAATGCTTGAAAGTCCTCTATTCCACTGAATGACCATATTTTCCCCTGAAACATGATACTCAGTTTTGCTGGGTAGGTGATTCTTGGTTTTAATCCCAGCTTCTTTGACCTCTGGAATATCATATTCCAAACCCTTTGATCCCTCAGTGTAGAAGCTGCCAGATCCTGGGTTATCCTGATTGTGTTTCCACAATATTCAAATTGTTTCTTCCTGGCTACTTGTAATATTTTCTCCTTGATCTGGGAACTCTGGAACCTGGCTATATTAGTCCTAGGAGTTTTCTTTTGGGGATCTTTTTCTGGTGGTGATTGGTAGATTCTTTCAACCTCTATTTTGCCCTCTAGTTCTAAAACATCAGGGTAATTTTCCTTGAGAGTTTCTTGAAGGATGATTTTTTTAAGTTCTTTTTTTTTTTTTTTGATCATGGCTTTCCAGTAGTCCAAAAAATGTTTAAATTATCTCTTCTGGATCTATTTTCCAGGTCAGTGGTTTTTTCCCATGAGATATTTCACATTGCCTTCTATTTTTTCACTTGTTTGGATCTGTTTAATAGTATCTTGATTTCTCATAAAGTCACTAGCTTCCATTTGCTGCAATCTAATTCTGAAGGAATGATTCTCCTCAGTGAGCTTTTGAAATTCTTTTTCCACCAGGCAAATTCAGGTTTTTAAGGCATTCTTCTCCTCATTGCCCTTTTGGGCTTTTTGCCACAGTAGAACTCTACTTCCAGAGAGGAGAGCTTTGTCCTAAATCACTGGGGTTTTCTTAGCTGTTGGAGCTATTAGTTGACTGCCCTCTCTGAACCCTCCACTGGCTCTGGCACACTGGTCAGACACCCCAGGACCTCCACCCTAGACAGTGCTCCAGATCCAAGGAGATTAAAGCAAGAGCAATTACCCGTCAGACTGGTTGCTTGGTCCACCTGCAATTGCAGGCCAGGAGCTCTGAAGCAGCCACACAGCAGCTGCACAGCCATGGCACCTCAGCTGCTTCTCCCTCCAGGGGCAGAGTCCAGATTGCATTCCCAGACCCCCTATTCCCAAAGTTCACTGACCTCTTACTTTGTCTTTGGCATTTATGGGTTGATAATTCTGGAAACTGCCACAGTTGCTGGTGATCTACTCTCCCAAAGTCCCTCCAGCCAGGGCTCGGCGTGGCCACCCTAAGGCTAAATACTTGGGTTCCTGTGGGGTCTTGTTTTGGCTCCCAGAGCATTGGGATGGCCCCTTTCTGCAGGTCTGCCAGGCTGTCTTCAGCAGGAAGTTAGTTTCTTTCTGTTACTTTATGGGTTCTGTAGTTCTAAAGTTTGTTTAGAGTAATTTTTTACATGTGTTGGAGAAGGTGGAAGCAGGAGCCAAGTAGAAGTGCTCGAGAAAAAACTTGAACCTACTGTTCTTTCCACCTCAGACCAATGGCTGGTCGACATTAAAAGGTTAGAACTCACCCATGGCCAAGCTGTAGATTTAAAAATGAACCATTCCATGACAGAATTATGCATTGTTGCATTGGTAGCTAGAGTCTAGAGGTAATTGTTAATTGCAATTCAAATCAAAGCAGTCATATAGAAGTAGTTATTAATTGTAGAATTTGACTATATAACTATTAATATGTAAGCCCAATTCATCCAAGCAGAAAGATTTTTTAATTATGAAAGCAGAGGTGAGTGAGCATGAGTTTGTGCCCATGTGAGTGGGGGAAGCTGCCAACTATGGTAAGAGAAAAAGGGCTACATGGCAAGATGTGGAATCACATTCATCTGATCTAGAGGGAAGCTCTGAGCCCACCTAATTCTAACCTGCAGTTGAGCACAAATTCCCTGGACAACATTGCTCATGGGGGGGGAGGGGCCCAGACTTTGTCCAAATATCCTCAGCATGAAAGATTCCTGTCCCCTTGGAACTGCCACTACTCCTCTCAGACAGCTGTACTTATTAGGAAATTGGTCTTCATATCTCCTTCACTTCCACTTGTTATTCCTGATCCTTTTCTCTGAGTACAAAACAAGGCAAGTCTGATCTCCTTTCCCTACAGCAGCTCTCCTTACAAATGCAGACAGCTATCATTACCCCCACCCCTTTCTCCAGGCTCTGGATCTAGTCTCTTCAGCAGATCTCCATACAACATAAGGACACTTCCCCATTCCTGTCTCCCTCCCTTGGGGAATCTCTGCTTTCTCAATGTCCCTTTAGAGTGTGATCTCAAGGTTAGAACCAGTAGTTCAGATATCATCTGGCCTGGCAAAAGGACTGAGGGACTGTTACACCTCTGGTCAAGGACTCTAAACACTTCGATACAACCCAAGATAAGTGAGTTTTTTGTTTTTTTTTTACTATCTCATCACACTGTTCAGTCATAAAGAGTTTGGGATCTGTAAATGTCTCCAGATCTTTTGGATCTTTGGACCTCAGATATATGAATTTATAAATATACTTGGTGATCTCTGATACAATGGGCAGGCAAGCTGTGGCTGATGGACAGAAGTGGGTTTGCTGGAGATGGTGACTTGAAGAGGACCTCTTCCAAAAGTGACAATGAAATAAGGGGTGCAGGCCATCAGGGATCACAGATCTCTGAGGCCCATACCTCTCAGGGTCTCAAGAATTCCCCCAGAAGAGACATCAGTGAGGAGGTGGTTGACACAAGCAGCAGGAGGAGATGCTGTCCCTCATCTGAGACAGCCTGGAGAAGAGCAGTCAGCTCACCAAGAACATGGTTTCTATGCTAGCATCTTTTAGAGAAACAGCTTATTAAGCCGGAGAACTCCATCATCCCTGTGCATAAGCAGAGAGCCTATAGCAATTACAAGAGAATGTGGAGAAGACCCTGTCCTGTCTAGACCATGTCATCAGCTATTACCATGTGGTCAGTGACACAGGGAAGATAATGAGGGAAGCCCTCACAGGAAGACTGCAGGAGTAACTAGCATTCATGGCCCAAATCGAGAAGGCAGTGGAGTATGTTCAGGGTAACCACCCTAACTAAATGGTTTGGGGTTCCTTTTTCAGCATGGAAAAGAGTCCCTAGAGTCTGAGTTCCGAAGTCTGATGAGTTGGCACAGTAAGGCTGTCCCCCCATGCTCATTCTGGACCTAATCAGTGGAGAGGATGGCATAGAGATTCAGGATAACATGACCCTGGATCTCCTCTCAGAGGGTGTGCTCCATGATGTGATTCAAATTTCCCACTGGCTGGTGGAATATGTGAAGAACCAAGAATTTCATGAATGTTTACTATCAGATCCACTCCAGTCAGTTGGACCACTCAATCAAGGACCTGAAAGGGCACTTTTGGGAAAGCAGCTCCTCTTCTGGTGTTCCCTACTCCCCTGCTATACCCAATAAGAGGAAAGACACACCGAACCAAAAAAAAGTCAAATGGTCAGCTCATGAGCATGATTTCTGAGTTACAGTCTGAGGGACTGAGTGAAAACTAAGTGCACTGGCCCGGAGAGATGATATGCTGGATATGGACACTGATGCCTACATCCACTGTGTCAGTGCCTTTATCAAGCTGGCACAGAGCAAGTACCAGCTGCTGATGGATATCATCTCAGCAGCTTTGACTCCCTTATCTAAGATCCATTGGGTGGACACTGAATTCACAGTGTCAATTGCCTGGAAGGCCATCATCCAAAGTGACTGCTCAGCTGTGCTCACAATCTTCCCCATCCTATGGCACCTTAAGGAAACCAAGCCCGAGTTTGATCAAGTACTTCAGGGCACAGCTGCCAGGACACATTACTTCCACGGAGATCACTGGTGCCAAAGCCTTGGAGGACTTCGCCGATAACATCCAGAGCACCCAGACAAGGATGGCACTGTGCATGAGCGCGCCATCCTCTTCCTTCAGCAGTTTCTATATTTCCAGGAAACCATTGGTGCCATGCTGGCTTCACAGGAGACAAGCTCCTCTGCTGCCAGCTAAGACTGAAATCAGCAAATGACCACTAAGCACCTATGTCTGTATGGTCCTCGGGAATCTCCAGTTAAACCTGCTCAGCAAGTCCAAGGTAAGTGAGGACCCAATTCTAAGGGCCATTTTCCTGCACAATAACTACCACTACATCCTCAAGTCCCTGGAGAAGTCTGAACTCATCTACCTGGTGGAAGTGACCCAGGAGACAGCTGAGTGCTCATACCAAGATCACATTGAAAAGCAGATCCAGATGTACCAGCACAGCTGTCTAAAGGTAACTGGCTACATTTCTGAAAAGAACTTACCTGTATTCCAATCAGGAGTCAAGCTCTGTGACAAGGAGCAACAGACGATCAAGGAGTACTTTAAGGGATTCAATGATGCCCCCAAGGGGCTCTGCAAGATCCAGAAGACTTGGGCCATCCCAGACACTGAGCAGAGGACAAGATCCACCATGCTCAGAAAACCATTGTCAAGGAGAACTATGGGGCCCTCCTGCCAGCATACCCTTTACCAAGAATCCTGAGAAATACATCGAGTACCTCATGCAGCAGGTGGCAGACCTGAGCAAGCACCTGTTTTACACATTAACCTGATGCTGCCATGTCACTGTGGCATGTCCATGGCCGCCAGCAAGCCTTAACCCATTTATCCAACAGATAAACCAGGGTTCATACTGCTTTTTGGCTGAGTGAGTTTGAAGTCCTTTGGGGCAGGGACATCTCTTTAGAGTTCTCATTCTCCATCTCTGCTTCCTCCTAACAGCCCTGCTTTAATGGGGCCCATGACCCCCCACTTTGGTACTGTTCGGGAGGAGGAAAGAAGGAAGACAAAGGGCATCAGATTACCAGCTGCTTGTTGTGGGCTTTGGGTACGTGAAGAACAGCCCATCTCCCACTGGATTAGGTAGAGTCCCTGAGCTAAGGGGTCAGATCCACTTCTCAGCTTTCTGACTCTTGGTGTGTATATGGCTGAGGGACAGAACCACGGTCACTCTGCCCAGTTGTCCTCTCCTTGGTCTGAGTTAAAAGCGTTTAATAGAAGAGAGAGGCCTGGCATCCCAAGCCAAGGCCCTCCATAGCCCTTGGATGAGAAGGAACTCTCTTCATCTTTTCTTTCTCCTTAGCAATAAGCACTAAGAGGTGGCAGGCATCACCATCTCCCCGCTTCTCTCTTCTCGTAGCATCACCTTTAGTTGCCATAGGCACCCTGGGGCATCAGAGGAAGCTCATCCCTCCATTCTGTCTGTCAGTACCATACTGCTTTCCTCCTAGTAAGAGAACAGAAAAATAGCCCTTATTTTTCCATCCTCCAAAACAAATACACAAATATAACTGATGTAACCAAAATAATAACCATCAAATTCCATCTTCAAAATTTGGGATCTGTAGAAGGACTGTACAATTTCACGTAACTGTCATTATGAGCACCAACTTTTTAATAGCCATGTTCTGCCAGGGACTCTGTGTTTGTGAGTCATGGAATGCTGTGATCTTGGAAGAAGCAAAATTGTAGGTGATTAGAAGGACAATGGCAAGATGGCTGTTGCGTATAAGCAGGATGAGGCAGATCACCAGCCGGCACATGCTGCTGCTTCTGGGTGTCTGCTGTGTGCGGAACTGGAGCTTCCCCATCTCCAGAATCTGGTCAGCTACAGCTTTGGTATGGTCGTCCTTCCCTGCTGCTCATCACCCTTGGACTCTGTCTCAGTGCTGGGCTCTGCACACTTGTTGGGGGAGAGAAGTCTTGCATGAGTGCTGCTTTTCTAGCTCTTTCTTTCATATTTCTGAGTAGTGGATGAAGAAGTGATATATTTAGCAATGGGGGCTGTCTGTAATCTACATATATGTATAAATAAATATATGTATATATAAATATATACACGCAAACATGCATGTATATATGTAAATATATATGTGTGTATATAAACACATAGGTATGTGTATTTAAATATATGTATGTGTCTGTATATATATATATACATATACATGCATAAAAAACACACATGTTTTGTTTTTTTAAGAAAAAGAAAGAAGATTGAAAATGTTGGAGACCAGGTGGGCTCAAAGTCCTGTCTCAACACTAATTACTATGAGTCTACAATTTCTAATAACCCCTTTGTCTTGAATAGTCTGTAAGTTTGGGCTGGGATAGAGCACGCAGGGGATGTTTAGTGCTTCATGATTGAAGACTCGAGAGATACAAGGGTGAAAATGTGGATATTTCTTAGAAAGACTAGAACCCTCTGGGTTACCACCATCTTTTGACAAAGTTCTTCACCCTAAGCAATGATAATTAGAAGTTTTCGTGCCACACATTGCTGAATCACAGTTAACTTGGCAATAATTCATTTGACAAATGCTCAGTGACTGCCCATTGTATCAGAGCACGATCTGGAGAAACTTCAATGACTATTTATTATTATTTGCTTTTTTTTTTAACTTAACAACCCCCCCCCCAAATGAGCATTTTCATTATAATTGTGTAACAGGTGAGATGGCCTATGAAACTGCAAATCCCTATGAAGCAGGGCTTCTTTTTTTAATGTATAATAAATTCCATGTAACTTTCTGACTCTCCTGTTTGTCTGTTATTCCTCCTCTTATTTGTTAAGTTCTCTCTTTTTTCAACAGATATTGGCCTTTTTCCTACTTAAACAACTTAAAAAAAAGAAAACCTCTTAGAAAAAAGAATCACAGGGTCTAGCATTAACAAATTAAGGGACCATGAAATACTTTACCCATCAAATTTATGGACAAGGAAAGAATTTATGACCAAACAAGAGGCAGAGAGCATTATGGGATGTAAAATCTGTAAATCTGATGACTTGAAATTTTAAAAGTGTGTTTATGAACAAAACTCAAGTAGCCAAGGTTAGAAAGAAAGCAGAAATCTGGGAAAACATTTTTTTTTGCCTTTTTTTGGAGGCCAGTTGGGGTTGTCAATTGCCCAAGCTAGTTTTTGTGCTAAGGCTCTGAACTCAAATTTGAACTCAGGTCCTCCTGACTCCAGCTCTGGTGTTCTACTCAGTGCTCCACATAGCCACTCCCTGGGAAAACATTTTATAGTAAATTTCTTTGAAAAAGGCCTCATTTCAAAAATAGTGAACTGGGTTAAATTTCTAAGGATAAGTCATTCCTCATTTGACAAATGGTCAAAAGATATGAACAGTCAGCTTTTAGACAAGGAGATCAAAACTATCTATAGTATATGCTGTAAATAACTATTGATTAGGGAAATGCCAATTCAAATAACTCGGAGATGCTACCTCATACTCATCGTGTTGGATAACATGACAAAAAAAGGAAATGAAAAATGGAGAGAATGTGCAAACCTGGACACTGAGTGCACTGTTGGTGGAGTTGTGAACTGATCCAATCATTCGGGACAACAATTTGAAACTATGCACAAAGGGCTATAAAACTGTTCATACCTTTTGAGTCAGCAATACCATTAGTAGGTCTGTATTCCAGAGAGATGTTAAAATAAAAGGAAAAAGAACCTGCAAGTACAAAAATATTTGTAGCAGCTTTTTTTTTTTTTTGTGGTAGTGAAGAATTGGAAAATTGAGGGAATGATCATTTATTTGGTAATGACTGAACATGTTGTGGCTTATGATTATGATGGAATAGTACTGTCATAAGAAATGATGAGCAAGGTGTTTTCAGAAGGAAAAAAAAAATCTGGAAAGACTTACATGAACTGATCTGAAGTGAGGTGAGCAGAACCAGTAAATGCAATTTTTATTCTGATCAATTGTAAATGACTTAGCTCTTTGTAGCAATACAATGATCCAAGATAATTCCAAAGGACTTATGATGAAAAATGCTATTCTCCTGCAGAGAAAGAACTAATGGAGTCTGAATGCAGATTGGCTCTTATCATTTTTTATATTTTGGTGGTGGTGGTTTTTAATCTGTGTTTTCTTTCACAACAGACTAATATTGAAATATGGTTTTGCATGACTGCACATATATAACCCATTTCATATTCCTTGTCTTTTCAAGAAGGGGTGAGGGTCGGCAGGAATTGAGAGAATTCAGAACTCAAATTTTAAAAAGTGTATGGTAAAAGTTGCTGCTATATGTAATGGAAAATCTTACAAAATATGTATGCCTCATTCTTCTTCTCGCGTCTATTTCAGCTGGGTGGGGGGGGGGGGGGGGGGGGGGGAGGTAGCCTGGTTCGTCATCAGTGCCCTGTGATGGTGGTTGGTTATTGCATTGCTGAAAGTTCAGGGCAGTGTTACTGGATCACAGAATATTCAGAGCATAGTAAGATATAGCAACACTGGAAAGGTCAGAAGGGGTCAGAGAGTAAAGGGCTTTGAAAGTTAAACAGAGGATTTTGTATTTCATCCTAGAGGTATTAAAGAACTTTTGGAAATTATGGAATAGGAGGAATGACTTGGTCAGATCTGCACTTTAGTGAGATCACTTTCACAGAGTGAAGGATGGATTGGAATGGGGGGAGACTTGTGGCAGGGAGACCAAGCAGCAGGATATTGCAATAATGTAGGCATGAGGTGATGAATACCTGCTGGTGGCTCTGTCATAGGAGGGAAGGGGGAGGTATTTGAGAGATATATTGAAGGCAAGATTGAAAAGACCTGGCAACAAATTAGATCTGGGGACTTGAGGAGTCAAGGATGACAGCTCAGTTGGGAGGTGGAGGGAATGGGAAGATAGTGCTGTCCTTGACATGGATGGATGATTTAGGGGAGAGCTATCAAGCAGTTTGGGGAATATTGTATTTAAGATGTCTACAGAACATTCAGTTTGAGCCGTCTCATGAGCAGTTGGTGATGCTAGTTGAAAGTTAGGAGAGAGATGAGAACTGAAAAAAGTAGATCTGAGAATCATCAGCAAAGAGATGATCATCAAAACCATGGGAACTGACATGATCACCAAGTGAAATAGTATAGAGAGAAGAGACCAGGCATACCCAAGAATGTGCTGGGAAATATTTTAGAAGTGGCCCACTGGGGAGGAAATATGCCCATCATACAATTTTAAATTTAAGCTCCATCATTAGCATATTCCTCATCACTTTCTAAATCAACCAAAAAAATGAAGCAAGCCTTGTTTAGAGCATTTGCCAATTCCTTAGATGTATACCCTCAAAGACAAAATGTAATGATTCTTTTTCATCAGTCAGTTCAAAATGACTCCAGGCCAGCCCTGAGTGCACCCCCCTAATCAGGTATGACCTTCAGCTAAGGTCTGCAGCCTTTGTCACTCTCAGTCCCTCTCTTCTCCTGGATATTCTCTTTTGGTGATACGGCTCTCTCCTCCAACCTTGGATTAGATTGACTATAGGAACATCAAACGCCATGTTTCCAAAACAGAACTCATTATTTTCTCCCCAAACCCTCCCTTCTCCAGAACTTCTCTACTGCCAGTCTTCTCAGCTTCCCTGTTCTCCCAGTCACACAACTCTCCCCACAATACACCTTCAAGGCACTCACCTACCTAAGTAACTTACCTCCAATCAAGGTCATGGCATCCCCTTTTTCTATAAATTTCAGTAGTTCCTTGTTATCTCCAGGATCCAATAGAACATTTTCTGTTGGGTTTTTATTTATTTATTTCCTCTTTCAGTTATTTAGTCATTCCTTCATTCATTTTCTGTTTGGCTTTTGTCAGCTTGTCCAATTTCGAGCTTCCCTATGTTACTAAATTTACTCCTCTCCATATGTTCTAGGATCCACCTACACTTTCTTCCTTGTCATTCTTCACACATGGTACCATCTCTCTACTTTGGGTCTTTTCTCTGTGCCCAATGCTTACACTTCTCCCTCTCTTTGCTTCCTGTAAGACTCCACTCAGAATCCACCTTCTACAGGAGTTCTTCCTGGGCCCCCTTAATGCTGGTGATTTCCGTCTACAATTATCTCCAAATTACCCTGAATATAATCATATTTGTACCTAGATTTTTGCATGTTTTTTCTGCCATTAGAGTGTAAGCTTCTTGTGGTCAGGGACCTTTTGCTTTTGTTTTTTTTTCCATCTGTAGCATTTAGCAGAGAGTCTGAAACATAGTACTACATAGTAAATACTTGTTGACTGACTGAATGAATCAAATAATGGGGCAAATTATGATGGAAATTATCATGGAGGACACTGAGAATGTTCCTGGTCACTTGCCAAATGCCCTTTGCTCTCTCTCAGAGGATCCTGCAACTATGTGATTGAGGGGTGCCTTTCTCTGGGGTCATCATGGAGCTTCTTTATGTCACAGTCAATGGGGATATGTTGCTATTGCTTGTTTTTGCTGAACCTAATGCCTTGGCCTGCATTACTGAGATTCCCATCAACTGCCATGCCTGATTCATGGATTCTGATGGATAGCTGCCTCCAAAGCAGTTTACCTTAGCATTTATTTTTTTTTCCCA
Organism: Petaurus breviceps papuanus; assembly: GCF_028583685.1. NCBI lineage: Eukaryota > Metazoa > Chordata > Mammalia > Diprotodontia > Petauridae > Petaurus > Petaurus breviceps. The sequence goes on from NW_027186310.1 coordinate 2,583,509, forward strand.
TCAGAATGTAGTTTCTTGGGAGATGAAGAGATTTACTGGATGTGTAAGAGAAAAGAAGTTTGGAGAGCTAGAGGAGAGGGTAGCTTCAGACACATTTCAAGGGCAGGGACTTGGCAAAGTTCCAGAAACAAAGAGGAATTCCAAGATCTGAGGAAGGAAAAAAAAAAGGATACTTTTACCAAAGGACGGGGAACCTGGGGCCTCAAGGCCACATGTGAGCCTCTAAATCCTCAAGTGCGGTCCTTTGACTGAGTCCAAGATTTACAGAATAAATCCTTTTATTAAGGGGATTTATTCTGTGAAGCTTGGATTCATTCCTGTTCTAGTTCAGATGTGATTGGATCACTGCCAGGGGCCCTTTAAGCTCTGGGACTATGTGATGAGGTAAATGCATTTCTGGCCAGAGTGAAGGGGTCTGAGAAACTCAGCTTTTGGAACTAGAGGTCTTCGGTTTCTTTGGAATCTCATTCATCATCTCTCTGGGTCTCAGTTTTCTCATCTATAAGATGAGGCTAGGATTAGATTAGGTCACCACCAGGCACCCTTCCACCTCTAAACATGTTGTTAATATTGATATGTGCAGGGCCCTGCAAAGGGCAGGGAGGTGGGTGATAGCCAAGGATGGCACCTGGCCGTATGGACCTTGGAAGTGATTTGGTGATTTTCAAATCAAAGAATGCTTAAAGACAATGAAATAATTGTGGAATTCATGGGAGGAATATGTGACTAGATAGTTTATATGAAAAAAAGTAGTTTTTTAATGACATTCACTTCCCACTGAGTCAGTAGTGAGATGTGGAGGCTGAGAGGCATCTTAATGTGGCTTGTGGAGCCTTGACTTGGGAAGATCCCTGTGGCAAGACTGGGTCCAGTGTTCTGGGTCCAGTGGTCCAGCCAGGACTGCTGACAGAAGGACCCTCTCTGCCCCCTCTCTCAACACAGCTGAGGATCATCATCACCACGCTAGCCCTTGACTCTGATCTGCACAGAATCTCTTGTTCATGTTCATACTCAGCCCCACCTCGGATGCCCAAGAAGGTGTTCAGTAAATAAATGCCACTGTGTAAATTCATATGAACACAGACAAAGGCTTGTTCAAAAATATAGGTTATCTCCGTAGTATTTGCTTTGGTATTTCTCTATGCTCTCTGTTGGCATCATCCTCTGAGTTTTCCCCATGATGTGGAGGAATCCCTAAGCTCCAGAAGGTTCTGCCCATGGGCCCCAAGCTCTGAACAATCCTACCCAGTTAGAGAGGCTTAAGGTCCATGGTCCATAACTGACTGTGAGCCTCTCATCCAAGGACCAACCTGGCCAAGTGTGATAAGGCTTATGTTCAGATTACTTGACAACAAAGGATCAATTTTTATAGCCATAAAAACTCACAAGTCCTCACCATCCAAAACGCTGCAAACTCAATCACTGAAAGGAGCTTCCTCCTAAGCCCATCCTGTAAGCACTGAAAGACATTGATGGGTAATCACGGGTACATTTCTCCCGGCTTCTTCTTCGGCCTGGGTGACTGGCTCCGATTTGTTGTAATCTGATTTGGTCAGTGTTCAGTAAAACAATCCCGATTTGGCATCGAGCCAGCTAGCGTGGCTTGTTCTGGTTAGGGCTTCATTATGTGACTGATTCAGTTAGCAGAGGATGTGAAAGGCAACATGGTGGAGTGGATACAGTGTTCCGCCTGGATTTGGGTGAATGAAGTTCAAGTACCAGCTTTGTGATTTACTAGTAGTGTGCCTACAGCTTGGTCCCTGAGCCTATCTGGTCCTCTACCGCCTTATGTATTAAAGGGAGACTGTTGGGAAAAAATCTTAATAGTCCCCAGAAGTGTAATCGGTTCCATTTTGTGCAAGTAAAGAATTGGAAACAATGTAGATGCCCCTCAATTGGGACACAGCTAAAGAAACTGTGAGCTGGAAATGGCATAACATGTTACCATGCCATACCAAGAAACAAATGTGATTAATTCAGAGAAGCACGGGAAAACTTCTAGGAACAGATATGAAATGGAGGAAGCAGAACCAAAGAAACAATAGACACAATGATTACAAAGATCTCAATGGGAAAAACAACTAGCAGTGTAAGAGATAATGTTGGTAAGTTAGGTTGTGTTTAATATAATTTGGAGATTTTTATGTATTGATGGATTTTATGATATTTTTCTCTTTTTTTCCAAATAAATTATTTTTTTTTAAAGATGTCTCTGTGGGACAGAAAAAGATATAGACATGGGGAAAACAAGGTGATGTGAAAACCCCAAAATAATCAATTAAATAAATAATAAAAAAAGAACTTTCAGTTTCTATGATTATTCTCATGTCATTTTTTTGTAAAGAGATTGTGTTTGCACCCTCTTCAACTCCCTGGCTTGTCACCCCTGGCCCAAGAGTGACCTTTTGATGCCTGAAGAAAAGTGGCATGGTCTTTAGAGATTCATTCCCTCTGACAGATATTCTAATGAGGGTAGCTATGCAGCATTCTGTGATTTCCCTCTTCTCTGATGAGCTTTTTTTCCTTTCCTTTGTCAATCATTGTGTTCCAATGTATTGGTTGGCTTTTCAGCTCCTCTTTTTCCCCAAGGCTGTAACAATAATGCAATATTCACAACACCCACAGTGGTTATAAATATGCTCGTATAGTTGTAAATCAAAAGATATAGCATATTCTCCACATAGAGGGTGGAACCAAAGCCTTTATTCAAATACCAGAAAACCAAATTCCAGAGCCAGAAAGCCAAAGTCACCATTGTAGCCATGAAGCTGATACACATGGTTAATGCAGTGACCAGTCACATTCCGATGTCTTCACAACACAACAGTCTCCCTCATGCAGGGATCCTCCTCTCTCACTCATGGTAGCTCCTCAGCCTGGTTCTTGGAAGTTATTAGCAGAAATTCCCAAAGGAAAGGTCTCAGCAGAAGTTGCAGCCTCCAGATGATCACTGAGAGAAAATTCTGACTGTCCTGCTGGTGCTCTTTCCTATATACACTATAGCTCCTCCCCATTCTACCCCCCTCCTGCTACATCAACAACTACTTCGAGTTAATTAAATAGCTTAAACAAGGTGTTAACTTGAAACAAGGTGCCAAGCACCTGCTGACTTGCCTGTACAAAGGGGCATGGGAAATCTTCAGATTCCATTAATATTACAACTCCTTCCTCCTTGAGGTAGATGCCTTTCAAAATGCCTCCTTGATAAAGGAAGATTCCCAGCTTCTCCTTAAAATGGGTCCTTCACTTTTCTCCAAGCAGTAAGCATTTGGGGGAATGGGAACATTTTACCCTCTTTACCTGGATCTTTATATTTATAATTGAGTTCAGTTTCCTGACTTGCTGCCTTTGCACAGGCTGGCTGAGCTACATGTCAGGAATGTTCTTTCTCCTCACCTCAGTCTCTTGTAACCTCTCACCCTTTTCAATATTTAGCTCTAGTATCCACTCACTCATTATGCCCTTTCACAATCACAGCATATTTTTCTGTTGTATATTGTGTACTCATCTCTGAATTTTTTTTTATTTCTCTTTTAGAATGTAACCTCCCTGAAGGCAAGTTTTGTGTTGCTTATGCCTTTCTATCCTGAGTATGTGGGAGGCACCATAGCTTAGGGGATTTAAATCAAGTTCTCTAGGTTTGAGGCATGCCTCTTCTAGTCTGTCTTACCCTAGACAATCACTTAAGGTTACTGCTCTAGGGCCTGGGCAATGCTCTAAGAGAATTAGCCTCAGAGAGGATACAAATCCTCATGGGGAGATAAAATTTCCTCCCTAGGAGTTCCCTATACTGGGGAAATTGGAGGTCAAGTCAAAAACAAATGCAGGATTGTTACTTGTTCTAGGATCAGTTTTATCTGAACTCAATTGGAAAAGATGAGATGGATGATAATGGTGGTGAAGATGATGATGAAAGTCCCTAACATTTCATAGCTCTTTGGGGTTTCCTAAGAACTTTCCAAATACTATTTCACTTTATCCTCACAATTCCTCTGAGGTATCAATTCTCAGTTCTATTGTGATGCTGAGTTATTGAACACCCCAATCTCCAAAGAATTGGATTGTGGAAGATTGGAAGGCATACTGAGGCTGCAGTATTTTCTGTGATGACACATGCAGGTCATGTAGTGTCATTCAAGACAAGTCTATCAGCAGAAGGGGAAGTGGAAGTCTGCACTCCGCCCCCAAGGCAACAGCTTGTGATGCCTTTGTTCTTACTTAATCTCTTCATGGACTCTGACTTTGTTCAGAACTATTCTGAGGATGGTGTTTGTGAAGCTCTGGGAGATGATGAAATGGGGGATTATTCTACTGTGGCTTCCCTCTGGTCAGGGGCAGTGAAGATAATTCAACTGGGATCCATGAAAACCCAGCAGTTCTCTTAAGTAATGAGATCAGAAAATGCTGAATTTGCCATCAAGGACTTGGGTTTGGGTCCTTACCTTTTTCCTAAAGACTTATGGTGCATTGGAAAAGTCCCTCAGCTGGAAAATGAAGGGGTGGCCAATAATGGCTTTTGAGCCCCCTTCCAGATCATTATCTATGATCCTATGAAAATAAAAGAGAACAAAAAAAAAACCAAGAAAGGAAAATAAAAACAAGACGTCATTCAGGGGAAATAGTATTCTGGCAATAGAAGAAGATGTTGGGGTGATAGGTCTTGGAGGAAAGCTGAAGACAGTATTGTTAGGCTCCACATTTGACCAAAGATTAGTTTAAGCTCAGTTAGTGGTACATTTAACAACATCATGCAATTCAGCAGACTTTTTAATGTATTTACTAGATGCAAATCTTTGTGGCATGGATTACAAAAAACAGCCCCTGTCTTCCTGGAGCTCATAGACTAGAAGGAGAATCAGAGAACCACAGACACCTACCTCTGATGGGGTAGCTGGGGTCTAAATCAATTTGTAAAACCAATTTGTAAAACCAGTTTTTTACAATTGTAACTGCAATTTGTATTGTAAAATTATAATCTGTAAAATCCCTTTCCCAGCCTCAAACTCTGCCCCTTCCCCCAGTCTGCACTCCGCCCCCAAGGCAACAGCTTGTGATGCCTTTGTTCTTACTTAATCTCTTCATGTCTCCTCTGGTCTGGCCCAAATCTCATCTAAACTATCTGTGCACTAAAGTCACAAGTTCCTCTCCATCAGCTCTAACCTTTATCTGTGCACTGAGGTCCCTTCCCTCCTTCTGGTCAGCCCTGACAATGGCAGCCCTACCCTTTAAAAGTAAAAGCCTGTACCCCTCTCACTTGCAGGTCCCATAAAGGACTCTTGCCTGCTTCTTATAGAAGCGTAACAATAAACTTCTACAACTCTCACTCCAATTTAGCCTGAGACTTTGAATTCTTTCCAGACGCTATTGCAGGTTTTCTGGTCTTGGATAAGATCATAGTTCATGCTGAACCTAGAGGGAGCCATCCATCCCTCATCACCTCTAATACACAATGAAGATGAGGGCATTGGATAGGGGCAATGGGTACTGAGAAGCAAGGGCATATATACTGGAAAGATCAAGGAAGGCTTCTTGGAGGAGGTGATTTTGGAGTTAGGCTTTCAACAATGGATAGGAAATCAGCAGGTCATTTGGAGGAATGGAGGGCATTTAGACCAAGAAATGGTCTGAGTAAAGTCCTGGAGGTAGCATCCTTAATGAATGGAGTGCTGTGGAAAAGAGTCTTCCAACTGGGTTGAACCATGGCCTGTGATCTGAATTCTGGTCAGGACCCTCTTTGCCTAAGGAATGAATGTTGGAATTGGCTGATGCAGAATTTGTGAAGGTGCTATCTGTTGGGACAGCATATGTTGGGACACACATAAGGGACACCCTTAGCTTCCCAGGGATTAGGTCTGTCTGGTAAGAAAATATGTGAGCCAAGCAACAACCAAAGCTGCTAAGCATCTCAGTGCATTTGCTTGGGCTCTGGGTAGTGAAGTGATGGGAGCTGCTGCTGTTTGTCTCTAACCAACCCCCTCCCCCAGGGGCCATGAGGTGCCAGTGGCTGGCAGGAAAAGAAATGGAAAGTATTTTAAACCTTGTCATCTGCAGTCAGCTTCCCTGATAAATTTGTTCAGGCAAATATGATCGGCCATAAAAAATAGATATTCCCAGGCAGGTCTAGCTGGTAACAGTAACTTGCTTTCTGCCTTTCCTCTAAGGCAGCATGGCAGGACGGTTTATTATGTTGGATTCTATAGCAGCAAAACAGGACTTTGGGAGCCCTGGCTCTCATCTTGGGAGGGGAGGAAGCATACAGAATATTTATCTAGTGAATGCATTTTAGACCCAATGTTTTCAGAGCACTGTCTGCACTTCAAAGTGCTTTCCCATCCTCTGTCTCACTATATCCTCTCCACAGGCAGGTTGGGGATGATTCCCTACTTTTGTTTTTTGTCCAGAGGGTAAGACTGAGGCTCAGAGAAGGAAGGGGAATTGCTCAAGGTCTCTCAGCTTGAAAGCACCAATTCTGGACCCACAAAACAGCAAGACTCCTTTCTTTTCTTGCCCTTGGACTGTTCTATAAATATGCATTTCCCAGATAGCTGATGTGTGCCTCTGATTAGTCAGAGTTGAGTTTTTGGCCTTTTTTGCAAACAATGGGAGTAACTTTTAGGTGCATCCCAAAATTCTTTACTTAGGGGAAGAGGCAGCATTTCTCTTGCTTTGGATGCCTGTTTCACCCCTAGGAACAGCCCCTCACATCATATTGTCTAAATGCTTAAAGAGTTACTAGGTCCTTTCCCCCCAAAAACCCCAAGAGGCAGGAAAGGGGAGTTTAAGAAACCTCATTTTACAGAAAGGAAAAATGAGGCAAAAAGAGGGGAAATAATTTGCCCTTGGTTAAATTCTATAAATTACTGAACTCTACTCAGTTACTGTAATTCCAAGTCCAGTCCTTCCCTTTTTCATAGATAAGTATATATGCAGACAGGCAAGACAGAGAATCAGGAGGGGAGAGAGAGAGGGAGGGAGAGAGAGAGAAGGAGAGAGTGAGAGGGAGAGAGAGAGAGAGCTGGTAGGTGGATAAAGAGAGATAGATAGCCAGAAAGACAGACGTGGTGAGATAGATAAAATTTTAGTGTTTTTACTTTGTGCCAGGAACTGTGCTAAGTGTTCGGAATTCAGCTCAGAAAATGAGACAATGCCTGCCCTCAAAGAGCTTAAGGTTTAACAGAAGATGGCACATAAAGGGGAACTGGAAAGTGGGAGTTAGAGGTTGAGTTAAGAGGAGACAAGGCTTCTGGGGAGAAAATAAAGATGTCTGGAGAGTGAGGGAGCATTGGGTTGGGAGGCCAAAGGCTTACACTCATTGACTCTTGACTGACCTGCATGAATTTAGGTGCAAGCTCTTTGTACTCTCTGGGCCTCATTTCCTGAATCTGTAACGGGGAGACTTTGAATGCATGATGTCTAAGCAATGCTCCTTCCAGCTCTGCAGCTACCCTTTCAAAGTGTCCGATGTAGCTATAGAATGAGAATGATTAGACTCTGAGAAAAGATCCGAGACCCGCCGGGGAGGACATCTCAGTGTCACTTCTGGTCTTGAAGAAGGATTATTTTGCACTCTTTTCCAGATGGGCAAAGACTGAGTTTGTCAGATCAGTGCCTCCTGAGAGAGAAGGCACACATTTAAGAAACAAATAATGACTCCCTTCACTGCTGTGGTGACACTGAACTTTCAGTGCCTATGCTACTTGTTTGTGGACTGCCAGAGGTCCTATGAAGATGGAAAGTTTCTGAGTTTGAGGGCCAGCTTGACTCCATTTAGAGAAACTCACCACCTGATGCTTGGTCACCAGCAACTCCTGAAGCCACTAGTTGGAAGGGTTGGAATCTGGGCACGTGAAGTGACTACCCAAACACGTGAAAACATGGGTGTCTTGAAGAAGTAACCACAGACCAAGAGGATCTCTGATATGGAAGGAAGCTCAGAGGGCACGTAGTCCAACCTATTTCATAGAACAAATCTTCTCCAGATCATACTTGACAAAGTGGTCATCCAGCCTTTACTTGAAGACTTTTCATTCTGTGGAACTCATTACCTGTTGAGGTAAGCATTCTGAATTGGTACAAAAAGAATGTCAGTTTTCCTGCATCTCCAATAGAATTTGACTGCCATATTCAATACCTTTATTACTGAATTCTATGTGTTCTACTCATGATAGAAAAGAGAGAAGAAAGCCTACATCACTGGGTCTGGGAGTGGGTGGGTAAATGATGGCTCATCAACCCTCATTGCCTTGCTCACCTTAAAGGCATTCTAGTAGGAGAATTAAAATGCTCTCCCTTCAGACAGTCCACAAAACCGGTGAGAATTGATTTTTTAAAGTGAGTAATTCATAGAGAGCAGCCCTAAGCAACCAGCCTTTTGGATGCAAATCAGAAAGAAAGCCAGACTCCAAATTCTTAGTCTTGTCTGGATGGAAACAGGACTGTGAATCCATGTATGGATTGTAGACAGTAAAAACCCAGCCCCACTGGGAATCAGTGAAACAAAAGCAGCAACTACCTTTTCTATAAATATGTATTAAATACCTTCTGTGTACAGATTCTGTCCTGGGTTCTAAATAAGATGCAAAGCCTGATAACAATGGATTGACTATATAACCCTGGGTCAGCTATATTGATCCAGCCAATGGACTGCCTCTGATCTGAGGCTGAGCCAGGAAATATTGGGCAAAGCTGTCAAAATAGTTGCTTAGGAATCAGAAGATTTATTGAGACACAATATCTTTTTTTGCCTACACAGTCACCCCTTAGGTACTCTGGGACACCCCTCCACAGAACTGTGGTGTCAGTCTTAGCCAATCAAGAACTGCTCAGGAACAGTTTGGGTCTCTGCACCAGCTTGGCCACTGTGGGAGTGAGTTTAGGTTTGTCTATGAGCCTTTTTCTTCCCTTTGAATCCTAAACACTTGTATATCAAGTGCTTAATTTTAAAAGAATTATTGTTGACTGACTGACATATTTAATAACTGACCAGAAGTCAGTACTTAACACAGAGGTTCTTACAGAAAGCCTTCCCTGGCCCTTGCCTCCCCCCCACCTCCACCTTGGTCATTGGTCTTTCTATTTGCTCCCCACAGGGTCATGTCGGTGCCTAATTGTCTGTAGGTGGTATCTCCCCTGTTGAATGGGAGGTCCTGGAGGCCAGGGACAGTGTCCTTTGTGCCATTGTATCTCTAGTACCTTGAACATGTAGTAAGTACTGAACAAGGATTGTATTAGCTCAAGCAAACATGAAGAGAAGGTGACCAGCTATAGCAAGAAACAGAGCCCTCTGACCTCTGGGCCAGGCCAGCAACTTCAGGGGCACAATACTGGCTAAGCCCAATGGTGATGCCATGCCTTTAAACAAGACAGTCTATTTAGCAGCTCTGGCTACTCTGCAGGTCAAGCAAATGAGACTCTGCTGACTGACACCACTGTGGTCCCTGCCCGGTGCAGTTCACAAGGTGCTGCTAAACAGCTTTGCCATGATTTTGTCCTTCTGTCTGAGACATTAAACCCTGCCCTCACCTACACTATTTGGGTTCTGAGTAAATCCCGTTTCCAGAGCTAGTGCAAAGGGAAACTCTAATCCCATAGTTCTCGAAACATGGTCGATAGAACCGTGGGACTCCCAAGATCCATTCGGGTCATCTGAGAGGTCAAAAAGATTTTCCTCATAATATGATGGCATTCTTTACCTTTGAAAATACTCCTTTTCCCCACTACCTATCTACATGAGGCTGGGTTTCCTTCAGATGCTTCAGTTGAAACACCCATTATAGCAATTTAAATGCAGAAGCAGACATGCAATCCAGCTGTCTTCTCCTAAGCTGGATATTAGATTTACAAAATATGTAAATCTCTGCCACTATAAGCATTATTTTTTTGGGGAAAATAGGATTATTTCATAAAATAGGTTCCATTAACAAGTAGTTGGTTTATTATTTTTATTATTATTTTTAAATGAATTAATAAATAAATATTTTAAAGGAAATGTGAGAACCATTACATCTTCAGTTCAAATTTGAGTCATGAAATCTTTAGAACTGCAAAGGATCTTGAGTTCGATGACCTCACTTCACAAAAGAGAAAACTAAGACCTACAGAGAAATGACTTGCCCAAGGTCACAGATAATTAGTAGTTGAGTTAGGATTCTAATGTGGGTCTCCAAATTCTAAATTCAAGAACTGTGTCCATAATCCCAGGAAATGTTACCATAGTTGCGATGTGCCTGCAGCATCGCCCCAAATGTGGGCGGTGGGAAGTAACAAGGACTGATCACGAGACACTCCACCTCTAAGCTCCCTCCTGCTTCTCGTGTCCAAAGCCTTGTGCACAAATCAGGAAGTTTCAACATGAAAAGACCTTTTAAAATTTTTTCATTCCAACACTTTACATTTCCTGAAGAGGATGCTGGGGCACTGTGTAGGGAAAAAAGGCTTGTTGAGGTTCCAGGGTAATTTGTAAGAAGCAGAGCTGGGATCCTTCCTCCCATCCGCTGACTCCAAGCCCGGCACCATGCCCACTGTGGTTCACTGAGCTGCCACTGCCTGGGAACTTTCTGCTCTCCTCACCACTTCCTGCTTCTCCACTGGGCCCTCCTGCCAGCCGAGCCAGACAACAAACAACTCCATTCTTCATTCCCCAAACTAACAGCACTAGGGCAAAATGCAATCAATACATGTGATAGCATTAGGTTGATAAATGTAATTTTTTATTCAATTAGGTGAAGGTGATTGAATTACAGGATAAACATGTGGGTTGCTCTGGATTTCTGATTGAAACAAACCACAGAGACCCATGATGAGGTCATTATGATGGCCAGCTCAGCATTTCTTGGAGTCTGGACATTGAAACTCCTGGGTACCTGTGAGGCTAATAATACTCTTTTGCATTCACATCATAGAGCAAGGTCTGCTTCCCCCCCACCGCCCCCAAATGATTATTTTGTGACATTGGTAGCTATTTAAAAAAAAATCCACCTCAGTGAATGTGGATTAAATTCTCTGAACATTTTTTTTTAGATTAGAATGTTTATCTGCTTTGATTTGTTCAAGGTTAAATTAGTCTACATAAACTGACTTGATATCAGTTTGATTGAGAAATTATCCCATGTAGCATGGCCCAAACTTACTCAAAATGAGCACAGCCCAGTGCAAAGCAATGAAATGGCATTTCTATGCAGACATCTAGTGACTCCCTGATCCACACCTGCAACCACCACCACAACTAGAACCTGATCCCTAAACATCAGGACCTTTGCTTGCTAAGCCTGACCCTTTAAAAACATTCCATGAGGCAGTTTGTTTTAAAATTGCATCACTACCTTTTCTTTCAGCATTACCTAGATTTCCTCTTGTATCCTCCCTCCTTCGGTCCCAGAGAACCATCCCATATAGCAAATGATGTTAAAAAGCAGAAGGGGGAAAATGGCAAAATCAATCCATATAATTTCGTAAAAATCTGAAGTTAAATGCAATGTTCCACAACATGGACCTCCTCTGCTAAGGAGATAGAGTTGTTTCCTCAGGTTCCTTCTTGTTGACTAAGCCTCAGTTATTTAGTTTTTTTTTTTTTAATTTCCATTTCCATTGCTATAGCCACTATATATTGTTTTCTTAGCTTTTACTTTGGTTTGGATCAATTCATACAATTCTTTTCCATGCTTTTCTATATTCATCATGCATGTTATTTCTTATGGCCCAGTAGTATTCTATTATGTTAATGTACTATAATTTATTCACTCATCCCCTACTCAAGGGGCATCAGCTTTGTTTCCAATCTTTTACTATCACACACAGACACACAGACAGACACATAGATACACACACACACACACACACACAAGTGCTAGAAAGATATTGGAGTATATGGAGCCTTTTTTTTGTCAGTGGCTTCCTTGGGGGAATTTGCCAGTGTGGAATTTTTGCATCAATGACCAATTATACTTTAGTCACCTTATTTACATAATTTCAAATTTCTTTCCAGAAGGGTTGTAAGAATTCAGCTCCCAAAACTAAAAAAAATGTTCCTATTCTTTCATAGCTCCTTCAATCCTGGTTATTCTCATCTTTTGTCTAGTTTGCCAATGTGCTGACTTGTTGTGAAACTTCAGGGTTATTTTGATTTCTATTTCCCTTATTTATGATTTTGGGTATTCTACCATATGGTTTTTAAGAGTTCAAATTTTTGCTTTTGGGGTGATTAGGTGGCACAGTGAATGGATCACCAGTCCTGGAGTCAGGAGGACCTGAGTTCAAATCTGGTCTCAGACACTTAATATTTACTAGTTGTGTTACCTTGGGCAAGTTACTTACCCCCAATTGCCCTCTCTACCCCCCTCCAAAAAGTTTTTGTTTTTGTGAATGGTTTGTTCATCACTTTCACAATATATCTTTTGGGGGATGACTTTTTGTCTTACATGTTTCTGTTGTTTATATGTCGATACTTGTAGACGTATCTATATTTGTTTTATATACATACACGTGTATATATGTTAATATATCTATATATTCATATGTGTACATTCAGGCATGTATAGTTATATTTCTGTATATATGTGTATGTCTATGTGTGTGTTTTTACACATGCACATATATATTCAAATCCTTTGTTTTTTTAATATTTGATTCAATGTATTTCCCCTAGTTGGTCACTTTTTTCTTACTGTAGGTTCAGGAATTTTTAAATTCACAATTTATAATATTTTACACACTGACATACCAGAGGTTTTGAGACTTTTCCATGTTCACATAACTAGCAAGCACCAGAGGTGAATCTCACATTGAGTTTTTTTTAATTTCACTTCAAACATTTATGACACTCCATCCTTCTGTGATGAGACTCTTTTCTATTGTCATGTCTTCTGGTTGCTGTGCAGCATTTTCTGGTTCTCTTGCTATATCCCCAATAGCAAGAAAAAATTAACCTGTAGAATATTGGATCTGTTACCATTCTCTCCCCTCAGCTTAGAAGAGGGTGTCAGGGGTGTGTGTGCTAGCACTATGTGACACTCCTAGAAAGGAGAGAGGAGAGATCCAGATGGGCCTGTATGGGTATTTGAAAAGGAATTCCCAAGGTTAATCCCTTTGGTCCAGCAATACCACTTCTAGGTCTGTGCCATAAAGAGGTCACAAAAAGGGGGGAAGGACCCACATGTACAAAAATATTCATACAATTATTTTTGTGGTAGCAAAGAATCAGAAATTGATGGGGTGTCCCTCAATTGGGGAATGGATGAAGAAGTTGTGGTATATAAATATAATGAAATAGTGTAGCAGCAAGCACCCCAGCATTCCCAGGGTAGCTGCTAGCACAGGTTCTTGGATCTGCTTTGTTAAA
>NW_027186310.1:2596854-2600751 GCF_028583685.1 Petaurus breviceps papuanus
TCTACTGAAAAACAAGCCTCCCTCCCCAGGCTTCAGGTACATTTTAGCCTAGGGGCAGGGAAGATCTTCCAAATTTGCATTCCCATTACAAATAGTATTGTGGTATAAGAAATAATGAGTGGGGGTGGCCAGGTAGCACAGGGAGTAAGAGCACTGGCTCCAGTGTCAGGATGACCTGGGGATCGAATCCGGGCTCAGAACTTAGCATCCACCCAGAAACACATGGCTGTGTAATCTTGAGCAAGTTACTTAATCCCAATTGCTTAGGGGCAGCCAGGTGGCTCAGCGAGTAAGAGCACAGGTTCCAGTGTCGGGATGACCTGGGGATCAAATCTGGGCTCAGATACTTAGCACCACACCCAGAAATACCTGGCTGGGTAATCTTGAGCAACTTACTTAACCCCAATTGCTTAAAAAAAAAGAAAATAAATGATGAGCAGGCAGATTTCAGATGAATCTAGAAAAACTTCCATGAACTGATGTGGAATTAAGTGAGCAGAAACAGGAGAACATTGTAAATAGTGACAGCAACATTTCATAATGATCAAGTAAGATAGACTTAGTTCTTCTTAGCAATACAATGATCCAAAACAATTCCAGAAGATTTGTATTGGAAAATGCTATCCACATGCAGGGAAAGAACTATAGAGTCTGAATGTCTATTGAAGCATACTATTTTCACTTGTTTTAATATATTTTTTTCACTTTTCTTCTGTTGTTTCACAAAATAATTAATGTGGAAATATGTTTAACATGAATGTGTATGTATAACCTGTGTCAGATTGTTTTCTATCTTGTGGAGGGTGGAGAGGAGGAATGGAGAGAGAAAAGTTTAGAAGTCAAATCTTGTTTAAAAATGAAGGTTGACAATAATATTCACATGTAATTGGAAAAAAAATACTATTTACTTTAAAAGAAGGTTCAGAGGATTATAGTTTAGCACAGACCAGTGTGTCAATCACCTTATCTATAGCACACATCAACAGAATGGGTCCTATCACACAGTCATCACCTATCAGAATGTTGGGGCCATCGCTGTTAAGGAAGACCAGGATAAAAACTTGGTAATAATAGCTAATGTTTCTATAGCTCTTTTGCATTTGAATAATAATTTACTTATGCTTCCTCATCTTGTGATGAAGTTGTTATTGCTCTCCTCATTTAGAGATAAAGAAACCAAAGCTCAGAGAGTAATTGGTCTGGGCTCAGATAGATTTCGAGTTTCTAAGGTAGGATTCAAATTTCTTTCTTTCTATCTATCAGTTACTGCTTTTAAAAATATTTTGGAGAATCGAGAAAAGAAAAAAAAGACTAAAAGGACAAGCAGAATTGCAGATCAATTCCAAAGTGATTTTTTTTTTAGCATTCAATGTATTTTCCAATATGGCTTTACCCTACTAATAAAGTTTTATCTTATAGCTTCTGCCCACACCAAGTTCCAGCCAATCCATACTACTCAATATTCCTTGAATTTATGCTGTGAATTTTTTGCTCATACCATTTATTCCTCCAGGAATCCCCCTACCTTCTCCCACATTAATCTCTGAATGATGAAATCAGACCTATCCTTCAAGACCTATCTGGAGAGCCATGTTTTTTTCAAGAAGCTTTTCTGATATTCCTAGATGAAAATGTTCTCTCACTCATGTGACCTCTTATGGTGTTTATCCATTAGGATCTTATCCCACTCTCCTTCATATGATGCTATTTATATAAATGTTTTATCTTTGTAGGAGACTGAGAACAAGGACTTTTTCATTTCTTCATCCCTGTAGTGATGAGGTCATGACTTTCTATTCTCAATAAGTATGTGGTAAGTATAATTGAGCTGTTTAATTGAAATGGAGAAAGGCAGAACACACTGAGTAACAAAGAGGGGTGGGGCTTATGCCTTCAAAGGAAAAGAGGCAGGTAGATATCTTAGGTGAGGAGGAAGGTATTGATCATGGACAAATATCCATGTAAATAAGGGAGAGCAAATTATGTCAATTACAGTGGGACTGGTTGCCTTTCACCCTGATTGATTCTCCTGCTGGTTTATAAAGGTAAAGCCTCAAAATGGTGAACTTCATTAGGGAAAATCATAGATTGATTCCTGTGTCCACCTTCGACTTTGATTGTGGTTTGATTCACTATGACAAAGAGTGGAACCCTTCCACTTCCAGTTAGATAACTAGCTAGGAATATTCCAGTTAGATAACTAGGTAGGAAAATTCTAGAATATTTCTTCCCAAAGTAAAGCAGTGGAGATATATTTAGTGCTAAGGTTCCTAAATGTTAGTAGAAGTCATACATGCATGACATTGCACAGTGAAGACGAGCTACTAGATGCTGCCAGGGAAGGATTCCTTTGGTCAGGCAGTTCAGAAGGGACTTCCCTCATATTGTACATAGTTATCAAGAAAGCAGAGAATGTTGTGCTCTGGGATGGGCTTGAATCCTGTTTACAACGCTTAGTGCTAGTAGGCTCTTGGGGAGATCAGCGCTTGTCTCCAAAGCTAAATTTTCTGATCTATAAAATGAATACGAAAGATTACAATACTTCTAGCATGCTTTCTATCCTTAAAAAGCTGATTGTCTGATATTATGAAGTCACTTATAAGCAGTCAGGAGATCGAGGATTGCATTCCGGCACTGCCTCTTATGAGCTAGGCAACTTTGTAGATGCCATTTTTCCCTTACCCTCAGTTTCCTCATCTGTAATTGAATCATACCTTTAACAATCTCTAATATTCTTTGGGAAGAAGCCAGTGTGAGAGATAACTGATTAATAAATGTTTGTTGAATATTATTGAATGAATAACCAGCAAGGCATCTGGGCTTCTTGCTGTGTTTATAGATGAAACTGCATAGGACCTCTCCTGCATGGGTGAAACTGCATAGAATCCATTCAATTGGCTCCAGCTGCAGAGCAGAGTATGTATTTATGGAATCCACACCTGGACTCAAAGCAAAGGCAAAGCATCTGGGCAGAATTTCAGTGGCCTTCCCTCACAGATTCAGAACCACGGACAGCTCATCATCATTGTTACAGCTTAATTCCAGCACTAGCTAGTATTGATATAGTGCTTTAAGGTTGGCAACACATTCCTTGTATATTATCTGTTTTAATCTACAACCCAATCAAGTAAGTGCTATTATAGCCCCTAGTTTAAAATTGTGGAAACTGAGTCTCAGAGGTGAAGTGACTTGCTAAGTGTTGTATAGTATATGTCTGAGTCAGGATTTGGATCCAGGTTTCTGTGACTTCAAGTATAACACTTTATCTACTGTGCTGACTATGTCTTCCTGAACTCAGTGAGACATGTGGACTCCTCTCTCTGCGTCCCTCAATGCTTTGAATGCACTCCTTACCCATCATTGCCTTCTAACATCCTTTTCTTTCTTCAGGATCAAGCTTAGAGCCCACCTCTTCCACATAGCCTTATTTTTTTTCACTCCTCTAATACCCTCTCCCCAGCTAAAAACTACCCTTCCATCCTCAAAATTTCTTAGTGTTTCTTTGGTCCTTTGCTTTGACTCCTTACATTCTGACCTTTATCATACACTTTTTTTGTTATTTATGTCCTATGGGACATATAAGATTGTATGATTCTTGAGAAAAGGGTATCTAGCACTTTCTATCTTTGTAACTAACAACAAGAACAAGGTCTTATGCTCAATATGTACTAAGTGCACTGAAGAAACATTGGTTAACTTGGATTGAATTTATGGAATCCAAAGTTCTACACTAAATAAGTGCTAACTAGGAAGGCAGATATAGCATTGTCTGAATGCTTTCTAATGCATCCCATTCCACTACCAGGAAACTCTAACATCACTGAAGTTTTTCCTCTTATAGAACTTGAGTCTGATGCTCTCTCTCTCTCTCTCTCTCTCTCTCTCTCTCTCTCTCTC
>NW_027186310.1:2600761-2617982 GCF_028583685.1 Petaurus breviceps papuanus
CTCTCTCTCTCTCTCTCTCTCTCTCTCTCTCTCTCTCTCTCTCTCTCTCTCTCTCTCTCTCTCTCTCTCTCTCTCCCTCTCCCCTCTCTTTCTTTCTCTCTCTCTCTTTCCCTCCCAACCTCCATCCCTCCCCCCTTCATCTCCATTTCCCTCTGATTCTCTTTTCACTATTCCTCCCTCCCTGGACCCAGCAGAAAAAAAACTACCACTTTTTCCCACATGATGCCACTTGAAATATTTATTCAAAGACATTTCATGTTGCATCCAACCCCACCTCTTCTCCGTGCCAGGGTAAACATGTCTTCAATTGATTTCCATATGTCATCATCTCATCTCTCTCACCAAACTAATTATTCTCCTCTGTTAAAGTCAATGTTCCTCCTAAAATATATTGCTCAAGCCTTAACTTAATAGTCTCTCTAGATATAAAGACTTAGATAAAGGACTTCAAGATCATCATCTAAGCAACCCAAGATCACATGAGGTGGTTTTTCTGGTTGTTTCTGACTGTCACATCACTAGGTTGAGAAATATTGAGTTTTCTGTTCTCTAAAGTCACCATATCCTTTTAGAAAAAATCCATTCTTCACTAAAAACTCATATTGACTCAGACTGAGCTTGTAGAAGTTGGAGTATTAAATCTCAAAGCTAGAAGAGAATGGAGAGATCACTTGGGCTAGTAATTCCTAAACTATGCTCTATGGAGCCTTGGCATTTCACACAATTTGATGAGTTATTTGGAAAATGTACATGCTAGCAATATTTTTTCTCTCTGACATATTAAATAAGAAATTATTCATGTAGGAAAATATACTTTTTCTATCAGTTTTAAAAAGTATAAAACATATTATTTTCTTCTTTCCTTTATATCGACTCTTTATCCTGAGGCTGTTTAATAAACCATTTACCAGAATTTATGGACTCCATCATTGTATTTCAAAGTTCTAGGAATAAATTAGATTGGCAAACACTGATCTCATCCTACTTTTTAATTTTTTTCCAAATCAAAATACTAGGGCCCAAGGAGAAGTGACTAGCTCAATTATGAACAGCCATTTGGCAGGAGGCTCACCTGGAACATTGTGTCTATTTCTGGGCATCAACTTTTAGAAAGTACATGGATTGTCTCTAGGATATCTATGGGAGAGTGAACATGATAGTAAGAGAGATTTAGATGGTAATATGAATGGACAAGTTCAAAGAACGAGAGAATTTTAATTTGGAGAAGAGAAGACTTGGGGGCATTAACACTGCTTTCATGTATTTGAAGGGTTTTCATGATAAAGAACAATTTGTATTGACTTATTTTACTTGGTCTCTTAGAGTGGAAAAGGAAGTTGAGATCTTGTTGGATGTAAGGAAAAACTAATTATCAGAACCATCAAAAGTAGAGTGGTGTCTCTCTAGAATCAGTAGTCCTCCCACCTCTGCTGGTGATAACCATTAGTGAGGGATGTTCTAGAGAGGATTCCTGTCCAGATAATATTTTCACTAAATGTACACTAAGGTCACTTTCATTTTTGAAATTCTGTTTTCTGAGATCCAGTTCAGATAAGAATAGAAAGTCTAATTATCAGATGGAATGACATGAGCAGAGGAAACCTCAGCAGCTCATTCTGACTATTTGGACATTATTAGTATGGCACATACAGAACTAACCTTTGAATCAGGAAGCCCTGGGTCCATATGCTGCCTCTGGCCCCTATGGGCTCTTTGTCCCTGAGTAAATCCATTTCACAGACTAACATTCTAAAACTCCTTCAAAGTTGCAGAGTAGGTGCTGATCTTCATTGGTACAGAATGTTACCTCACTGGGAGTTTCCTGGGCCAGGGAAATCACAGTTTTAGAGAAAAATAGTGAAGTATAAAGGGGTTGGATGAGTGTATTATAGACAAGTCATAATCATGGGGGAAAACAATTTTAAAAATATTGTGGTACTCGATGGTGGGGGATGGTGATCCCTCGATGTTTTGTGGATGATAGCACTTTAGGAATGGGAAATTCCCCTTTCCCTCAAATGCACTACAACATCTTCAACCCACCTCTTTCTATTTTAACTTCTATTCCCACCTATAACTCTAAGTTCATTCTGAGTTCATAGAATCAGTAGAATTAAAGTTAAGGCTCTTGCCATTTTTATAAGCTCATCAGCTCTTTCAGACCTTCTACTTATGTGGCTGAAAATGACCATATCCTAATGGCTGCCATGATTTGAGTGACTTATGCATAGAAAACAGCTGATAAGTATTTGCTGTGCTGTTGTGTTGAGATGTAAAGGAAGCTAGGGATGAGGAGAAGCCAAGTGCTTCATCTAAATGGTCACGATAGTCAATCAAAGAGCCATGGAAATTATACAGAATTTCTGGGACATGTCTTTGGGGCAAAAGGAAGAGTGTGGAGTTGGATAAAAGGAGATGATAAGTCAGAGACTTGACATTTGAGTTCCCTTCACTGACTGGGGAAAATCAGGAAGAGACATAGTCAATGAGTTCTAAAAACTTGGACCTAGCAACTATTGGGAGAATTTACTCTTGAATTTGGAAGTGACTTTTGAGTCATTTTCTGCTCAAGCTGGTGCCTAAATGAAGAGGCTGGGGATGAATTACTAGAGGCAGAAGTTCCAAAAATAGGCATTGTTTTTCTTGTTAATTTGTTATTGATCATATTTGGAATCAAGTGTCCTATTCTGGGCACCACAGTTGAGAGGGCCCTGATACCGGAGCACCTGCAGAAGGGGCAGCCATAATAGTGAAAAGCCTCGAGACCATGCCAAATGAAGAGTGATAGAAATGGGGATGTTTAGCCTCGAGAAGAGAAGGCTCAAGGAAGACTTAATAACTGTCTTAAAGTTTTGGAAACTCTGTCATTTGGAAAAGCCCTTGAATTGCTCTGATTCCACCCTGAGGACAGGACTAGGAGCAAAGGGAGGTGGGTGCAGAGAGCCCCATTTAGATGATGTCAGAGTAAAAACAGACAAATAAACCAAACTTGCTAAAATCTGGTCATATCAAGGTTCGAGGAATGGCTTTTGAGAAGTGTGTGTTCCACCTCACTGGGTCTTCAATTAGACATTCAAAAACCACAAGTTGGGTTTGTTGTAATAGGTGTTTCTTTATGGTATAGTTGACTGGATGGCTATGTGTTGGGTAACACAGTCACAAAAAATTGAAAGGGGTCCCCAGGGTGAGCAGAGTTAGCCATTCTTCTTACACCTCACTCCCCTAACACACGCTCTGTGGTTAGTACCTCTGGCCTCCTTGCTGTTTCATGCACTGGACACTCCATCTACAGACTCTGAGTACCTTCCCTTGCTACTCTCCATGCCCAGAATGTACTCCCTCCTCATTTCTGCCCACTGCCTTCTCTATGCCTTGCTATAAGTGTCAGCTTAAATCTCACTTTCCAGGAGAAACCTTTCGTAATGCCCCTTGATGTAGTGCCTTCCTTCTGATATAATTTCCCATTTATCCTCCATAGAAAGTGTTTGGAAAGAGTTGGGATTTTTTGCCATAATTGACTCTGAGTTCCTTAAGAGTAGTCTCTTCTATGTATCTACAGCATTTATCACAATGCCTGTGACATAGTGGGTGCCTAATAAATGCTCGCTGACTTGAATTAACCTGATGTAATAAAAATTGCTGGAGACAGCTACATGGTTCAGTGGACAGAATATTGGGCCAGGAGTCAGGAAGACCTGAGTCCAAATCTTGCCTTAGATACCTATTAACAGTGGGACCCTGCAAAGCCATCTAAACTCTGCCTTAATACACTGGAGAAGGAAATGGAAAACTACTCATTTGTCAAGGAAACCTCATGGACAGCATTGGTGTGTTTTGGTCCAAAGGGTCACAAATGACTGAATGACTGAACAGATCAAAATTGTCTTTTCCATTAACAAGGTTCCTCTCTATTTCATATTTGAACCAAGTATCCATTTGGATCTTATCTTGACAAATGATATGAGATATTTGTCTATACCTAATGTCTTCCAGACTGCTGTCCAGTTTTCCCAGGAATTTTTGTGAAACCGTAAGTCCTTATCTCAGTAGCTGATATACTTAGGTTTATCAAACATAAAGCTACTACAATTTCCTCCTGGGTGTTGTATAATCTATTCCATTTATTAAACTTTGTAGTTTGATTTTAACCAGTACCAAAGGATTTTGGTGAAGACTGCTTTGTAGTGTAGCTTCACATCTGATATCGCTAGGCTACCTTCATTCCCATCATTTTTTTCATAATTTCCTTTGAGATACATGTCTTCTTTCACCAGATTAATTTTGTTATCATTTTTGTTCTAATTATCTAACATACACTTTTGTAGGTTGATTGGTAAGATACCGAACAAGCAAATAATTGAATTTTGGTAGTATTGCCATTTTAGCTGTGATTATTTCTCCAATCATTCAGGCTTATCTTTATTTCCATAAAAGCATTTTCCACTTGTGTAAATATAATTTCCAACCCCTTCATGCTATAGATGAAGAAAATTATGTTAAAGGACATAGAAGAATGCATGTTGTTTCAGCATTCATCAGAACATAGGATCATACAAGGCCCCGAGAATTTGTGACTTGGTCAAGGTCAAACAGCGGGCCAGTGGTCTGACATCTGGCATTGCAATTCAAGTCATCCATCACTCACTTCAGTCTCCTTGATGCTCACCCTCTGCATGTTGCTTAAATCTAGCCCATTTCCATAATGCCCCAATGCCTCTGACTCCGTGGCAAGTATTAGTACCTCCTTTTTCAATAGAACTTACATATTTAGAGAATTTGAATTGCCTTATACCCAGGTGGTGACATGCCAAGCCCATACAGAAGGATTCCCCATCCCCCATGACCCTTCCCTTGGCCAACAGGAATTTCAATTGGAGCCCAGACCGTGATGCCACTGCCGCAGCAGGTCAGCCAGTCACATGTAATTTCCTTTCCAAGGACTCCGGGAAATGAGATGCCTGTGATGTTTGTCACTGATACCTGACTAATAGGCATAATTCCCCATCCCTGTGGTCTCCTCCCTTGGGGAAAAGCTGTTTTTCAAATCTCTGGCAGATATAGAGATTTCTTGATACCAAAGTCTGCTCTCTTGAAAGACTCAGCTTCATAAATTAAAACCAACCTTTATCACCCCATGGATGGCATGACAAAAGGTTTCAGAAAAATTATATAACAGCAGCTAATCCAAGACTCAAATTAAAAATCCATGATATTTCATGTGTACAGAGAAAATAGACACATTGGAGAAAGGAAAAAAAAATAACAACCAAGGTAGCAAAAAAAATTCAGAAGATCAGCCAAGTCACAGAATTAACCCTGAAAGCTGATCTGAGAAAAGCACCAAGACCTTGGAGGGAAAACTTGGGACCTGCAATCAAAGGACCGCAGTTTGAATTCCAGTTCTGCTCGGATGACTTTGTTCAATCTCTTCATCGTCTCTAGGCTTTATTTTCTTTATCTGTTCAATGAAGGGGGTTGGTCTAGGTGACCCTTAACTCCCTCCCTTCTGTAAATTGTAGCAATTGATTCTAAGAGAAGGATTGATGTCCTGGCCCCAATTATGGAAAGAATCTGGTCTTTGGGTGGGTATCAAACTCTAAAAACTGTCCATCGAATCCCCTATGATGATGGTGTCTCCCTCTAGATAGAGGTAATTTGAGTAACCCCTGGGAAAGGCAGATAGGTATCGTACAGGATACTCCTTTCTTCAATATTCCAAATCAGTAATCCTGAAAGACAGACTTTATAGTAATCCTTAATAAATGTCTGTCTCTCTGTCTCTGTTTCTGTCTCTCTCTATATCTGTCTGTTTGTCTGTCTCTCTCTCTGTCTGTCTTTCATTCTCTGTCTCCCTCAATGTCTCTCTGTCTCTATCACTGTATTTCTCTGTCTCTCTCTCTCTTTTCTCTGTCTGTCTCTTTCCCATCTCACTTCTCTGATTATATGTCCATCACCCCTACCTCTAGTCATCCCATGAGCAGAAAGGTGTTGGAAGTGCTGGATGAGGGGGAGGCCTGCATCCAGGCATTGCCAATGCTGCTCAGAAACCCACAGGACTGCACGTGTAGAAGGCATTCAAAGCTTAGTCTCTTATTTGCCTTTTGACCTAATATTGAAACCAGGGCACATGTGAGCTCATAGACTTTAGCTGGAAGGGAACTCAGAAACCAGTTTTTCAGAGGAAGAAACTGAGTCTCCCAGAAGATTGAATGACTGGCCAGGGATCACACAGACAGGAAGTGGCTGAAGCCATATCTGGACCCAGGCCCTTGATGCCAGTCCACGCATGCTTTCCACTGGGCCCTGAGCCTTCCCCTCAAAAACAAAACCAAATCAAGACATCACCTAAACAGGATCACTTGAGAACAAAACAGAACTAACCCAGGCCCTTGGGGAAGAGCTGCTTACTGATGTATTTTTTGCAAGGAGATACTGAGAGGGAAAATCAAACTGCTCCTAGCCATGTCTCCGGCATCGGCATGGGGGCAGCTATGCCACCCCTTGGGAATACTTTATTAGTGTCTTCATAGCAATCAAATACAAGATCATGTTATCCTATAAGGTAGTGCTAGGAGAAATTTTAGGAACAAGAATGTCAGAGCTGGGAGCGGCCTAAGAACAAGGAATGCCAGAGCTGGGAGGAGCCTAAGAACAAGGAATGCCAGAGCTGGGAGGGGCCTGAAAGCAGGGAAGGTCAGAGCTGGCAGGAAGAGTCTTTCCACATAGGAGTCTGGTAGTTTCTGGCTCTGCAAGGCTTCCTGAGCCCTATGACAAGCATCTTGCCAGTCTGCCATGCTAAATGGTGCACTTCAGCTGCCTTCTGATCAAGAAGACCTTGTTTTCTCCTTTCAGAAGCACTGTCTGACATCCTGTGCCCAGTTTCACAGGGAGAGAGCCATTGTGTGTCCTCAGGCTGGGCCAGCTTCTTCCTGTGCTTTGAGATCTGCCCTCAGGGCTCCAAAGTTCAGGGGTTTCTTTGCCAATGATGGGAGTTCACCTATTTCAGTCGGTCCCTATGCACCCATGCAATTAGCATCCTTTTGTATACCTTATCCACAAAGACCAGAACAGGCTTTTTTTTTTTTTTTGCACTAACTTAAAAAGATAGAGAAAAACAAAAACAAAAATAATCAAAACCCAAATGCAGGATGAAGCCAGTTTTGCTAACATCCACTCATTCTCTCACCCAGGGTGAGAGATGATTTCTGCCAGGTGTGTGGAGGAAATGCCAAGTTCATTTCTTTTATTCTCTGCCAATTTTCTGGGGTAATATTAGACTAGCAACAAATCTGTGCATATTGGTCAAGTTTGGGCACTGCCAGTCAACTCAACTTCAGTTATGCTAAAGAATGAGAAAGAGACAGCTGATACATCCGCTGCTGGTCAGGCCAGATGCCCTAAGGGAATGGCATTGGGATGCAGTCAGACAGGCAAACTGATACAAGTGAATTCTATCCTCTACCCCACTCCTCCATTCTCCTGTCCATGCCCAGGCCTGGCTGGCCTCCTGTGTGTGTGCCTGTGTGTGTGTGTGTGTGCATGAGAGTGCGCATGCTGGGTTAGCCAGGATGTTCTCAGGGCCCTATATCTTCTCCAGAGACATCAGAGTATATTAGATATGAGCTTATGGGTAACACTGAAGGTCTCCCATGCCTTACTGTGCTCCAACAGGCAACAAAGCCCTGACCAATGTACTGAAAGGCTCAAGTTGAACATGACCCCACTAGAGTCAATTAGCATCAGCAACAGACAAAGCTTCAGATCAGTTGACAAACTCAGGGCCAGCTTTTTGATCCCCCTATCACCCCGTAAAGATTCAGGGAACAGCAAGTTCTGATCTTTCTGACTGCTTGTTGCTGAGATTACCTGGTCATGAATAGTCATGAATCCTCAGAATGGAAGCAGTGTCTCTAGGAAGGAGCCCAAAGCCTGGCCACTGAGAGTCCTTAGAGGAGCCTGCTTTGCTTTGAGCTACCCAGGGCATGCTCATGTTGCTAGGACACATGTGCCAAAGCACTCAGAACAGCTTAAATCTGTAAAATTAAGACCAAAATGGTGAGGTTTTACCTCAGACCCTGACAGCTGACCAAGGTGCCAAAAAGTGGAAATAGTCAATGTCAGAGGGGGAAGATAGATAGATTATGGCATTGTAGATAGAGTTGTGAATCAGTGCAGCCATTTGGGGAAGAAATTTGAAGTTACACAAAAAAAGAGACTCATACGCCCACATGCTTTGACTCAGACATTCTGTTACTAGGCTTATATCTAAAGGAGAAGACTTGAGTTCCAATTCAGCCATAGCCACTTATGAGCTATGTTAAGAAACTTAACCTCTTTTGGTCTCAGTTTCCTCATCTGTAAAGTGAAGATAATAAGAGAACCTATTTCCTAGCATTGTCATGAGGCTCCAATGAGATGATATTAGTGAAAGGCTTGCTTGGCACAGTGCCTGGCACATAGTAGGCATTATATGAATGTGAATTGTCATTGTTATCACCAAAATGTCCATGGCAACACTTTTTGTGATAGCAAAGGATTGGGAACAAAAAAAAACACCCATTAATTAGGGAATGACTCACTAAATTTTGTTCTATGAATGTAACTGAATATTCCTTTGCTAAAAGAAGGTAATAAAGTGATGAATGCAGAGAAGCCTGGGAAGATCTAAGTGAACTGATGTAAAGTGAAGTCAGTAAAGGCTCATGTTGATAGTGATGCACATGAAAAGACCAGCTATTGGGAAAGAATCCAAGCAGAATGTTACAGATTTCCAAAAACAAAACAAAATAAAAACTGAAAAAAAAAAAGAAAACCAAACTGTCCCAAAGTATGGAGATGTCCCCACCCCACCCCTTAGTAAAGGTGGGAGGTCCATCACAACTATTGTCTTTTGGCATTGTTATTTTTCAAACTATTATTTATTTTATGATTCCATTCGTTAAGGGGGAGGGGAAAAGATAATGGAGGAAGTTATAGTGGTTAAAAAATATAGCAATCAAAAGCTATTTTTTTTTACGATTCAATTCCAATTTAAAAAAGCATTCATTAGTCACCTCCTACATATTAAGCACTGTGCTAGTTATGGAGGATACAGGAACAAATACCCTCTGCCCTCAAGGAGTTTCTCTTCTATTGAGAGGAATAACATACAAAATATACAAGATGGGTACCAAATAAGGCGGTAGTTCTAGAGGTGGAATATTGACAATTTATCCGATCATGCAAGAGACCCATGTAGGAGGTGGCCTTAGCCTCGATGGAGTTGCAGACTCAAAGCATTAGAGATGAGAAACAAAGCCATTCCATTCACTGGGCCGGGCTGTGCAAAGGCACCAAGGTGAGAAGACAGAATTCATGACTGAGTGCTTTCCTTACAGTAATCCTTGGATTCAGTGCTTTGAGTTTCAGGTAAGGGAACTCAGGCTGGGCAGTCTAATGACTTGACTGATAGTGTCCAAGGTGGTGTCTAATGTCAAAAATGTTGGTCCAAAGCCCAGGGCTTGTTGTTTTATTGGGTAATATACAAGATTATGAGGATTTGACAAAGCTTTGGTTCACAGCTCAAAGCTAGCCTTCTTGGTCCCAGAGCCTGAAGACTGAGGCCTTTTTCTTGATGGTGAATGAGGCACATTTTCAGCTCTCTCTCCCCTTCCTTTGTCCCTGTTGGACCGTATTAGTATCAGGCAGCCACTACTTCTGGGACATAAAGGGTACAAGTGATGGATTTCAGTCATTTTGTAGATTGTGTGGCCGCTGTCAGCCAACGATGCCGGAAACCTTCCTGTCTCATTCAGAAACACATATTTCAAAGCCATTCAGTCCCACTTATCCACAGAAGAGGAAACCTGCTATTTCCATGGACTTGATCCCCCAGAAGTAGTCAGGTGGCAGTCACAGACCAGAATCACTACACAGATCACTTGTATAACCTCTTCAAGGTAATTCTTTCTCTCAAAAATCATCTTAAGAAGGACACTTTGTTGCCATTTCCACAGCCAAGTTTGACCAAGCACTTTCTTCATACTAATCCCATGAGCTAGGTGAACAGGGGGGGTGGTCTGGTAGAGTTTTGGATTTGGAGTCAGAGTCCATGGGTTGGACTCTTGGCATTGCTGTGTGAGTTTGGCCATTTCATTCCCTCTGCTCTATCTTGTTTTCTCTCTGCATAATAAGGGGGTTGGATAAGGTGACCCCTAAATTCACTTCTGGCTCCCAATCTGGGGGACCATTTTTTCATTCCCACTCTTCAGATGGGCATGCTGAGGCTCAGAGAGGAGAGGTAATTTGCCAAGTGTCATCACAGCTAGGCAAACTCTGAGGTATGGGTTAAACCCAGGTGACCCTACACACAATGTTCATGTCAGTCAGCAACATGATAGGAGGAGAGCTTTCAGAAACTGAATCATCTTTAAAATGTAATAGGAGGCTTTCTACTTAATGGGGTTCTTCAGCAGATTCTCTGCACAAATGAGGAGATCATTCTTTTTTGAAGATAGCTACTGTGTCAAGTTAGTGAGGTCACAGATGTGTAGACTGAGTTTGTTTTAAATGGGACTCATCTGTTTGGACATTATGGGAGATAAGGGAATTGCCTCCCTTCATTGTGGCTGCCCTACAAAGTCTCAGAACCAATGATCTGGGTCACCAGGGTGAATCATCATAGACAAATAAACAGGCAGAAGCACAAAGGCTGGTGATGTAGCCCTATCCTTAGTCCCAGAGGATGAAAGATTGCCGGACTGCCCTGGGCAGCGGCAGGTGCAGGGCGTGATGTGATGGGGGCAAGTAGGAAGTACTCTCAAACCCAGGGCCCTATACCAGTGAAATCCATCAGGGATCAATGTTAAGACCCATTCCATTGATTCCAAACCTCATCAGCGCATGTACAAGAGGGGTAAGGGGAGGAGTTTATTAAATATATGTTGATGGTCTGAGTGGAGGTGAAGTCCTTGGACGCTCACCACTACAGACCTCGCTCCAGACTGACACAAGTGATTTCTTCATGAATCTGGGGCTGGAGCTCACCTGTCTTCAATCCTGCTCCAAGATACGCTGCATAGCATGTTCCTATGCCTTTTAATATGGGACTGAGTCCTAATGGCTTCCAGACTCAGCGGGCCTGGGAGGAGTTTGTTTTTCTTCCCAGAGCATGTAAGAGTGAATGAGTCACTTTCAGGTTGGCTGGATTAGAGAGCTAAGTGAAGATGTGCCTGGCTGTAAGATCTCCAATAAAGGAGTCAGGTAATCACAGAAATTCAGAGTCTCCAGCATAGGATCCTGCTGTTTTCACGTGCCGCAGACCCAGCAGGAAGCCTCTGGAATATGCTCTCTTCCATTCAAGCTCAGAAAAGCGGGGGCTGCAGGAAGGAGGCCCCTGCTTCACCATGCCCATGGGTGGTGGGTGTGAGATGGTCTTCTGCCAGTGTACTCCATGTTAAATAAACATGATTTCTTACCCCAGCTCTTCACAGCTGGGCCATGCTAAGCCACACAGGAGGAGAGTAAAGTCTGCATGGCCAGGGAAGGATGTCAAACAAGGATTGGCTCATCCTCAGGACCCCCCAAAACAAGCTATACATAAATGCAAAAATGATTTTCATAAATTCTTTATGCTATTTACTCAGAGCTGTGTTTATTAAACTGGTAGGCTTCCCAAAAACTCCTGCTAGACACACTCTCTCATTTTTTTTTGGAAGAAAGGTTTTACTTTCCCAACACACTATGAATTAAAAATAGGACTTTAATACACTCAGCAGTTCTTTTTTCCTTCCCCTCAGATAAGTGCTGCACGATCATCATCATTATCATGCATACACACAACTTTGGGGAGAGGGATAAATTGAATAATATCCCATTTTAACTTGTTTTGTTGTTGGCTTGTCTCTATGTCTTATCCAATGCCTCCTTTTCTCTTGTCTTTGAGAAATGATGGATTCTTTAAGTTCTGAGCAGTCTGGGATGGGACAGGGGAGGCCTCTTGGGAAGGGTGAGGCATATGGGGCAACGAGGAGCAAGACAACTAAAGGAAACTTTGTCCTCTAAGATAGTGTAGAACAGGGGTGGGGAACTGGCAGCCTCCAGGTCACATGTGGCCCTCTAGGTCCTCAAGGAGTGCCCTTTGACTGGGTCCAAGTTTTACAGAACAAATTGTTTTATTAAGAGGATTTGGTCTGTGAAGTTTGGATTCAGTCAAAGGGCCACCCTTGAGGCCCTAGGGAGCCACATGTGGCCTTGAGGCTGAAGGTTTTTCTCCCCTCGTCTAGAATATGGGGAACATACTGAATACAGCCTTCAGTCCCTGTCCCAGAAGGAGAAATGGAAAGGGTCTTTGCACTCAGCTAGTTCAGCCATTTTGCAGATGAGGATACTGGGTCCTGAGGGGCTTCACTGACCTTCCCAAGGTCACTTCTCTAGCAAGTGACAGAACCACGATCCAAAGCCAGGGCTATTGTCTCCAAAGCCCTCATTGTCACCATGGCCATATGCTGCAGGGGAGAGTCATAGCCAGAGTGGGGACTGGTCTAGCCCTCAGACAGGAGGAAGATCGGCTGAAGGAGCTGTAGACAGGTACTTAGCCTAAGTAAACTAAGAGTAAGCAGCATCAGGGACTCTGTGTACTTCTAGGCTGTTATGTGAAAAAAGGATTAGCTTTTTTCTGCTTGGCTTCAGGGAGAAGAATTGGGCCCAGTGGGATGACTTTAGATATAATAATGGTTCACATTTATTTAGCACTTTAAGATTTGAAGAACCCTTTACATACATTTCCCATCCAGTCTCCACAGGAAACCTGTGAAGTAGGTGCTCTTACTATCCCCATTTTTCAGATAAGGAATCTGTTATTGAGAGATGTTCAGTGACTTATCCAGGGCCACAGGAATAGCGACGGATCAAGGTGAGATTCAAATTCAAGTCTTCCTAACTCGAAGACCAGCCTTTATCCACTGCACTGCAACATGCTGCTGATTCCCCGGTCCCGATCTATCCAAAAGTTTCATAATATAATC
Source organism: Petaurus breviceps papuanus (assembly GCF_028583685.1). Classification (NCBI taxonomy): domain Eukaryota; kingdom Metazoa; phylum Chordata; class Mammalia; order Diprotodontia; family Petauridae; genus Petaurus; species Petaurus breviceps. Next base: position 2,613,766 of record NW_027186310.1, read on the forward strand.
TGCTGTTTTGTCACCCAAATGTTTCCATTAATCTGGAATCAATTATCAAAAGGCTAGGGGTTAATAACCAAGAGATATAAATTTAAAATGAAGTTGAGAGTCCAACCTCTATCTAAATGTGAAGAAATTTTCCTAAATGGGGGCTCTGAGCAATTGTAACTGAACTTATAACTTTTCCTCTAAAATAAACTCCCTAAAGCTAAAAGGAAGAGAACCGTGAGATTATTATGGCTATTATATCTCTCATAGCTTTAAATGGCTAATTATTATAATGGCATTACAAATTACTGGGGCACCCAGGTGACGCAATGGATAGAGTGCTGGGTCTGGAGTCAGGAGACTCATCTTCCTGAGTTCAAATCTAGCCTCAGACACTTTCAGCTGGGTGATCCTGGGCAAGTCACTTCAACCTGTTTGCCTCAGTTTCCCCAACTGTCAAATGAACTGAAGAAGGAAATGGGAAACCACACCAGTATGTTAATCAAGAAAACCCCAAAGAGGGTCACAAAGAGTCAGACATGACTGAATAGCAATACAAAATTACAGAAGCAGACTTTACTCTATTTCAAGATTCCTAAACATCTGAGTTGTCCTGCTATGGACTGTGATTTCTTATAATTATAAGTATAGCTGAAAAACCTATATTTCTTCAAGTTTTCTAATGATCTTTACAGATATTATCTCAGTTTATGCTCTCAACTATTCTGTTAGGTTGCGTTTCAGATCTTTGTTTCACAGATAATGAAACTAAGGCCCAGAGAGGCCACTGTCACACAGCTGGACAGTATCATGCGAGGTTCAAACTTACATATTCTTACCCCAGTAATATAGTGATTTCTCTGTCTCTCACAAATATACACATACACACACACACACACACACACACACACCTGCAGTATAACAAGTTTTCTCGAGTCAGGAAGCTCCCTATCATTGAAATGGTCAGGGAAGAGGTTGGGTGGATTCCAAACAAAGATGGGAAGACATTCAAGAATCCGACAGAAGGTTGGCCTATGTGCTCCAAGCCCTTTTTCTGACTGTGGAGGTAGAGGAATAAGGCCCTGGAATCAAATGAACTCATAAGATGGGCTCTACACATCTAGGCCAAGGCTAACAGCAATTGGAATGAAAGTTCTCAGGAACTTCAGTGGCCTGAAAACTTCATTGACACCGCGACTGGAAGGGTGACCACCAGCTGATGCTACAGTAAGATATTTAGGGTCCAGGTCTGCTGAAGGAAGGAATCTCAGTTTCTTTTTGGCTGATGAAAGCATGTCTGGAGTTCTGTGTTCAATTCTAGGCACCATGTTTTAGGAAAGTCAGAGCTAGAATGTAATCCCAGAATTAATATGGAACAAGGCAGCAGTTACAGAGGCCTAGTTTGACTGAATTTAAGGACATGTCAGAACTCTCTCAAAGTGGAATGTCCCACTGTAGGAAGTGAGCTATGTTGGGAATCCCATCAGTGGAATTCCTCTATAAAGGGTGGATGTCCACTTATCTGGCTGCTAAAGATTCCTACTGAAGACCCATAGAATTATCAAATGCCAGGCTCCCTGGCTTTCTGACTCCTTGAAGGTCCTCAGAGGCATCAAGAAAAGCCAGATCTGAACAGGAAGGCCCTACAAACTATTCTCAACAGTTACTTAGCAAAAGAATGGAGAGATGAGATTGAGGTCACACTCCCTGAATACATCCCTTCCCTACCTATTGTCAGGAAGACCACCTCCTCCCACCCTGATGGGAATCAGCTGGACAATTCTAGACCCTGGAGGAGAGGAGCTGAAAAGATTAGTCATGTGACAGATGGTGAGCTTAATTAAGGGGCAAAGGTGATGAGAGAGATTCTTGAGCTGAAGGTGCCACCACACCAGCCTATTCAACATTAGCAGTAGCCACTCAGCAGACATTTATTTGGCTCTTCTGTGGCCACAGAAACATACTGGTGGAGGGAGAAACTATGCTTACTAAGTCATGGCCTTGACCCTTAGGGCAGAGCCCTCTTGAATGCCCAGGCCACAGGAGTGGTCCCTCCTCTGGACCCTGTCATATCTCCCTGTTTGCAGCACTCAAGGAGATCTTGGAGGATTGCCTTGAGTTTCTTAATGCTTTTTCACAAGGATTTGCCTCATCTCCACGGCCAACTTGCCATGAATTCCTCAAGGGCATGGGTCAAGTCCAGCTTCACTCCATCTCCCCATAAGAGTTTATTCACATATTAATATTATTAAATATTAATATTAATTTGCCTAGATATTAATTATTACTATATCTGTAAAGTTTCATAGTCTGCAAAGTCATGTTCGCTATTTAATTTAAACCTCACAGCAACCTTGGGAAGCAGGTTCTATGGCTATTATTTCCCCCATTTTTCAGAGGGGAAAGTTGAGGCCCAGAGAGACCAGATGGTAGATTTAGAGATGGAGGGGACATCAGAATCACTCTAATCTTCCTCCTACTCTCTGTAGGTGAGGAAACTGCAGCCCATCACACCATATCCCATGGGCAGCTCTACCAGAGGCAGAATTCAAACCTCGGTCCAATGATTCCCAAATCTAGCATTCTTCCTATTGGATCACTTTCCCACGGGTTCATAAAAGTTGGAAGTATCTGGGATGGGATTTGACCCCAAATCTTTCCCTCCCCAAGTATTCTATCATTCTGTGCATTGTGCCCCACCAGTGTGGGTTAATTGATTATTACAAACAAATTAACATTGGCTCCTCATCAGGGAAAGCGTCCATAAATTAGACAAATGCCAGGGAAAGCTGCTGAGGCGAAGGGCTTCCACTGGCCAGGAGAGCGGCATTACCCCAGGCCTCGGCTGTCCTGACATCATGGATGGGCCCCCAGCTCTAGGAAAGAACAAATAAATAACGCAACTTGTGTTAATTTCAAGCCCCATTACAACCCCATTAAAAACAAATCAACATTGGCCTGGCCACACAGAAAAGGGGCTGTGTGACAGGCAAATAACTTTTATCTTGGAGAATCAGGCTTCTAGGAACAGCAGTGAGGAGGGAAATTAGCAGCTGGGAGGCATTGGGCTCCCACAGACAGTCTGGTTCCAGCTGGATTCCCCTCTGTCAGCTTTATTGCATCACCACTCAGGTGGTTTCTCTGGTTCCCACTGAGCTGCTCTCATGTCCTAGGTTTGGGGGAGTTTACTTCCTGCAAGGGAAGAGTGTTGGGAACAAAGGGGGGATGTAGGAGGCACTGAAATGGAAGTGATGTGGGTCTCCCAGGGGTAGAAAGAGAGACAGGGTGGTGCACTGGAGAGTGCCCTGGATTACCAATGAGAATATCTAGGTGTCCGACTTTGATTGCTATGCCACCCACTAGACGTGTGCCTTTGGGCAAGTCACTTCCCACTCTGCGCCCCAGTATCCTCATCTGTAAAGATCAGAGATTGTACTAGTGAGTAAACTGAGGCATAGATGACTTAAGTGACTTGGACAAAATTATATAGGCATTCAGTGGAAGAGTCCTGATTTAAGCCCAGATCTTCAAATGATAAACCCTTTTAACCATATTATCTGGCCTCATCATTTCCCCTGTCAGATCTTTAGTTTTACTTCCGTAAAACATGGATAATATTTGACTGGTTCCTGCCTTCTTACAGGGGGTATTGATAGGGACAAAAGATTATAAACAGATGATAGATAGATAGAGAGATAGCTAGAGCGAGAGAGAGAGATAGGTAGGTAGGTAGATAGGTAGATAGATAGATAGATAGATAGATAGATAGATAGATAGATAGATAGATAGATAGATAGATAGATAGATAGATAGATAGACAGACAGATACATACATATATATAGACACAGACAGACAAATCTCAAAGTCTTTGTAGCTATGGAGTCTTATGCAAATGTGAATTAGTTTTTAACCAAAAATTGTTGAATATTCAATTTACAAGTTTGATTTGTGCTGAAGATAAGCAGAATCATTGGAATCCCAGACTCTCTGAGCTGGAAGGAACCTCAAAGAGCATCTAGTCCATCCTGGACCTGAGAAAGAACAATTCTTTCCTCCTTCCTTCCTTCCTTCCTTCCTTCCTTCCTTCCTTTCTTCCTTCCTTTCTTCCTTCTTCCTTCTTTCCTTTCTTTCTTCCTTTCTTTCTTTCTTCCTTTCTTTCTTCTTTCCTTTCTTTTTTCCTTCCTTCCTTCCTTCTTTCCCTCTTTCTTCTCTCTCTCTCTCTCTCTCTCTCTCTCTC
>NW_027186310.1:2618082-2699300 GCF_028583685.1 Petaurus breviceps papuanus
TCTCTCTCTCTCTCTCTCTCTCTCCCCCTTTCTTCCCTCCTCCTCCTTCTTCTTCTTGCAATTTCCTAAAGAGGATTGATTAATGCAAAACTGTCACCAATAAAAGTTGCAATCATCAAGCAAAGACTGTGGTCTCATCAGCTATTATTTTTATTTTTTTTTGGAGGGGGGAAAGTATGGCAATTGGGGTTAAGTGTGTTAAGTTTCTGAAGCTGAATTTGAACTCAGGTCCTCCTGACTCCAGGGCCAGTGCTCTATTCACTGTGCCACCCAATCAGCCATTTTCTTAAAAGTATCTTGTCCAACTATGAACTGACCCAAGTGGTCATTAAGGTCCCTTCCCAAGTCTCAGGTGATCTTATGAATGAGGAAATTTAACAAGGTTAAGTGATGTGTCCAAGGAGACAATGCTTGTAGCTATGATGAAAAATGAGAAGTCAAACCCATATTTCCTGTCTCTCTAGTGTCTTTCTAAAAGTCACAGCTATACAAGCTGTGTGCCCTTGACCCCTCTCCTGCAAAACATGCAAGCCTTAAAACATACACACACAGACACACAGACAAAGACACAAACACACACACGCACATACACACGCACACCCCAGAACCTAAAACAGAGTATTATTTCACCAAGTCATCTCAGATTCTGCATAAGGATTGCTTTTGGCAAGGCAATCTCTATCCCTTACATAGCCCTTACTACAGCAACCCACCTTCTGAAAGTAGAGAAGCCTCAGGAGGGCTTCCTTCTTCAACATCACTGAGATATGCTCAGCAACATGGCTTTCAGAGACCTCAACTGATGGGTAACCCACTTCCTCCAGTGGCAATTCATTCCATTTCTGGACAATTTGAATTCTTAGGACATTTTTTTCTTTTCTTTTTTATTTTTCAAATGCTTTATTAACTTCTGATTTACATCATTCATTTACGCCAGCTTTTGAGTTACAAATTTTCTCCCTGTTTTTCCCCTACCCACCGACCCAAAATAAAAGTCCCACAGGATATCCCTTCCTCACTTGCCCCCCACCCTTCCCGGGAAGATAAGCAGTTCAGTATAGGTTGTACATGTGTAGCTAATGCAAAACAATAACATAGTAGATATATTTGTAAAAGACTGAATATATTTCCCTCCCTCCTATCCCACCTCCCACTTGTTCTGTTCTCTACTTTGAGAAGTTTTCTCTACTCATTCTCTACTCATTCTTTTTCAAAAGCAGATGCTTCCAACTTCCCTCCCCCCCCACCCTGCCCTCCTTTCCATCATTCCCCCTTTCATCCCCTTCCCCCCTACTCTCCTGTAGGGTGAGACACCCTATTTAGTGTGTATGTCATTCCCTCCCCAAGCCAAATTAAATGAGAATAAGATTGACGCATTCCCTTTTGCCTTCCTATTCTTCCCCTCCATTGTAACCATTTTCCCTTGACTCTTCTTTATGAGATAGTTTACCCCATTCTGTCTCTACCCATCTGCTCTAATTATATTCCTCTCTCACGTCTTAATTTCACCTTTTAAGTATCATCCCTTCCTGTTAAATTGGTCCTGTGCCCTCTATCTGATGCAGTATATATACCTGTACACATATATACACACATTCACATATGTATTCATATGCCCATATACGCTCATATATAGACTTATATATTTCTATTCCTTTCAACTATTGTCATACTGACAAAAGTTTCATCAGTTGCAATTATTGTTTTTCCATGTAAGAATGTTAATAGTTCAACTTTGGTAAGTTCCTTATGATTTCTTTTCTCTGTTTACCTTCTCATGCTTCTTTTGCTTCTTGTATCTGAATGAGAAATTTTCTATGCAACTCTGTTTTTTTTTTAATAAAGAATGCTTGAAAGTCCTCTATTCCACTAAATGAACATATTTTCCCCTGAAACATGATACTTAGTTTTTCTGGGTAGGTAATTCTTGGTTTTAATCCCAGCTCCTTTGACCTCCAGAATATCATATTCCAAGCCCTTCAATCCCTCAGTGTAGAATCTGCCAGATCCTGGGTTATCCTGATTGTGTTTCCACAATATTCAAATTGTTTCTTCCTGGCTGCTTGTAATATTCTCTCCTTAATCTGGGAATTCCAGAAACTGACTATAATATTCCTAGGGGTTTTCTTTTTTGCATCTTTTTCAGGAGGTGATCAATGGATTATTTCAAACTCTATTTTGCCCTTTGGTTCTAAAACATCAGGGAAGTTTTCTTTGAGAACTTCCTGGAGGATGATCTCTAGGTTCTTACTTTGATCATGGCTTTCAGGTAGTCCAATAATTTTAAAATTCTCTCTCCTTTATCTATTTTCTAGGTCAGTTTTCCCCATGAGATACTTCATATTGCCTTCTATTCTTTCATTTGTTTGGATCCTTTTAACAGCATCTTGATTTCTCATAAAGTTATTAGCTTCCACTGGCTCCAATATAATTCTGAAGCAATGGTTCTCTTCATTGAGCTTTTGAGATTCTTTTTCCATCTGGCAAATTTGGCTTTTTAAGGCATTCTTCTCCTCATTGCCTTTTTGAGCCTCTTTTGCCATTTGAGTCAGTCTGTTTTTTAAGGTATTATTTTTCCTCAGTCAGGCTGTTGACTCTCATTTCATAATTTTCTTGCATAGTTTATACCTCAAAGAATCATAGAATGATTCAAGTTAGGACTGGAAGGACTGTTCTGGCCACTGGGTACAAGTGTTTCATTGTATAGAGGAGAACAATGAGGGGCATGGAAGGTAATTGACTTGTGCAATATCCTATCCACAGAGAGGGGGAAAGTTCTCCCTTCACTGGGGCCAATAGGAGCAAGTAGAACTCCACATCTAAGTGACAGTCTGGCAAGTACTTGAAGAGAGAGAGAGAAGTTTGTCTTCTCTGAGTCCTTTCTGCTCCAAGCTGAACATCCCTAGGACTTTGAAGCCAGATTACTAGACCATAGTGTCCCAGAGTATAAAAAGACAGGGACTGAGTCTAACATGCTGTTTAAATCTATGGCAACACTTACCTCTGTTCATTGAGGAACTCCATAAATGTTTGTTGACTGGATAGTTGACTACTGAATCAATGAATTGGCTCTATCTCTCTCCTAATTCTGACTACTTTCCTCTATTCTAGCATCTGTTTGTTAATATCCATCCCAAAATTAACCCCCCAGAACTGAATTCAGTATCCCAGATGTGCTCTGACAATTCCCTCTCTGTTCTCTGGCCCCTCTAGCCCCCAATACAATGAATGCTGCTTAAGATTGAAGTTGATTTTTTTTTGTTACATGTCCTTACTATAACCAGGCATCTGGAACAAGAATCCAGGTAAGGTTTCTGTGCCATGAAAATCCTTGGGATGTTAATGAGATTTGGCAAAGGCTCCATTTACAATCTGCCTTCCTGGGCCAGGGATGAAAAGTCTAGATTTTTGGGAACATACTCAGGCAGCTGGCATTATGGAGCTGCTGCTGAGAACACATCTAAGCCCCCATCCTGGCTACACAAATGGAGTTGGGATGCGAAGCCCCAGGAAGTACATGCTTCTGGAGTACAAGTTTGAATGCAGGTGGATTGAACTGGTAACGTTAGAAAAAGAAGCGACGGATCTTCCAATTAGGAGATGGCACTGACTAGAATATATACAGGAAATGTCCACTGGATGGATGGGTAGGATGATGAACATATGGATGGATGGATGGATGGATGGATGGATGGATGGGCAGATGGATGGATGGACAGATGGATGAGTGAGTGAATGTTTCTTAAGTCATTGATAAGTCCCTAATCAATCAACCAAAAGAGGTTTACTAAATATCAGCTAAATAGAATCCTCTGTTCTAGGCACTAGGGGATATAAAGGTAAGTAAAAACCCAGTCTGTTCCCAAATAGAGTTTATTGTTTTTGAGCAATAAATGAAGTGTAAAACACAAATCCTTAAATTGAAGGAAATGGTAACACACCAGTTCTAGTAAACTTGATGATTTCCAGTAATTACCATCCTAGACATACTAACAGGCAATGCAAGTAGCATTATTCCCTTTTTGGAGATTAACAAACTAAGGGTTGGAGTTGAGTAATTTCTTAGCATAATCTATATGTGCAATTAATGTTAAAGACAGGACTGAAGCTGATGCTAAGCTTTGTGCTCTCCTCATCTGCCCCATTTGGGGTTCTATAGGTCTTCCTGGATAGAAGCCATTAGGACAAACTCCCCGGAGAAGGTGATTTTCAAGATGGGACTTGAAGAAGGGGTAGAGTGTATGAGTGTGCACACTGGAGCCAGAGGCACACGAGGTGCAAGAGCACCGTTGGCCACGCTTTGTGTAGACTATTATATTCAGAGCCCTGTGTGACTTTTTAGAAGAGCATTGACAAGTGGGATGGTCCCCAAAGAAGTGGACCAGGGTAGGTGGAAGGGACTGGGCTCCATGTCGTTGGAAAGTAATTTGAAGGAACTGGGATTGTTTATGATGGGGGAAAAGACTAAGGGTGAATATGAGAGCTTTCTTCAATTATCTAAAGGGCTGTCATATGGCAGATATATTCAATGTTTTCTGCATGTGCCCAGGGATCATCATAGGAAGACTAATTTCATTTCATAGAAGAAATAACTTTCTATTGTCCCATTGTAACAATCCATCAATCATACCCATTTGTAAACCCATTTAAGGTATACAAAAATCACTTCTCTCACCAAAACCCCATGAGGTTGACAGTGCAGTATTATATTGTGACACACATATCTATTTTAGAGAGGAGAAACCTGAGATTCAGAGAAGTCAGGCAACTTCCTTGTGGTTCCACAGTTACCAAGGGGCAGAAAGAGGACTCAGGTCTCGTAATTCCCAAAGTCCAGGGCTCTTAATACTGTACCATGCTGTCTCTACACAAAATAGATGGACTTAGAAAGTTGAGAAAGATCAAGAAAACTTGAATATCTTCTTGTAGGGAAACCATAGCAGAGATTGCTTCAATGGCCCTTGCCTAGTCACACGTAAGAGTCAGTATCCACACAAAGATCATCCTTAGGTACAACCTGACTGAGTCCAATAGACACCATCACCTTTTCTCAAGGTTGGCATGTCCTAGTGAAGTTTCCAGAACAACTAATTCGGTACTCTAGAGTCATTCTGTGAGAATAAAAAGGTAGGACTGACTTTTCAGATTCATCTGTGTTCAAGATAAGAAGTGGTGGTGCCTTTGGTGGTAAGAGGGAAGTAGAGATGAAAGCAGATATTTGGGAAAAAGAATATAAATTCAGGTTCATATTTATTGAGTTTGAAATGCTTCCTGGCTATCCAGTTGAAGATGTCCAAAACATTTTTGGAGACATGTTACTGTAACTCTGGGGAGAGACTAGAGCAGATAGATAGGCAATTATGGGCATAGAGATAATTACTGAACCCATGGGAATTTATGAGGTTGCAGAGTGAGGTAATATGGAGAAAGAAGAAAAGGTCCAGGATAGAACCTTGAAGGATACCCTTAGATAGTGACAGTGACATAGGAGAAGATCCATCCTTTAAGAGTGAGAAGAACAATCAGACAAATAGGAGGAGAATAAGAAGGCAGTCAGGAAAACCCAGAGAGGAGGCAACATTTAGGAGGAGAAGGAGGTCAGCAAAGTCGAATGCTTCAGAAAGGTTAAAAAGAAGGAGGATCCAGAAGAGACAATTGGATTTGGCCATCAGGATGTCATCAGTCATGTTGGAAAGAGCAGTTTCAGTGGAATGATGACACCACAACTCAGATAGCAAGAGGAGAGGAAGCGGAACCCCTGGGGGTAGATAGTTTTTTGAAGAGTTTAGTTGAGAAGGAGAGAAGAGATATAGGATGGAATTTCTGTGTGTGGTAAGATCTAAGTTCTGATTTTTTTATTTGGAGCAGGGAGAGAGTCAGCAGATAGGAAGAGCTTGAAGAGTGGAGAGAACATGGATGAGAATGGAGTCAATCTGCTAGAGAGAATGGGAGGAGATAGGATGAAGGGTCATGCAGATGCTTTGGCCTTGGCCAGGGGGATGTATAATAATAATAGTTATAGTGGGAGATCAAGTCAAAGGGATATGAGAGGAGGAGGGTGGAAGAAGAAGAAGCAAAGGCCTCTATTGTTTTGGCAAAGAATAGGACAGGTTCTTCATTGTCACAGGAGCACCAGTTGGGAAGAGAAGAAAAGCTTTGGTTTAGCTGCCATGGTAGGTAACATAGGGAATCAATTAGAGAACAATAATATGATAGTCTTGCTGCAGTCAGCAAGGGCTCAGTTCAGCTAAGTTAGCATAAACGTGTCATGGATCCAGCCAGCAGCTTTCTGCTTTCCACCAGTTCCACTCAGTTTCGTGTTGAGTTGGTAAATAGAGAGAGTGATACATCATTGGACTTTGGCAATGGGTTAGCAACCTTAGAATGAAGAGCTTATCAGTAGAGGGCGAGGTGGAATTACACCAGTTCTCCAAGGAGTCAATACTTGGGAGGATTCTGCAGCTCCTTCAGTGACCCTGGGTGCATATGTTGCCAATCTAAGCCTCAGGCCAATTTCTAAAATGTGACTAATGGGTGAAAATCAACTTTGTTGATCCCCAGGTGGGGGATCATGCTCCCCCCGCCCCATGAAATCCTGAGTCCTTAAAGGATTGATGCTGCTCCCCGAGGAGTTACATGAGATTATTTGGCTGGGATGGGCTTTGTTCTGAGGATGGAACCATTGGATGACATAGCCCATTTATTAAATAGCCATTGTGTCTGAGATCTGATGCTCTGGACTAAGGGGAGTTACACAGGCATATAGGGCACAGTCATGCCTTCAAAGAGCTCACAGTTCAAGTGGCAGAATAGCACAAGGCCATAAATATCTATAATGCTAAATATAGTATCCTTTGTGCCATGAGAAATACTGTGCAAACACGGGCTCCAATAGGTTTCAGAAGGTGAGGCCACTTTGAGTTGGACAATTTCATAAGGCTTCATAGAGCAGGTTGCATTTGGTCTGGATCTCCGAGGCTGGCCAGGTATTTGCCTACTCCCATGACCCTCTATTTTAAGTTCACTTTAATATCCCTAAGAGATTTTACTCTGGTTAATAATGCCAGTGAAATAGCTGCTTCATTTATCATTGGGGTATCATGCCAGAGGACAATGGAGTCTATGTAGAGTCATTTCAACTCACATGAAGTCACAGAGACATTGTGGAATAGAGGATGGAACCATGGCATTTGTACTTTGAATAATGAATAGTCTAAATGGCTTCTGATGCCCTCATAAATTCTGAGAAGCTATGAGTTTGTGACCCACATGCAAGTTGTATTAATCTCATGGAACATTATAGGATGGCAGATTTAGAAGCCATTGAAGGGTTAACACTAACTCTAACTTTATATATAAAGAAGCTGAGGCACAGAGTGGTAAGGTCTCTTGTTATGTGGCTTTTAGAAATATGCCATTCTATCCACGAATGTATGTAGGGCTATGCCCCAGTGGGCAGATCTAGGAACAATGGGTAAAGATACAGGACATATTTTAGCTTATGTTAAGGGGAAAAAATCAATCAAACAAATCCCTACAACTTGCTAATAATTAGATCTGTATGAAAATGGAAATGACTTCATTCTGGAGTTGTATGTTTCATCTGATTGGAGAGCATTGGACTGAAGATGAAGTGAGTACTTTTTCAGGCTAGAGAGGGCATCCCTGCTCAGTTACAGGATTGCCTGAGAGTTCTCTGAGATCTCTTCCAGTCCTGAGATTCAGGGATTGTGTGAATCTGAAGTCTTGGTGTGTAAAAGGGATGCCAAGAACCAGTTAATTGTCTGCCAACACTTCCCCTCAGGTGAGTGAGACCACTGTCAGGCTGCAGCTGCTGATTGGGTAGTTCACTTCCTGCCAATCAATTGGCACCAATTCCAGGCTACTAATCTATCTCTTCCTGCCTAATTGACTATGGACAAAAAGTGGCCATGGAATATAAATAATCCATAGTTAGAGCCTAATCCAAGTTCCTGGTATCCGACAGGCTAATCCTTCTCTCTTTCCCCAGAGAGGCAATCTGGTCTATTATGCAATTCCATATTCAGGCCACCTTTTCCAAGGCCAAGGCCTGGGCCAGAATCTCTCCCACACCATTTCCCTTAGGCATGGGGTTCACAGAGAACAAGATTCTCCTGACAAGTACAGACATGGAGGAGGTTGGGAATAAATTACAAACAAGTTGCCAACCTGACTGGTGGTGCCCACAGAGTCCATATCCATAAGCAAACCTTAGCGTATGGAGCTGGCTTCAGGAACTGGCAATTTCCCATGGAGTTCCCACGTGGAGTTTTTAGTTCCTAAAGGCAGCACATAACTCACATTGAATGGGAAGGGTGGTCTCTGAAGTCTTCCCTCCTCCCAAGTCTGGGAGAATGCAGAGAATATGTAGGTCCCCCATGATCTGAGGAAGAAGGGCCCAAGACTCCAAGGGGACATTTTTGCCTGAATGCTCATGTTCACTCCAAATCCCGTATTTCTCACACAATATGGCCTCCTGCTGCCCCCTCCACCTGTCTTGATACACGTTCCAGAATGCAGTATACTCTACCATTTGTTCAAATGTTTGCTAAGGACGGGAGGCCGTCTGTTTTGCCATTTGTTGTTCAGAGCACAAACAATATGGAATCCATGAGAACACCCTGCCCTATGGTGGCTGGAGGCAAGAAAGGAAGCAGAGCCAGTGATGCTGGCAGGGCATGGCTTTGGCCATCAGTGAGGACATTACAAAGTCTTTTTTTTTGCCTGTATTTGGAGATCTTCAACCTGTAGAACACTTGCAACTGCTGGTAACTTGCCAAGGAGATAGATGTGTCTGAAAAAAAAACCCAGCTCATTAAAAATTCTCTTCTCATTCATCAAGTCCATTCCAAGTCAGCAAAACATTTAAAAAATATATGAGCCTGTTTCATATCCAAAGCACCACGTTTGAGGTACCAAGTTCTTCACTGTACACATGGCCAGACATTTGGTGTTTTGCATTTGTCATAGCAGATTGAGTTTGCTAAATGCAGAAGCCTCCTGTGTTAAAAACTGACTCACCAGAAGTTCATGCATGTTAACAAGTCAGGCTCTCCATGGCTTTGGTCATGCCTCCGTCTGCTCTCCATATGCTAACATGGAAGCCCTATGTCTGACTGAGTGGCATTGGCAGGGGGTCTAGGGCAGATCAAAGACAGAACATGAGCTCAGGGATAGGTCATGGAAGATGTAGCAGAGGGAGCAGAATTCACTAGTGCCCTTATCTTTGTTAAGCATCACTGCAGAGAGCAAAAGTAGGACCAGCAAGTTGTGCTTACGTGGAGATAGTGTGTATTAATGATGAAGGAAACTCTGATACATGAAGCAGTCCCAGAGTGGACCATATAGCCTCAGGAGGTAGTGAATTGCCCATCACTGGAGGCTGGGAGGGACCTCAGAATACTGCTGGTTAGCACAGCATGTCACTGGGCAACAATACCCTGGAGAGCTCCCATGGCAAGTGGGCTGCACACTGTTTGGATCCCTCATGCTACCTCCCATTGCGATCCATTCCACTTTGGGACTCACTTCTGTGTCCAGTGAAAACGAAAGTGTTTACCTAGGTGAGCCCTAAGGTTCCTTCCATCTCCAGTATGTCAACTCCAAATGTTAGCAAGTTCCACCTAATGTTAAGGGAAACTGTGCATCACAGTAGGTACATGGGCTCAGATACAGATTGGGTTACCATTGGCTGGAATTGCTTTATTGGGGATAGCTGTTTGAGGCTGTAAGTGAGGGCAGACGACCTTATTGATGGTGAATTTCCCTTCCAGGCAAATAGTGAATGATTCCAGAATGGAAATCAGTGTGCAAAGAACAGAGAGAAGCAGGAAGAAGGAATACCTTCAAAACCAGGAAAGGAAGGCCAGATACAAAGTGTCGTCTCCTCGGGGATTGGGGTGGCTGTTGGCTTCATTTGTATGTAGCCCTTCCCTTCTATAGCTTAGCCCACTGTGTGGGTCCTTTGGGGGAGGGGTGCAGGGTCAGACAGGAGCCCAGGTGTTCTGAGACCCTGGCTACTTAGATGCTAAGGCCCTCCTGAACAAGGTGAGAGAGAACATGGGAAGCAGTAATGTTGAGTTCTTCAGGTGGGGGATTAGGATGCAACAGAAAATGTAGAGTTCTTACAGAGTGTCCAATAACTGTGTATTGAAGGGATGCAGTTTGTGAAGTAAAACAATTCACACCATGTCCCTTGATGAAGACTGGTGGAATCCAGTGACACCTTCTATGTAAGGATTCTTCAGCATTCTGAGGTATGAATGAAATCAAAAGTGATCAAATGAGGAGGGCAGATGGAAATAATTGTACCCTAGAGTTGGAAAGGACCAAACAGTGTCAACTTCTCATTCCATAGCAGATGAAAGTTTGAGAAAGTTGGTGAGGAAACCAAAGTCTTCTACCAGGCGAGTGGCTTTGATTGCCATGCTAGAGTTCTCTTCACACCAATTCCCCTTCTGATTTGTGTCCGTGAGACCCCCTTCTGACACCTACTTTCTCTGTAAGGTAGACCAGGGGCCCCGACTTCCCTTTCCCTGGTTTTCTGATCTGTCTTCTGTGGATAAAGCCAACAATTTTTAAATAAGCTTATTCTATGTGCACATTGATGATTGATAACTTATTTAGCCATCTATTCTTCAGCAAGTTGCCAGCCCTAATGTGGGATTCAGTTTCTTCATATGTAAAACAGAGAAAGAGTTGGAGATGCTGAATTTTTCTTAAGAAATTTCAAACATCGTGACCATCATGTGATTAAAAATATACTTGCATTTTAAAATACAGGAATGTAGTATCCTAGGATAAATGTGGGAAGGAACATGAGAGATCATTAAATCGATCCTCCTCATTTTATAGAAGGGAACACTAAGGCTCAGAGGGGGAAAATATATTGTCGAAAGTTATAATGGTATTAAATTGCAGAGAGAAGCCACATGTGTGTATATGCATGTACCTGTGTGTGTGCATGAGTATGTGTGCACATGTGTGTGAGTGCATGTGTGTGCACATGTGTGTGAGTGCATGTGTGAATGTGTGTGTGCGTGTGCATGTGTGTGGGGGGGTCCTGTTTTACTGAGCTGAATAACAAAGAAGCAGCTTGGATCAAATTTGGGAGACTGTACAGTGTTTTTGATGAAACTAAACTGTCTGCACTATGAGATATTTTCAAAAAGTCAACCAAGCTCATTGATCCTGTAGGGATGCATCTCAACATCTTCAAATACTCAGACTCATTAGTAACTTTGAGGGCGCTGGGGAGAGACACATTCTAGATACAGGAAGATCAGAGTATTTCTCAAATAACAGATGTTCTGGTGTAAGAGGAATAGAGCAGCCAGGATTTGAGGCGTGGAAGGGGCAGGTGCCAAGATTGAGGGACGGCAGAGAGATGGTCCAAGCTCTTTGTGATCTTCTGATAACATTTCCAGAAGAAGCCAAGGGAGGCCTTGAGTGTGATGCTCATACCCACTGGAATCTGCAGGTATAAAGGATGGCTGGGTTTTGTGGCAGCAAGCCCATGATGAGAGCCGTGATGATTTCATGGCATTTGAATGGGTGTCAGCCCTTACCAGACAATAGGTATGGCCCTAGATGGACGCCAGGCTGGAAGACATCTTCAAAGGCATGAGTTACACTGGGCTCAAGCGAAGCTCCAGCCCACTCTCCACCACACTTGACTTGTTACCTAGAGATGACAGATGTGTTTGAGATGCCTCTGATTGTACCCGAGGGAGTGGTTTCCTCAGCTTTCACGGAGCTCTTGACCTGCATGGGCCAAACTTCCAGTGTGGGTTGTCCCTGGCAGTGACTGAGGTAACTCTGGCTATCAGGGATGGCTCATTTTTTTTAGGGGCTTCAGTAGGCCTATGCTGCCTCCTCTGATAGGATTTGGTTTATCATTTGTTTTGCTAATTCCAGTGCCTGAACGATCGTAGTAAGTGCCTAATCATTGTTGGTTTATTGCTCAGTTGTGCACTCCTCTCTACCTTTGTGCTTTCCCCAAAGAAGCTTAGGCAAGCATGGCCAACATGGAGCCATTCAAGGAGCTGCATTGCCTTGGACAACAGGCATCCTCTGAAGCCAGGATCACCAGTAGCTAGCGTGCACTGTCCCCCGCTCTCAGCATCCCTGGCTGGTGGAGGCCCCACAGCAGTGAGATCCCAGGCCAAAGGAAAAAAATCAAAGCACCCCTTTACATCCACACATATGCTTGTGTTAATGCTCATGAATTCAAGAGCCTGAAAAGTTCTTTTCATCTCATTAAATAAAAGATATTTTCTAAAATATTAAAGTATCTTCTTTTAAAATAACACATCATGGCCTTTTAAAAATTTCAGTCTGTGTTTACATCACAATCAAAACCAGTTTTGATTATTTCAAGCCCTTATACACATTCCTCCTCTCCTGTTATGATGGGAGGCATCTACTATTGGAACCTGCTAGAACACAGCTCTGGGAAGAGGAACCCAATCAGGCATATTGCAGATGCTGAAATAGGAATGCCAGAACATCTGGGTTCTAGTCTTGCCACCCTCATTTACTCCTTGCATGACTTTGGTCAAGTCACTGCCCTTTGGAACCCCCAGTTTCCTTCTCTCTGCATTGGTTGGTAATAATCCTTGCATTATATACTTTACATGGTGATTGCATGTATCAGCTGGGAAAACAGATGTGTAAATGCACGGAGAACATTAAAACAAGAGGGCCTAGTGATCCCTGCTATTATTATTGGTTCAGTCTAACCAAGGTTAACAACAAACATTCATATAGGACTTTATGGTTTGGGATTTTATCCTCCAAACATCACTGGAAGTTTGTCATTATTATGATTCATATATGGCAAATAAGGAAGGCAGGTCTTCATGGTCTGTAAAGCCCTTTACATAATTGGTCCTCAGCAATACTGGAAGGTAGATGTAATTGTTATTTCCATTTCTCAGATGAGAAAGTTGAGACAGAAATGATTTCCTTGGGGACATACAGACAGTAAAATGTCTAAAATGAGATTTAACTGAGGTCTTACCACCTGTCTAGTACTCTAGCCCCTAGACTACTCATTTTCCCCACAAGTTAAGATAGTCTCTTTAAATAAAATGCATTTTCCCTTCTTCACATGGTACAAATAAAGTAAGAAGGACAGCTGTAGCCCCTCCTTCTACAGTTTGGAAAGCATATTCCCCTCCACAACCTTCTGAGTCAGGCAATACATTGTTAATGCATATTTTTCACATAAAGAAACTGAGGCCCAGGAAAGAGAATCAAGTTAGTGAAGAAATGCAATGCTTGGATTTGAATCCAGCTCTTACGACTCCATGACCCACATACTTTTTACTATTTCTTGGTACCTTCTGACAAACAAGGAAGCTTTGATGGAAAATGTTCAGTGTAGCTTAGAAAAAGGAGTTTCTTCAGTGACTGCAGCCTTCCACTTGACCAATGGTATCTGCCAATGAATGATCAGCTTCCCTGAAGGGCCCAAGGCTGAAGGCTCGGGCTAGGAAGGATGAATTTAATTAAGCACCAGTGTTTGCCTGGTGAACAGGATTTGGAAGGACGTCCATCAATTGTAGGTCGTTGGCGAGCACAACAGTGGGCCCCGTGAAGGTCGGCCCATTAAAGGCAGCGATGGTTTAACAAGATAAATAACAAGTCTTTAATAATACTAGAAAAGCCTGAACAAGCCGCTGCTGGATGGATCATCTATTACAGCCAGATGGCCATCAAGATCCAGGAGGATTTCATGGCGCCATCTGCCTCCATCCATTGAGACTAGATTCCAAGATGGTGGGATTTCCTCCAGATTTCATTATTAGCAACATGTCGCCTTGCTTAGTCTGATTCATGGGCTGTTGCAGGACCTCATCTTGTCAGCTGCTGTTTTCATGTAACTGGCTTGGATGGATGGCAACTGCCTCGGGCAAAGCCAGTGACTCATTTTACTTTAGAGAAAGGTGCATCTCTTAGTATCACAGGAGTTAAGGGTGAGGGCCAAGAGAGTTAATTTAACCCAACCCTGCCATTTTACAGTGGAGGAAAATGAGGCATAGATAAGTAAACTGCTTTATGGGATCATAGCTTTAATTCTGGAAGAGACCTCAGGGTCAATCAAATTTACTTCCCACAACCTATAGATGAGGAAACTGAGGCATGGAGAGGTTAAATGACTTGCCCAGGATCACCAAATTAGTAAAGTCTGAGGCTACACATCAGGTGTCCTCTTTTTAAATCAACTTTCCACTACCTCACACTATTGCTTGATGGAATTGATAGGACCTGATAATTGATTGGATATTAGATATCATAATAATCATAATAATGCCAAATTTCCAGGGATGTTTGGCGGATAAAATACCAAACCCTAGATTATTGTGTGACGAGATCATGGGTCAGATGAGCTAGCACGCGCTTCGGGGAAGGCATGGGAAGCTTCCTTTGGCAGAAAGACATGGGGATCCTGCCCATGGTTTGTAAGCATACCTGGCCAGGCTTGGTTAATGCCTTGGATGAGAAATGGAGAGTACAGAGTCCAAGAGAACCCTGACATGGTGAACCAACATAGTCTGTGTGAACGGTGCTTCCATCAGTCAGAAATGGTGAAGACATTATAAGTAGCAGGTCTTGGGGGGAAAGGAAAGTGGGGATCTTGATGTGCATCTTTGTTGGCCAGCTGGAGATGGCAGGGACACAAGTGCCAGGTGAGGGAGCAGCCTCTCCATCAGTTCCAGGGTCACTCCACTTCCAGATTCCACCAACTGTTAGTAACAAAGTTGCCCATCATGTCAAACCCTGAATTTGATGACCACTGTTTTTTTTTTCCTAATCATTTCAGGGACCTCACTCCATTCATTAAACATTCATTAAGTGCTATTTCCAAATTCCTGGTACTGGAACACACATAGTAGACATTAAGAATCTGCAGGAAAGCAGCAGAAAAGCCCAAAGATCACTCAGGATGGAAGAACATCCTCGTCATTGGGTTGGTTCAAACAGCTGAGTTACCTCTAGTTAAGGAAGGTGGAGAGGTCCTTTCTTGCTTTAGGAAGAGGTTTAATTCCATGGCCTCAGAGGGCTTTGTTCTGCCTGGAATCCTGGCTTTCTCATTTCTGCAACACTAGGCAGAATAAGGACCATCAAAGTGTGTTGAGGGATAATAGAGAAACAAACCCAGTTCTGCAGAAGCAGAAAAAGACAGGAGTCACTTCTAGGCAGGAAAATGGTATAGGGGCCAGGGCAGGCAGGGATGAAAGAGAATTTGACTTCTTGGAGGAGATGATATTGTACATTGTAAGACTGAGGATTTCAATAAGCTGAGAAATGAAGAGGGATTACAGATGAGGCAAAGAAACATACTCACAAGCATAATAATCCCCCACCCTCCTCATGCACGTGCACTCTTGAACACACACACACACACACACACACACACACACCCTACACACACACACAGAGTCATACATACCCATTCAGGTTTGCACACATACACACAATATGGTTGTCCTTTCTCCCCCCTCCCCCCCCATTAAATGCTTCTAAAGCACTCTGGATTTCTCCTCTGTCTCCATCAATGAATTAATCAGCATCATTCATTAAGTGCCTACCATATTCTAGGTGCTTTGCTAGGTTCTAAGGCTTCAGAGCAAAGATGGGAACACTCTTCTCCCTCACCGCCTTCCTCTTCCTGTTTCCTCTGTAACCCTCTCCTGTTGTTTGGTTACAAGTTCCTTGAGAGAAGGGGATAGGGGGATTCAGTTTATCATCACTGACCAGAGCTATTGAGGCCCATTCATATTTTCACCACCCTGTGGATGTGTGATGGCATCATGGGCCTGGGCTATTCCCTCTCTCCATAAAGATTGTGGCATTCTTTCTCATCCTGTGAAACTGTTTGATATTCCTTCATGAACCTTCCACAGTAGATTGCCCACCATCTTGGAGGCCTTCCTCTTGATCTCTTTCTATCCAATGGGTAGCATCATAACCCTCAGGTGGCTCATATGTTATTCCCCACTCTCAACATATGGCCTGCATATCCCTCTCCCAAGTCACATGTTTTATCAATGATCTATCCCCCACCACACCTTATATTTAGATCTTACTTAAGAATACTCTGGAGTTGACTGACATCCACCATGTCTCTCTATTGGCCTTTGAGTCATGTGGAGCTTTGGGTCCTCAGAGACGGTGGTGTTACAAGATGCATAAGCATATAGCATCCCCTAAAGAACACTAGCAACAAAGAGGTGGGCCGCGGTGCTGGGAGAAGCTTGAGTGCATCTATATATGTCAGTAGACTTTCACCATCATTGTGCATTTTCCTTCCAATGATGCAAGTGACAGTCCACCCTTGAATTCTCATCCTGGATGATTCTTCACCTTTAAGAGCACCATACAGGTTTCCACTCAATGTCCTGGGGGTCCTCATTGGCTGTTCCTGACATTGTGAAGATAGAACCATAGTGACCATGACCTGGCCATCCATTCTCCTTTGCTCTTTCCAGCTAATGAGCCCACTCTCAGCTTTTCATTCATGCATTCCTTAAATAACATTCCTTAATCTGGCTCTTTTGGCCATGTGTGACAGGTCTCTCACATAGAGTTACTTCATTTTTTTTTGGATTATTATTTCTTTTAATTTCCCAGATATCAATGACACAAAGCTACACAATGTCCATAATATATTTGAAAATAGCAAGGTAATATTTTATTTCTGAGAGAAGGTTGGTGTCCTTAATATTTTCCGACTCTCCAACTCAACCTTCTCCTGTTTATTTCTGGCCCCAGCTCACAACTAGGTGATCAACAGATATGTTTTTAATTATGGCCAAGTGGTTCAGCAGGAATGATTTACTACTGGGGAGACTGTAGGTGGAAGGGAAGTAGCATGATAGGGAAGAACAAGATCATAGAGGTCTTTGAATGCCGTTCCATTCTCTCCACCTCAACTGGCTACTCCTTTGGGGCCGCAAAACTGGCTATGTCCACAGCATTGTGGATTGTACTGACTTCACATTTCAGCTCACTGGAGACACAGAACCCTCAGTTCATAATCTGAGGTGGAGTTTCATAGAATGAAGACATCAGGAGGAGCTGGGAAAGGGAAATAAGTTCTTTTTGGAGATGTACCATCCTCCTCCTTTACATCTCCCTACCTCCTCTCCATGGTCAGCAGGGCTAGGGTTGGCTGTTGAGGCCCACTGTACAGGAGCCAACATCAGTGACTGGGGCATCCTGTCTACTAAGAACCTTTTAGGAAAGCTAGAGAAGGCAATCAGACCAGATGACGAGGACTGGCTGATGATTTGTAAAGGGCAGGGATCAGCTCCAGGGCAGAGTTGTTGGAGACAAAGGATGTCATTTTCCATTTTTGAGGCTTAGATTCCTTCTCTATATGATGGAGATAGATATGGCCCATACCTCAAAAGGCAATAAAGAAGATTCTCAAGATTTCCACAGGATCTCTGACTTCATTAATGCAGGTATCCCCTTCAGCAAAACAGATCACCACCCAGGGAAACCTTCCTATCCTGGATAACTCTTGTCTATGTTTTCCCATGATTTTCCAGTGGAATGCTGCCCAACATACTGGGACTCTCCACTGGTTTCTCTTAACGATGTGAGAGGGCAATCATGGAGGACATGTAGTATTCACTGTTTCCTTCTCATTCTCGTTCTTTTTGTTGCCAAAAAAAATATTCTACAAGAAATATTTGAGTGAAAAAGAAGTTAAGTTGGTGATGTGCTTGTGAAGACAGCATTTGTAAACTTTAAAGTACTAGAAAAATAGGAGCTATTACTTTTCTTGTTATTTTTGGATGGTAATAGAGAATTTCGAGCTGGCAAAGACCTGAGACATGACCTAGTCCAACTCTCTCCCCATTTGACAAGAGAATGTGAGGCCCAGGGAAAGAAAGGAGTTTGTCCAAGGTCACACAAGAAGGGAATCGCAGAGCTGAGAAGCGAACCCAGGTGTCTCATCTTGCAGCTCCAGGCTCTTCCCCCTAGGCAGCATAGTCTATCCCAACAAGAATTTGGCTCATATCAAACCAATGCCAGCAGCCTGTCAAATTCACCGCAGTGTCCATAAGTGCCTCGTTTCTGGACCTGCCCACTTGAAAAATGCCTTCCACACTTGGGTGTCTGGCCAGACAATCTGCTCTGTTGCACTAGGGAGGAAGTGGCATGCTGAAAAGTCCAAGAGGGAAATGCTCTTTCCTTGCCCTCCTTGCCACCTTCCCCAGCTAACTCAAGCGTGCTAGATGGAGCTTCGGCAGGCTCTGTCTCAATGAACAGATGGGTGGAAAAAACAATCTATCAGAAAGCACACACTGGAGCCAGCACAAACTTGATTCTGAGTCCCCTGGGGGATCTCACCAAGGGGAAGCCTGTCTCTTTCTGGCTCCCAGTTTGGGCAAGAGGAGGAGAGCATGGGGCTCACTTGAAACCACCTGTCCATCAAAAACACCTGCAGCCTTCCAGTCTCTGCCACTCATCTCAAGTCTATGAGTCAGGAAACAAAAGAGTTTGTCTAAATGATTAATTCCACATCCCAGTAGAGCTGAGCCCCTGGTATACAAGCCCTTAAACCATCTTCTGCATGTAAGCACTTTATGAAAAAGGGCTGGAGCTGTTCTGTCCCCTTGAATGATAGCAAGTCAGGGAAAGATGATCACACTGTATCAGAAGAATGGTGGAATAGCAGTACTGGACTTGGAACCAAGAAGTGTGTGTCTGACCTCAGATGCTCACTCTGACCCAGTCAACGAGCCCCTCTTGGTTAAACAACATGGGGATAATAGCAGCACCCACTTCCAATGGTTTTTGTGAGGATTCAGTGAGTAGATTTAATCCCTTGGAGACTTTAATGTGCTGTATGAGTTTCAATTACAATATTATTATTTGCAGATAACTTTTTTCATTTTTCTCAATTACATGTAAAACTCATTTTTACCATTCATAATTTAACAAATTTTGAGTTTCAAATTCCCTTCCTCCCTCACTTCCCTCCCCCTTCCTTGAGAAGGAAAACAATTCGCTATAGAATTCGATTTCCATGTTAGTCATGTTGTAAAAGAAAACATAGACAAAAAAAAAAAACAAGAAAAATAAAGTAAAAAATGTATGCTTCAATCTGCATGCAGACTCCATCAATTCTTTTCTGCTGGAGGTGGATAGCATTTTTCATGATAGGTCTTTCAGAATTGTCTTAGATCATTGTATCACTCAGAATAGCTAAGTCATTCACAATCCATCATTGTACATTATTGCTGTTACTGAGTGCAATGCGTTGGTACTGTTGGCTTCACTTTGAATCAGTCCATATAAGTTTTTACAGGTTTTCTGAAACCAACCTGTTTGCCATTTCTTATAATACAATAGTATTCCATCACACTTATAGACCACAACTTGTTTAGCCATCCCCCAACTTATAGCAGCCCCTGAATTTCCAATTCTTTAGCACCAAAAAAAAAAGGCTGCTATAAATATTTTTCTACATATAGGCCCTTTTCCTTTTCCTTTGATCTCTTTGGCATACAACTGTAGTAGTAGTATTGCTGGGTCAATGGGTATACAAAGTTTTATAGCCCTTTGGAGAACAACAAATTGTTCTCCAAAAAGCTTGGATCAGTTTACAACTCCAAATAGTGTCCCAATTTTTCCATATCACCTTCAACATTTTCACTTTCCTTTTCTGCCATATTAGGCAATTGAATAGGCATGAGGTGGTGCCTCAGACTTGTTTTGATTTGCATTTCTCTAATCAATAGTGATTTAGAGTATTTTTTTCATATGACTATGGACAACTTTGATTTCCTTTTTTTAAATTGTTCATATCTTTCTATCATTTATCAATTAGGAAATGACTGATATTCTTATAAAGTGGACTAAAATCTCTACATATTTGAGAAAAGAAACCTTTATCAGAGAAACTTGTTGCTAATCTTCCCCTCCACCCTCCATTTTCTGCTTTCCTTCTGATCTTGACTACATTGATTTTCTTTGTGTAAACCTTTTTTACTTTAATGTAATGCAAATATCTTTTTCAATCTTTTGTAGTTCCCAGAGGTTCCCTAGCACAGCTCCCCACCCCAAGCCACTTCAGGGTTGAAGCACTCTCCATCATTGCACACTCACATCTCATGTATTCCCCCCCAATGTGATTACTTTTAACACCTAAATAGAGGACACAGTCATTCAAAGCAAAAACATTTAATCAAGTAACATAAGGGAATGATGAGAAAATGTCTTCCATTTCATAAGTATGTCCTACTCTCTCACTCATTACCATGCTACAAGTAGGGGAGGGTTTCTTTGCAAAACACACAAAAGACTGTACACATATCTAGGGAACACATATGGACACGGGGCATCCAAGAAGCGGTGCACATCAGCAACCTGTGTGTTCACGGGACTATTTGGGGGACACAGGCAGAAGTCTGTAAGTGACAGAGCAGTGACATGTGCCTGTAGGTAATGGTCTTGTGTCTCTTACATCTGATCATACAGATTTACTGAGGTAAGCTAGTGATATCATTCAATACCATTCTGTTATTTTCTGGTGAATAAAATTGTGCATCATGTCTCCTCTGCCTTATCTAGGCATTTCCACTGATGTGATGACTGTTCAGCCACTCTTAAGAAACATCTTTTGGGCTTTACATACTAGCTCCCTTCTGAACCATCTGCTATTCTCTGCTACCATCTAATGGGGATGTAGTGGCTAGAAAGCCTCTCCCTTGGAAGGGAAGGCTGATGTTCTTTTTTGCATAACCTGGGGGCTATGAGCAATTACCCCCAATGGGGCAACTAGTAAAAGGCACATAATTAAGATCAAGTTGATTATTTTGATACTGACTTGGCATTTCTTTGTCCAAGACAATTGTTATAAAGCATCTTTTAGGTCCTATTAAATTTGTAATCATGAGTACATGCCCCACCAAGCCTTTCTTTGAAGAAATTTGTCACCTTAAAAACCTATGGAACAGCAAATGTGTTTGGTTGAGTGGGTAAATGAGATTCTGTCACTTACATCATGCTCCCTGATTGATATCATAGGGAAGCTAGGAGCAAGGACAAAACTGGAGCTGAATAAGCAATGTTTGCAGGTCTTTTCTTCTGTATTCCTGTCTTTACTGTATATATACATCTCACCCAACCAACTTGTTGACTTTTGTCCTACATTTTGATTAGTACAAACACAGATAGTTTCCTTATTCTTGAAAAGAGCATAGAGTTAGGAGTCAGAGGAACTATGTTCACATTCAATATTGGACAGTTGTTTACTAGTGGTGCAACACAGAGAAAGTCATCCCACCTCTGTGTACCTTATTTTCTCCATTTGAAAAATAATGGTCTAATTGGCCCATAAGATCCTTTCCAAGTTCAAGTCATAATGACTCTGTGATTTTAAAAGTGAAGCAGCTGAGACTCAGTAGAGGGAAAAGTCTTACCAAATACCTTCCATCTGGGTATGACCCACATTCAAATCCAGGTTCTCTGGCTGTGCATCTGGGAATCTTTCATCTATTCCACACAAGGGTGAAGCTCTTGCACTAAGCAGCTAGGATTTGGGGTAAATGTTCGTCTAAACTGTATCTGAGATTTCCTACTTGAGCCAAGCCAAGGGGTCACACTTCAAGTGTGGTTTTGTTCTCCCCTGTGTTGTGCAGTCATGTGCTATTGGATCAATATAGAAATACACGTTTAAACCAGTCACTGCACCTTTGCAAATGGCCTGTTTCTGTACTCCATGGAGATCTTCCAGACCTTAGTGTCCTATGCTCCGCCCACTCCACCTCTCTCTTTTTATTTCTTTCCACCTCTCTCTCTTTCAACCTCTAATTTTTCAATGTCAAGGTTTGGGCCCCTAATGCAGAATTTATGAGATGTCTCCAGGATAGAGAAGAAATCTTTACTAGAGGCTATTATTATCTAATGAGTCTCTTACCTCTTCTATATGGGAAGACAAAGTCCCATTTTTCTGGCCCTTTAAGGCTAATAGAGCATGGTTCTCACTATGCCCCTGTGATGCAAGTAGTGGCAACATCTAGTCCAGCTTTTTGCATGTAACAGATGATCAGGTCATTCTCTAATCACTGACTTAGAGCTGGAAGGCATTTAAGAGGATGCCTAGTCCAATCTTTCATTTCAAAGAAATGGAACTGACACTGAGAGAGGTTAAGTGACTTCTCCAAGGTGCCTCAGCTAAATTAAGAAGTGCCGGGATTCCAACCTGGCCTTAGAATCTGAGTTCCAATGTTCTTTCCACTGCACAATATTTCTTTAGTACTATGACAAAGGGTAGAGTCAATTCTTCAGGAGATCGTAATAGTATAGTGAAAAGAAAAACTGTCAAGAGTCTTCCTACCTGGGTTTAAAATCAGACTTCCTAAAAATCACAGCACAGTTGAACCTCCCTAAGATAGCATAATGAATAGTGAGTAACAGAATAGCTCAATTCTCTCAAATAACTACACTAAGCAAGAATAAAAGTAAAAAAGCACCAGACTGACAATCATGAAAAAAATCCAGAGGAAACTAGCTTTATTATTTAGTCATTTCAGTCATGTCGGTTCTTCATGGCCCCATTTAGGGTTTTCGTAGCAAAGATACTCAAGCAATTTCACATTTCCTTCCCCAGATCATTTTACAGATGAGAAAACTGAGATAAAGAGGGTTAAGTGACTTGCCCAGGGTCACAAGCTAGTAATTGTCTGAGGCCAAATTTTAATTCAGGTCTTCCTGACTCCAGGACAGGCACTCTATTCACTGCACCACCTATTGACCAGAAGAAACTATAGCAAGTGTATATGTATATTTTTTCCCAATGTAGGTCCCCATGAGGACATATCTGAAAGATTACAGGTAATAGGGAAGAAGTCTAGACAGAGACAAAAGCACAAAGAAGTTTTCCAACATATGGATCAAAGGTGATCCAGGGAAATTTGTAGCCAGAAGCTGGACACCTGTGGACAAGAAGAGGGGAACAGGAACACCGGGAACCCATGGCATTCTGAAAGTGGACCATGTTTTTGGAAGCCTATAGAGTTTAGACCAGATAAATGATGATCTGGCAACATTCTTGACTTCTCAGCCATAAATCCACCAAACTCCAGCTTTAGAATAGATACCACAAAGAGGAAAATAGCAGCAAACAGGAAAACAACTGAAAACCTGTGATCAGGGACTAGGTGATGAAAAGAACAGAACAGCAGCAGCGAAGCATTGTGCATTGGTTTGCATTCCAGATCATCAGGGCAGCACACACTTCTTTCTCGCCACCTTCTTGTTTGTAAAGAGGAGAAAAACTGAAAAGGATCAGTGGGAAGGACAACTAAAAATCACAACCATTCATGGAGAAGGGAATGAGCTCATTCACAAAACAGGAGAGACTCACAGAATGCATTAGGAGAAATTGATTAATATGTTGTTTATGGCGATTTCACTTGAAAAAGAGTTCACAGAGTTAAAATAAGCGGCTGATGCAAATAGTTAGGGACAGGAAGTAGCTAAAGCCCTGAAGAGATTTTTATAAATGTTTAATATGTTAGAACTTTGGTGATTACTGAATGGAAATTTAAAAAAAAATTATCTTTCTTTTTTTTTGGTCTTTATTAATTTGTTTACATTTAGTTTACAAAATTCATTACCACAATTTCTTTTTTCAAATTTTCTCTCCGTCCCCCCACCATAGCAGCATATAATCAAGTATAGTATCTGCAAATACTTTCACATTAGGCATTAGTCAGGTTATAAAGAAGGATTGTAACAGATGGAATGAAGAATGGGAAAGAGGAAACAAAACCAAACAAGAAAACAAAAAGGGCAGGTAGTTTGCTTCAATCTGGGTTCAATCGCAGTTCTTTCTCTGGATGTAAACATCTCTCTCCACCATGAGTTTTTTGGGTTTGACTTATGTCTCTGGATTGCTGAGAAGAGTCCAGTTTATCAAAGTTGGTCATCACACATATGTTGTGTCTGTAATTGTGTACAAATACCTCATGACTCTCCTCTTCTCACTCAGCATCAGTTCGTATAAGCCTCTCCAGGTAAATATGAAGTCCATCTCCTCCTCGTTTCTTATTGCACAATAGTATTCCATAACATGCTTATACCACATCTTGTTCAGCCATTCCCCAATTGATGGGCACCCCCTTAATTTCCAATTCTTTGCAACCACAAAAAAGAGCTGCTATAAACATTTTTGCACATATGAGTTTGTTTTATTTTTTTCCCCACTTCTATGAGCTCTTTGGAATACAACCCTAGAAGCGATATTGCTGGGTCAAAGGGTATGAAATTATTTATAGCCCTTTGGCCATAATTCCAGATTGCTTTCCAGAATGCTTGGATCAGATCACAACTCCACCAGCAATGAATTATTGTTCCAATTTGTCCACATTCTCTCCAGCATTTGTCATTTTGCTGTTTTGTCATCTTAGCCAATCTGGCCAGTGACATGTGGTACCTCAGAGTTGTTTTGATTTGCATTTCTCTAATCAATAGTGATTTAGAGCATTTTTCATATGCTTATAAATATCTCTAATTTATTCCTCTGTAAACTTCCTGTTCATATCCTTTGACCATTTATCAATAAGGGGAATGACTTGTATTCTTATAGATTTGACTCAGTTCTCTGTATATTTTAGAAATGAGATCTTTATCAGTGACATAGGTTGTAAAAATCCATTCCCAATTTTCCACTTCCCTCTTAATCCTGGTAACATTGGCTTTGTTTGTAGAGAAGCTTTTTAATTTAATGTTGTCAAAATTATCCATATTGCTAATGCCCTCCAATTTTTGTTTGGTCACAAAGTCTTCCCCTTTCCACAAATCTGACAGGTAAACTATTCCTTGCTTTCCCAGATTGCTTAGAGTATCAGCCTTTATACCTAGATCATGCACTCATTTAGACTTGATTTTGTTATATGATGTTAGATAATGGTCTATACCCAGTTTCTGCCCTACTATATTCCAGTTTTCCCAGCAGTGTTTGTCAAATAATGAGTTCTTATCCCAAAAACTGGGGTCTTTGGGTTTATCAAACAATAGGTTACTATAGTCATTAACTGCTGAGTCTCATGTAGCCAATCTATTCCATTGATCCACTACTCTATTCCTCAGCCAGTACCAAGTAGCTTTGAGGACTGCTGCTTTATAGTACAAATTAAAATCTGGTATAGCTAGTCCACCATCCCTAGCATTTCTTTACATTAATGTCTGCAGTAACTTTAAATGGGATTTCTCTTTCTATCTCTCACTGTTGAATTTCATTAGAAATATACAGGAATGCCAAGTATTTATGTGGGTTTATTTTGAATCCTGCAAGTTTGCCAAATTTATTTGTTGTCACAAGTAGTTTTTTTACTTGATTCTCTAGGATTCTCTAAGTATATCATCATATCATCTGCAAAGAGTGATAGCCTGATCTCTTCTTTGCCTAATTTGATTCCTCTGATTACTTTTTTTTCTCTAATTGCTACTGCTAACATTTCTAGTACCATATTGAATAAGAGGGGTGATAGTGGACATCCTTGTTTCACCCTTGATCTTATTGGAAACGCTTCTAGCTTCTCCCCATTACATAAAATACTTGCTGATGGCTTTAAGCAGATGCTACCTATTATTTTAGGGAAGGCTCCATTTATTCCTATTCTTTCTTATGCTTTTAATAGGAATGGAGGTTGTATTTTTTCAAAAGCCTTTTCTGCAACTATTGAGATCATCATGTGGTTTTTGCTAGTTTTATTGTTGATATGATCAATTATACTGATGGTTTTCCTAATAGTAAACCATCCTTGCATTCCTGGAATAAATCCTACCTGACCAACGTGCATTATTCTTGTTACAAGTTGCTGTAGTCTTTTTGCTAATATTTTGTTTAAAATATTTGCCTCTATATTCATGAAGAATATTGGTCTATACTTTTTTTTCTCTGTTTTGTCTCTTCCTGATTTAGGTATCGGTACCATATTTGTGTCATAAAAAGAATTTGATAGGACTCCTTCACTAATTTTCCCAAATATTTTGTAGAGTATTGGAATCAATTGTTCTTTAGATGTTTGATAGAATTCACTAGTAAATCCATCTGGCCCTGGAAATTTTTTCCTAGGGAGTTCACTGTTGACTTGTGAGATTTCTTTTTCCTGAGATGGACTTATTTAAGTAATTTACTTCCTTTTCAGTTAATTTGGGCAACCCATATTTTTGTAAATATTCATCCATTTCACTAAAATTTTCAAATTTATGCACATACAATTGGGCAAAATAATTCCTAATTGTTGTTTCAATTTCCTCTTCATTGGTGGTAGGTTCACCCTTTTCATTTTTGATACTCATAATTTGTTATTTTAATAATATTCACTAAGGGTCTGTGAATTTTATTGGTTTTTTATGAAACCAGCTCTTAGTTTTATTTATTAATTCAATAGTTTTCTTAATTTCAATTTTATTAATCTCTCCTTTTGTTTTCAGTATTTCTAATTTAGTATTTAACTGGGGATTTTCAATTTTTTATAGCTTTTTCAATTGTATGCCCAATTCATTTACCTCTCTTTTCTCTAATTTATTCATGTATGCACTCAGGGATATAAAACTTCCCCTAAGAACTGCCTTTGATGCATCCCACAAATTTTGGTATGATGTCTCATCATTGTCATTCTCTTGAATGAAGTTACTGATTGTTTCTATGATTTCTTCTTCTTTGACCCACTCATTTTTTAGGATTAAATTGTTTAGTTTCCAATTAGTTTTTAGTCTGTCTTTCCATGGCACTTTATTGCATATGATTTTTATTGCAACATGATCTGAGAATGATGCCTTTATTATTTCTGCCTTTCTGAACTGAATTGGGAGGTTTTTATGTCCTAATACTTGGTCAATTTTTGTTTATGTGCCATGTACCGCTAAGAAGAAGGTATATTTCTTTTTATCCCCATTCAATTTTCTCCAGAGATCTGTCATACCTACCCTCTCTAAAATTCTATTCACCTCCTTAACTTCTTTCTTGTTTATTTTGAGGTTGGATTTATCAAGCTCAGAAAGGGGGAGGTTAAGGTCTCCCACTAGTATAGTTTTGCTATCTATTTCTTCCTCTAATTCCCTTACATTCTCCTCTAGGAATTTGGATGCTATACCACTTGGTACATATATGTTAAGTAATGATATTGCTTGATTCTCCATGGTGCTTTTTAGCAGGATATAGTTTCCTTCCTTATCTCTTTTAATTAGATCAATTTTTGCTTTTGCTTTATCTGAAATAAGGATTGCTACCCCTGCTTTTTTTTTTTTACTTTAGCTGAGGCAAGATATATTTTACTCCAGCCTTTTACCTTTACCCTGTGTGTATCCCTCTGTTTCAGATATGTTTCTTTTAAACAGCATATTGTAGGATTATGATTTTTAATCCATTCTGCTATCCCCCTCCATTTTATGGGCTAGTTCATTCCATTCACATTCACAGTTATGATTATTATCTTTTTCTTTCCTTCCATCCTATTCCCTCCCTTGTTAATGATTATATTTTTTCTCCCATTCTACCTTCCCCTCCTTAATAGTTTTCCTTTAGACCACCATCTCCCTCAGTATTCCCTTTTCACCCCCTCCCTTTTCCTTCCCTTTGCCTTTACTTCTTCCCTCCCTACTAACACCCCCTTTCATAGCCCTTTCCCCCTCCTACTGCCTGAAGGATAATTTTATAATTAATGAAATATGTTATTTCTTCTTCGCACCAAGAGTGACAGGAACAAATCTCATACAAAGCTCCTCTCCCTCCCCTCTTTCCCTCTAATATGGTACGTTTTTCATCTCTTCTCCATAGAGTCCTATGCTTAACTGGTTGTTATTCCCTCCTTGCCCCAGACCCAATGAGGGAAAAGATCATATAATACTCATCTCCCTCCCTTCTTTTCCTCGACTATATTGTTTTTATGCCTCTTTGTATGACATAATTTACCCTTTTCCACTTCATTCATTCCTCTACTTCCATTGCAGTCCCTTTGTAGACCTTAATAAATTTTTTTAAATCATCATTTTGTGTAATTTATACTCTTACCCTCTACTTGTCTACAAACAGTTTGCTCTTATTAAATAATAGGGTGTGTGTGTGTGTGTGTGTGTGTGTGTGTGTGTGTGTGTTTTCCTTGTTTACCTTTCTATGTCATTCTTGCATCTCATAATTGGAGGTTGAATTTTCCCCTGAGCTCTGGCTTTTTCATCAGGAAGGTCTGGAAATCTGTTATATCGTTGAATGACCATCTCTTTGCCTGGAAGAATATGCTCAGTCTTGCTGGGTAGGTGATCCTTGGTTGTAACCCAAGCTCTTTTGCCTTGCGGATAATTGAATTCCACTGCCTCCAATTTTTCATTGTAGAGGCTGCCAAATCCTGTGCAATCCTCACTGTGGTTCCTCGATATATGAATTGTTTCTTTCTGGCCACTTGAAGTATTTTCTCTTTTACCTGGTAATTCTTGAATCTGGCCACAACATTTCAAGGACTTTTCAATTTGGGATCTCTTTCAGCAGGTGTCTGGTGGATTCTTTCGATATCTATTTTACCCTCAGGTACTAGTATCCCAGAACAGTTTTCCTTAATGAGCTCTTGGAGAATGTTGTACAGGATCATTTTTTCATCATGATTTTCTTGTAGGCCTATGATTCTCAGGTTATCTCTCCTGGATCTCTTTTCCAGGTCAGTTATTTTTCCATTGAGATATTTTACCTCTTTTTCTAATTTTTCATTCTTGTTGTTTTGATTGACTAATTCTTGGTTCCTCATAGTGTTATTTGTTTCAATTTGGTTGATTCTGGTTTTAGCAAATCATTTTCCTTGGTTAGTTTTTGGAGCTCCTTTTCCATATAATACACTTTTCTTTTTAAGGATCTTTTTTCTTCATCATAAAGTTTTTCTAATTCTGCAATTTTGATTTTGAAAGAATTATTAATTTTGTCTTCTACCTCTCTCATTCAGTTTTCAAAGTTCCTTTTGAGCTCTAGGAGAGCTTTCAGTGCTTGGGACCAATTCCCTGTTGATGTTTCAGCTGTGGGTTTGGAGTCCACATTGTCTCCCTCTGAATTTGCTTCCTCCTTCTGAGGATATTAGGACTCCAGAGGGTTTGGTAGTCTGCTTTCTACCCATTTTGAGGCAGAGCCCTAGCCACGCCGTTCCTCTAGGGTTCCCAAGCCTTTACTCTTGAGGGTTTTGCCCTGAGGCAATAGCTGCTATGTTTTCATGGGGGGGGGGGTTGGAGCAGGCTAGGTTCACTCTGCCATCCTAGTCCTTTGAAGTCCTGATAGGGGCTTTTTAATTTAAATTTCTGGGCTATGGAGTGGCAGCCCCAGGAGTATTTGCTGTCCTGGAGAGGGACCCTGCATTTGGTTCTTACCTTGCTCTTTCAAGTCCCAGCCCTTTGGTGAAAGGTCTGGTAGAGGCCCTTCTGGTTGGTGGACTACTTGCCCCCCTCGTTGGTCAGGCCTCCTCTCAGCCTTCCCTGCACCATCGTCCCCCGGTGTGCTCCTGCACAAGATATTTATCTGTCAAGAATCTGCCCAATAGTTTTACAAAAGCTTATTCATGTTTAGAGAAAAAAGAGAAAAATTAAAAATGGTCTTACTAGCACAACACAATAAAAATTAGATTCGATAAATGGTCTTTGAAGAAAGAATCACAGGGGTGGCTAGGTGGTACAGTGAATAAAGCACCTGCCCTGGAGTCATGATGACCTCAGTTCCAATCCAGCCTCAGGCACTTAAAACAAATACTAACTGTGTGACTTTGTGCAAGTCACTTAAACCCAGTTGCCCTCCAAAAAGCAAAAAAGAAAAAATTAAAATAGTTTGAAAAGATCAATAGTTATAAGACAAAAAGTTGGTGAGCATATTAAACATTAGTGCTGTCCTGGAGTCAAGAGGACTGGAGTTTGGTTCCTGTATCAGGCACTTAACACCAACTCAAAAAAACACAAAACAAAACTAGCCATGTTATCTTGGGCAAGTTACTTAACCGCAATTGCCCTCCAAAAGGCAAAAAAGCAAAAAAAAAAAAAAAGAAAAAAGAAAGAATCACAAATTAACTGAAAAAATTTCATTTTTATCCCAAGGAAATGGTAGTTCTAAGAACAATTCAGAAAAAAAAATATATGATTTAACTGAAGAAAATTACACAAATAAGAGCATATAAAAATTTTTGGCATTGAAACAAAGTAGTTCTTGTTTGGAAATGCATATCGTTAAGACCATTTATCAGCAAAACAGAAAAAAAGATGAATAAATTAGACAAGCAACTTTACAAAAAAAAAAAAAAGATTAAAGGATAAAATTAAAGATTCCCAAATGCTAAAACAGAAATTCTGAAAATCAAAGAAGTGATAAACAAAATTCAAAGAAAATGTCATTTAATTGACATTTTAAATAGGAGTTTTAAATAGATAAATTCATAGCTAGATAGATTTATTTAGAGAGCAAAAAAAATATTTTTTAGTATGATGTTAGGGTTATGGGATTTAAAGATCTTCCATGCCCCATTGGACTTGCTGACGTAGCAGGAAGGGGAAGAGCAAGAGGAAGCGGAAGCCAAAAACTAGAGTTTCTACGGTGGCTGGCGGTGGTGGCTATGGTGGCAGCAGCAGCAGAGGCAGCGGCAGCGCGAAGCCCTTTTTGAGTTAGCCAGAATTTCTGGTAAGGACTCCTGCTGAGGACTGCCAGGGGATGGAGCTGCTGGGAGCGCGCTTCCCAGATGCTGGGTGGTTGCCGTGAGTGGGGAGAGGAGGACCTTTGCCTGAGGTAGCCTGTTCTGTTTTAAAGGCTTGAAAATGTGGGTGCTTTCTACTTTATCTACCTGTGCCAATGTCATAATTACTCTGATGGCTTTCACTTTCTGGTTTGGGGACTCAGTCTTTTGGTATCTTAATAAATTTTCTAGTTTATTCCCCCATATGGCAAGCATGATGTATTTTGTGATGGATAATTATATCAGCATATCTGTAATCTCCATAGGCATTGTGAATATGGCATTGCTGATACATATGATAACGATTAAGAACTCAAAAAATGAATAAATATTAAAGGACCTTGTTAGAAACTTTTCTACAACAAAATAACATTTTAAATGAAGTGTAGAAGCATTAAAATATATAGAATATTCTGGTTAACATAGTATAAAATAGAGTTTAAATTATCTCATATCAGGGGGAAAATAAAGTACTCATAAACTAACTCTTTAAGAAATATAAAAATAAGGCGGTGTCAAGATGGCAGAGTAGAAGCAGGACCTCGCTGCTGCTCTAGCTTCCACCTTCCCCAATCCATGTAAAAAGGTGACTCTGAACAAACTTTGGAAATACAGAACCCACAAAATGAGACAGAGAGGTAACCTACTGCTGAGGACAGCCCAGGAGGCTGGCAGGAATTGGCCAGCACAGAGCTTGGGGAGCCAAACCCAACCCCATGCCCTAGGCAGGCCTGACCAGCCAAGGGCCGGATGGAATCCAGTTCAGCAGCAGCTGTGACCCTTTCCAGATTTATCAACAGACAGATGCAAAGGACAAAGTGAGAGGTCAGTGCAGTCTGGACTATGGGACCCAGTAAATGGGAGTGCGTGGCTTTTGCCCCTGGGCCGAGAAGCCACTAAGTCATGACACAGCCAGCTAGCCCACATGACACCTTCAGCTCCTGGACTGCAAAGTGTAGGAAGACCAAGCACCAGTCTGAGAGGTAATTGCTCTTGCTTTAACCTTCTTGGATCTGGATTGCAGTCTATGGTGGAGGTCCAGGGTTGTGTAACCAGCTTGCCAGAGCATGTGGAGACCCCAGAGAGTGCACCCATCTAATACCTCCAGCAGCTGAGAAAACCCCAGCGTTTGGAACGAAAGCTCCCCTGTCTGGTGGCAGAGTCCTACTGTGGCAAAAAGCCCAGGGGTCAAGTGACTGAGGAGTGAAATGACCAGGCAAAGGAAACAAAACATACAGAAGATCCCATCATTAGACTCCTATTCTGGGGACAAAAAGGAGCAAAGCATGGAACGGTAGCCCTGCACCAAAAGCTTCAAAGGAAAAGAAGAGCTGGTTACAGGCTATAGAGGACCTTAAGAAGCAGATAACAAAAGTGGAGGAAAAATTGGGAAGAGAAATTAGAACAATGAAAGAAAATTTAAAAATGAGAATCAACAGCCTGAATGAGGAAAATTATACGTTAAAAAATAGACTAACTCAAATGGCAAAAGAGGCTCAAAAAGGCAATAAGGAGAAGAATGCCTTAAAAAGCCAAATTTGCCAGATGGAAAAAGAAGCTCAAAAGCTCACCAAAGAGAATCATTTTTTTCAGAATTAGATTGGAGCAAATGGAAGCTAATGACTTTATGAGAAATCAAGCTGCTGTTAAACAGATCCAAACAAAAGAAAGAATAGAAGGCAATGTGAAATATCTCATGGGAAAAATGCTGACCAGGAAAATAGATCCAGGAGAGATAATTTAAAAATTATTGGACTACCTGAAAGCCATGATCAAAGTAAGAACCTAGAAATCATCCTCCAGGAAGTTCTCAAAGAAAACTGCCTTGATGTTTTAGAACCAGAGGGCAAAATAGAGGTTGAAAGAATCCACCAATAACCTTCTGAAAAAAGATCCCAAAAAGAAAACTTCTAGGAATATTATAGCCAGGTTCCAAAATTCCCAGATTAAGTAAGAAACATTACAAGCAGCCAGGAAGAAACAATTTGAATATTGTTGAAACACAATCAGGATAACCCAGGATCTGGCAGCTTCTACACTGAAGGAAAGAAGGTCTTGGAATATGATATTCTGGAGGTCAAAGGAGCTGGGATTAAAAGCAAGAATCACCTACCCAGAAAACTTAGTATCATGTTTCAAGGGAAAATATGGTCATTCAATGGAATAGAGGACTTTCAAGCATTCTTGCTGAAAAAACCAGAGCTGAATAGAAAATTTGATATTCAGATACAAGAAGCAAGAGAAGCATAAGAAGGTAAACAGGGAAAGGAAATCATAAGGAACTTTTCAGAGTTGAACTATTAACATTCCTACATGGAAAAACAATAATTGTAACTTTTGAAACTTTTCTCATTAGTTGAAGGGAATAGAAATATATGTCTATATATGAGGATATATAGGCATATGAATACATATGTGAATGTGTATATATGTTTACAGGTATACATAGATAGAGGGCACAGGACCAATTTAACAGGAAGGGATGATACTTAAAAGGTGAAATTAAGAGGTGGCAGAGGAATATAATGAGAGGAGATGGGGAGAGACAGAATGGGGTAAACTATCTCATAAAGAAGAGGTAAGGGAAAATGGTTACAATGGAGGGGAAGAAAAGGAAGGCAAAAGGGAATGGGTCAACCTTATTCCCATTGAATTTGTCTCAGGGAGGGAATGAAATACACACTAAATAGGGTTTCTCACCCTACAGGAGAGTGAGGGAGGAAGGGGATGAGAGGGGGGATGATGGAAGAGAGGGCAGGCTCAGGGGGAGAGAAGTTGGAAGCACCGACTTTTGAAAAGGTACGGGATCAAAGCAGAGAATAGAACAAGTGGGAGGTGGGATAGGAGGGAGGGAAATATAGTTAGTCTTTTACAATATATCTACTATGTTATTGTTTTGCATTAGCTACACATGTACAACCTATACTGAACTGCTTATCTTCCCAGTAAGGGTGGGTGACAAGGGAGGAAGGGAATGAATCTGGAATTCAAAGTTTTAAATGAAATATTTAAATATATATACTATTTTTGATACTATTTTACATGTAATTGAAAAATAAGATATACAGGCACTGGGGCATAGAGATCCACTGGAAAAGTCGAAAGGAGTATGGGAGAAAATATGGGAGAGAGCAGTTTGGAGGAGGAGATATCCTGTGGTACTGGTATTTTGGGTCAGTGGGTAGGGGGAAAAATGGGGATAAATTTTGTAACTCAAAATCTGGAGTGAATGAATGATGTAAATCAGAAGTTAATAAAGCATTTGAAAAAAAATAAAAAATAGTCATATGATATGCAGTGAATTTTATTACAAAACAAATAAAATAACTCTAGTACTGTATAAACTACTCACAAAATCAGGAAAAAATAATAAAAAAATTTAAATACTGCAAATATGGGCTTCATAACTAAATTAATGAAAGACCAGTCAAACAAAAACTGGTGGGAAAATTGTAAAGCAATTTGGCAGAAATTAGGTTTAGACCAACATTTCATAC
Organism: Petaurus breviceps papuanus; assembly: GCF_028583685.1. Taxonomy (NCBI): domain Eukaryota; kingdom Metazoa; phylum Chordata; class Mammalia; order Diprotodontia; family Petauridae; genus Petaurus; species Petaurus breviceps. The sequence goes on from NW_027186310.1 coordinate 2,652,323, forward strand.
CAATATAATATCTAAACGGGTATATGATTTAGACAGAAAGGGTGATACTGTAAGGAGTTACAAGCCCATAGAATAGTTTAACTGTAAGATATATGAATAAGGGGAGAGATTGTGACCAAACAAGAGATAGAGAACACTATAAAGTGTAAAAAAGAATAATTTTGATTACATTAAATAAGAAAATAATCTTTCACAAAAAACCCAATAAAGTCAAAATTTGAAGGAAAGCAGAAAATTGTGGGGGTGGGGGTTGGGGGGGATTAACAGCATGTTTCTCTGATAAAGGCCTCATTTCTCAAACATATAGAGAACTGCACCAACTTTATAAGAATATAAGTCACTCCCCAATTGAGAAATGGTGAAAGGATATAAACAGGCAGTTTTCAGATGAAGAAATCTAAGTCATATAAAAAATGCTCTAAATCACTATTAATTACAGAAATGTAAATTAAGACAACTCTACAGTGCTACCTCACACCTCTCAGATTGGCTAATATGATAGAAAAGGAAAATGACCAATGTTGGAGGTTCTGTGAGAAAACTGGGAGTCAAATGCATTGTTGTTAGAGTTGTAAACTGCTCCAACTATTTTGGAGAGCAATTTAGAACTATGTTCATAAGGGTATAAAACTGGGTCAAAGTATTTATAGCAGATCTTTTTGTGGTGGCAAAGTATTGACATTCAAGGGAATGACTCTCAATGGGGAAATGGCTGAACAAGCTGTGGCATATGAATGTAATGGAATACTATTGTGGTATAAAAACTGATGAGCAGGATGATTTCAGGAGGAAAAAAAAAACCTGGAAAAAACTTACATTAACTGATGCATAGTTAAGTGAACATAATCAGAATATTATACAAAGTAAATGCAGTAATATATGATGATTAACTGCAAATGATTTAGCTATTCTCAGCAATATAATGATCTAAGACAATTCTGATGAACTCATTATGAAAAATATTAGCCACTTCCACAGAAAGGACTGATGGAGTCAGAATGTGGATCATAGTATACTTAAAAAAAACTTTCTTTTTCTTTTTTTTTGAGGGGGGTGGTTGTGTTTTCTTTGCAATATGAATAATGAGAAAATGTTTTGCATGACTTATATTAAATTTGCCTTCTCAGGAGGGTGGGAAAAGGGAAGCAAAGAGAAAGAGAATTTGGACCTCAAAATTTTTTTAAAGAATATTTAAAATTTTAAATGAATTGGAAAACATTTTTTTAAAGGGGCAGAGCCAGGATGGCAGAATAGAAAACAGGACTTCCAAGCAGCTCCAGCTTCTACCTCCTCCAATTCATGTAAAAAATTAATCTAGACAACATTGAAGCTACAGAACCCACAAAATGAGAAAGAGGAGCTAACCTCCTGCTGAAGACAGCCCAGCAGGCCAGCAGGAAGGGGACAGTGGAGCATTCTAGGAGTTAAGCCCAGCCTGGAGTGAGCCATAGAGTTTAGCCTCAGGATGGCCTGACCAGCCCCAGCTGGAGGGACTTCAGATCACCAGCAGCTGTGGCGGTTTCCAGAATCATCAACCCATAAATGCCAAAGACAAAGTGAGAGGTCAAAGTGATGAGGGTGGGCTATTAGGTTCAGCAGGAACTCTGATCTTATCTAAGACCAGAAAATGGCAATAGCATCTGGACAGAATTCAATAGTCTCAGGCTTAATTGGAGTGAGAGTTGTACAAGTTTATTTTTATGCTTTTACACAAGCAGGAAAGAGTCCTTAATGGACTTTTTGCAAGTGAAAGGGGGCACAGGCTTTTACTTTTAAAGGGTAGGGCTGCCATTGTCAGGGCACACAGGATGGATGTAAGGGAACCAAGGCTAACTTGTGACTTCAGTGCATAGATAAAAGTTAGGGCTGACTGAGAGGAACTTGTGACTTCAGTGCATAGATAAAAATTTGAGGAGTTTAACTTGGAGATAAGATTTGGGCCAAACAGGAGGAGACATAAGGAGATTAAGCAAGTACAAAGGAGTCACAAGGTGTTGCCTAGGCAGAGTGTGGATAGGGGGAAGGGGCAGAGTTTGAGGCTGGGAAAGGGAAACATGATTTTACAAACTGATGTTATTACAAATTGATGTTACAAACATAGATCCCAGGCACCCCATCAAGTGGAGACTTTGTAGAAACAGGGAATTTTGGAGTGCAGTCTGGCCTTTGCCCCTGGGGCAAAAAGCAGTTGAGGCTCCAAGGGTGTGCAGCCACCCCTTATGTGGCAGCTTCAGCTCCTGGCCTGCAGATTGTATGGGGACCAAGCAACCAGTCTGAGGGGTAATAGCACTTGCTTTAACCTGGTTGGATCTGGATTGTGGTCTAGGGTGGAGATCCTGGGGTGAGTGTCCAGTTTGCCAGAAAATGTGTTGGGGCCTCAGAGAGAGCACCCAACTAGTAGCTCCAGCAGCTAAGAAAACCCCAGCAATCTGGGATAAACCTCCCCTTCCTGGTAGAAGAGTTCTACTGTGTCAAAGGGCTCAAAAGTCAAGTAATTGAGTGGCTACATGAACAAGCAAAGGAATCAAATTAAACAGAGCAATCCAATTTTACACTCCTATTTTGGGGACAAAAAGGATCAAAGCATGGAACAGGATGGAGACAGCAAAGTCAGAACACCTTGTAATGGGAATGCAAATTTGGAAGATCTTCCCTGCCCCTAGGCTAAAGAGCACCTGGAGCCTGGGGTGGGAGGCTTGTTTTTCAGTAGATACTTTTTGATTGGCCAGTGGGTCCAAAAGGTTGTTACATTCTCTGAGCCAGGAGAAGGCTATATAAGCCCTGATGTGAGGCTTTGTTTTGGGGGCTCACTTTGAGAAGTGTTCTGTGATTTGATCTGAATTCTGGGAAGCCGTTGTCCAGCGCACCCCCAGCTTTGAAACCCAGATGTGGAAACCCAGGTGTTGACTGGGTATGGATGTAATGGTTGGACAATTTGGAAATCTGTCTACTTGATCTGTTTCTGTCTTGATAATTCTGCCTGTATACTTTGAAGTTCGGGGTGCTGACCTTTTCCCCCTGAACAAGGTAAACGATATATGTCTGACTGATTAAAGTAAGCTTGTTAACCCATTTTGAGTTGCTTTCCTTTAACAAAGCAGATCCAAGAACCTGTATGGGCAGCAAACCCTGAGGACGTGCTTGGGGTGCTTGCCGCTATACACCTGCAGCAAAAGATTCCAAGAAAAATATGAGCTAGTTACAGGCCATAGAGGATCTTAAGAAGGATTTTGAAAACCAAATAAGAGAAGTGGAGGAAAAATTGGGAAGAGAAATGAGAATGATGCAAGAAAGTTATGAAATGAAAGTCAACAACCTGACTGAAGAAAATAACACCTTAAAATAAATTAACCCAGATGGCAAAGGAGGCTCAAAAAGGCAATAAGGAGAAGAACTCCTTAAAAAGCCAAATTTGTCAGATGGAAAAAGAATCTCAAAAGCTCAATGAGGAGAATCATTGCTTCAGAGTTAGATTGGAGCAAATGGAAGCTAGTGACCTTATGAGAAATCAAGATACTATTAAACAGATCCAAACAAATGAAAAAATAGAAGGCAATGTGAAATATCTCATGGGAAAAACCACTGACCTGGAAAATAGATCCAGGAGAGATAATTTAAAAATTATTGGACTACCTGAAAGCTATGATAAAAAAAAAAACCCTAGAAATCATCCTTCAAGAAATTCTCAAGGAAAATGGTCCTGATATTTTAGAACCAAAGAGCAAAATAGAGGTTGAAGGAATCCACCTATCACCTCCTGAAAAAGATCCCAAAAAGAAAACTCCTAGGAACATTATAGCCAGCTTCCAGAGTTCCAAGAACAAGGAGAAAATATTACAAGTAGCCAGGAAGAAACAATTTCAATACTGTGGAAACACAATCAGGATAACACAGGATCTGGCAATTTCTACTCTGACAGGTCAAAGGGATTGGAATATGATATTCTGGAGGTCAAAGGAGCTGGGATTAAAACCAAGAATCACCTACCCAGCAAAACTGAGTATTATGTTTCAAGGGAAACTATGGTCATTCAGTGGAATAGAGGACTTTCAAGCATTCTTGATGAAAAAACCAGAGTTGAATAGAAAATCTGACATTCATATTCAAGAAATGAGAGAAGCATGAGAAGGTAAACAGGGAAAAGAAACCATAAGGAACTTATCAAAGTTGAACTATTTATATTCTTACATAGAAAAATGATAATTGTAACTTATGAAACTTTTCTCAGTATGAGAATAGTTGAAGGGAATAAAAATGTGTATATATGTGTGTGTGTACACATACATATATATCTATATAAGAGGGTATATGGGCAAATGAATACATATATGAGTGTGTGCATATATGTGTACACATATACATAGACAGAGAGCACAGGACCAATTGAATAGGAAGGGATGATACTTAAAAGGTGAAATTAAGAGGTGAGAGAGGAAAATAATGAGAGAAAACGAGGAGAGACAGAATGGGGTAAGCTATCTCATATAGAAGAGGCAAGGGAAAACTGTTACAATGGAGGGAAAGAACAGGAAGGCAATAGGGAATGGGTCTACCTTTCTCTCATTGAATTTGGCTTAGGGAGGGAATGACATACACACTAAATAGGGTATCTCACCCTACAAGAGAGTAGGGGGGAAGGGAATGAGAAGGGGGATGATGGAAGGGAGGGCAGGCTGGGTGGGAGGGGAGTTGGAAGCACCCACTTTTGAAAAGGGACAGAATCAAAGTAGAGACTAGAACAAGTGGGGGTGGGATAGGATAGAAGGAAATATCGTCAGTCTTTCACAATATATCCACTATGGAAATGTTTTGCATAGCTACACATTTATAACCTATATTGAATTGCTTATCTTCCCAGTGAGGGTGGGTGATTAGGGAGGAAGGGAAAGAATTTGGAATTCAAAGTTTTAAAATCAAATGTTTAAAAATATATTATTATTATTATTATTATTTACATGTAACTTGGAAATGAGATATATAGGCACTGGGGCATAGAGATCCACCATGCCCTACTGGAAAGTCAGAGGGGGGATGGGGGAAGATATGGGAGAGAGCAGATTGGGGGAGGGGATATTCAGTGGGATCAATGTTTTGGGGTGGTGGGTAGGAAAAATGGGGAGAAAATTTGTAACTCAAAATCTTGTGAAAATGAATGATATAAACTAAAAAAATAAAAAAAGAAAGAATAAAGTATTTTCAAAAGGCCAGAGAATAAAAACTGTACTTCAACATTCCTAATTAATATAAATACAAAATTTTAAATAAAATATTAGCAAAGATGGTGCACCTACAAAATACATTATGCCTTATGACCAAGTTAAATTCACATCAGGAATACACAATTTGTTCACCATGAGAAAAAAAATAAGATCCAGAACAAAACAATAAAATCACATAAACAAGGAATGTCTCATGAGAGTTCTTGGCTCAAAGTCATACAACTTGTTGGTGACAAGTCTAAGACTGGAACCCATACCAGCCCTCGCTGCTTGATCCCAATAAGGTTGATGCACAATTAAAAAAATAAACACAGCTTCTAATTATCCTGTCCTTAACTCTTCTCTCCCAGTGCTACTATATTCTTCCCCAGTACTCCTTCATGCACGTCTCCCTTAGTGGGGATTGGGTGCCCCATGCAGACTCAAACCCTGAACCAGTTCCCCACAGGAGGCACTCATTTGTTTTTGATGAATTGTGCAAAGGAACAATGCAATGTTGATCAGATCATATTCTGTCCAGCAGCCATAGGAATGCTCTACTTCCCAAGGACTCAGAGACCATCTCAGAAGATGTCCCAGCCTGTCAGCACAAGCTCTAAGTGGGTCTAACAGCCTGGGTGTCCTCTCTGCAGTGCTGAGAATAATTGAATGGGGATCAGGCTTGTTCTGCTACATCTCACATCGCAGAATCGGGGCAAAGTGAGGGAGGATAGACTTGAAGTCAATTTTATCTCAATAGGAGGAAGAAAAAATGAACAGAGTTGTCCCAAAAGATGACAGAATTTTGAATGAAGAGGCACTTATATGACACAGCTGGAAGGCACATTAGAATAGGTAATGAAAAAAGAAGGCCAAGAACAGGGAAAGCCTGAGGTGGGGAGGAGCCCTCCTCAGATCAGAGAATGCTGGAGCTGGGAGGGGCGCTAGGGATCATCTGGAGCAATGATTCTTATTTTCTCTTTTTTCCTACATCTTGGACCCCCTAGGCAGCTGGGATGAAGTCTATGAATGGACCCATTCTCAGAAATGTTCTTAAATGAATAAAAGAAAGCAGATTGGATTTAAAAGGAAATTCATTCTATTGAAAGACAGTTGTCAATGCATTAAAAAGAAAAAAAAAAAAAGGCCCTCCCAGACCCCAGATTAAGAATCCACGGTTTATAGGTTGAATCTCACCTTCTATGTATCAGCGGAGTAGCTAACACTTGCCAAAACACCCTCTAACCCTGGCAATGGAATACAGCTCATCCAGCCCAGATGATTGAAGGCTTTGCCCCACCAGGGGTGCCCCATCCTTGAACTTAAAGGTGTTTCCCCATTAGCAGCTACAGAATATTGGACTGACAGACAGAAGACAAGTTGTTTCTTCCCTCTGTGAGTGGTAACACATTTTCTTGACCTGAATTTTCTCGTCTGGGCTAAGATTCCTACCTCCCCCTTTGCCATGTTTATTTATTTATTCTTCCAGCACTGGAGGCACCATCAGGGAGATGACAGTCTGACGGGTATTTACTACACTGAATGGCTCAGGTTACTTTTTCTAAAGGGAGAAGAAAATTGGAGCCTCCTGAGATCTTGCTCCCAATAAAACTGGTGAAGCAAGGTCCAACATTTCACCGTGGAGATAAAATGGGAATGAACGGCCTCTTCTGTCCCATGTGACACAATTGGCAGCGCATCTCTATGGGATCATTCTCCTGTTGGTTAAATTCAGTAAGTAATTTCTGACTCTATTCATTGCCCGAGGATATATTTCTTTGGCGTTAAATACCACTCGCTGTGCATTTTGATACAAGGAATGCAGCCTGCAATTTATAACCTCCAAGATATCAAAAAGAGGAGGCTGTGCTCCGGAGTGGGAGGGCAGCATGTTAAATGCATATTTTGTTTGCAGTATTGATGTTGAGATACTTTGGAAGGGAAATGTCAAGAGAGCATTCACATTAAGTCAATTCAACAACCATTTCTTTTAAGCCTACTATGTGTCAGGAACTGGATGTGAGGAGACCGCAATGAAACAAGCTCTAACTTCCAGGAGTTTGTGCTCTAACAGAAGGTATGGACCTGTGAATGTAAAGTATAGATGACACTTTAACATAATGTATAGACAGAATAGGTACAAAATAATTTTCAGATGGAAAAAACAAATCCTTTGTGGGGAGAAAGGGGTGGATCCTGTGTTGGGGGTGGCATCTGAGATAAATTTTGAAGAAAGCTCTTTCTGCATCATCAAGGCAGTAAGGATGGACATGGACAGGCAAATGAAAGACAGAAGGAGGGATTCATTGGCAATTCAAAGTTGGAGGTGACATAGAAATGTCATGTTATTCAAGATCATGGTCAAATGCAAATGCCTCCAAGAATCTGCTGATTGTGTAAGTCGGTATGACACTAAATCACACATTTATAGCAATTCAAGTTGTACAAAATCCTTTGCCCACAGCACTTAGTCAGGGTAGGAAGCATATTTTTTCTCCCTGTTTTACAGATGAGGAAACAGCAAGTTAAACATTAAGCAACCTGCCTGGAGTCACAGTATTCATAAGTATCAGTGCTAAGAATTGAACTGGGATCTCCTATATTAAGGGCATGACATCAGTCAGAAGTGACCTCTCCTTCCTCTGAACTTCAAGAGCAGAAATTTATTAGACAGCAAGCCAGAGGTATTCTAGGGCAACCTGTAGACACAAAGCAATCTCCATTACAACATCCCTATTGAGTGACCATTCGGTCTCTGATTGAAGATCTTTTAATGAGGAGAAATCCACTGTACCTCAATACAGCTCATTCCACTTTGGAACAGTTGTCATTCTTAGGAAGTTTTTTCCTCAGAGCAGAAGTCAGTCTGTCTGCAATATCTTCCCCCCTCATTACTGCCCCATTTTGGCTTAACTAACTAGGACTAAGCTGGTTGTGTCTCTCCCCTTTCATCTGGGACTATTTAACTATAAGTACTTGAGAGGTTGTTATTGTTTTGAAAGAGGATCAAGACATCAGGAAGAATATGTTGAGACTTGCAAGGGAATTGGATTTAAGTGAGGCAAACCTGTGCAAAATCATCAGCCTCACTCTCTCCTCCAGGGCCATCTGCGTCCAGGGGCAGGACATAGATCAGGACAACTGAATATGACCAGGATGCAGTGGGAAGCCTTGACCTTTTAAAGCTAAGGTCTCTCCCAGGTCTTAGTTTGTCTGAGACAACACCCATTTAGTGATTAAGGCTAGGAAAAAATGAGACAAAGAATGGCCTCTTTGACCTAGTCAAAAAATAAAATAAAATAAAATCAAGCTGGCAGGGGAAGACCTTCTCGATTTCTGGCCAAAACAGAAACAATTTCTATTTACACTCATTCCAAACCATTGGAATCCAAACAAACAAGGACCAAGGGAGGCTTGGGCAGGGTCCTATTGTTGACAGTGGCTGTCGTGTCTTCCTTCACCAAGTTTTCTGTGGTCCAGACTAACAAAATCCATTTGGCTGATTCGTACATGGAGTGAAAGTCAAGTGCTTTACTCCCCCATCACCAGTCAAATAATATGCTTCAGTTTTATCAATGACCTTCCTGAATTCTCAAGCCCAGAAGTGAAAGCAAGAAACTCTACAGATGTGTGACAGAGTATCAAAATGAGCTTCCCTCTTTCTGTGTGCTAGACCTCTCTCATTGTAATCTAAGATGCCATAAACTGGCTTGGGTGTCATGTCACTGGGGTGACTCTTAGGGTTTTCAGTCCACTAAAGTACCCAGACATTTTTGTTCTCAGCAAACAAATCTCAAAATCCTATCTTTCCCCCCTCAGTTTTTTAGACCAAGTGTAGGACTTCATATTTACTCCTATTCAGTTTCAAGGGATTGCATTTCTCCGAGTATCCTAATTCAAAGAGCTGTTTTTGCATACTGAATCCCTCCCTCCAGTGTATTGTCTGCCCCTCCCAGCTTTGTGTAATCGTCGAGTTAGACAAGTATGCTGTCTGTGCCTCCATTGGAGATAGATGGAGACAATCTGTGTAAGACATGTGCCATATGAGTGCTATAAACAAGGTGTTAGCACATCACAGGAGAGAGAGTGAGCTCACGGTGCTTTGGAGAAATCAAGTAAGACTTCATAGAGATAATGATGATGATCTGGACCTTGAAGAATAACTAAGGTTCATGAAATTGAAACTGATGGGAAAGGGCAACTGAGGTGGAGAAATTGCATGGACTTGGGTGTTCAATTGTAATAAATAGAGTTTGGTACTTGAGAGCTTGGCCACAGGTCATGAGCTATGGATCTGCCTAGCAGATACTAAAAGGGCCCTTGTTAGATAAATAGATTTGAGTTTTTTCTACTTTATCCCAGAAAGTAGGAGCTTTAATGACAAAGAATTATCTGGATAGTATTTCATGCCCAACTAAAGAAGAATGAAATAATTTTGATAACTGACCCCCAAAGCAGAAGTATCAGTCTCGAGCATTCTTTTAATAGATGGCTGTCTACTTTCAGAGAAGTTCTGTTGCTCTCTGGGAGTTTGTGAAGATTAGCTCCCAATTGTGATAGTGATGAAGGTAAGGAGCATACAGATTTGGATGAAATGTGGAAAAGGGAAAGGCCAAATGCCAATACCCTTTGAGAGGCACCATTTTAGGCTTCTCCGAGTTCTTCCCAATCCACATTCTTAGGAAATGCAGAGGAGGGGCCAGTTGTCTTCGCTAATCTGATTTTCCCCCATCTCCCAGAATCTCCCTGACTCCACATATCATTGTTCATGACAAATACATTCCTCTTCAGTGACTGCATTCAACACGCCAAGGTTCATCTCCAGGTGTTTAATAATGATAGGAAGCTTTTCCATTCAATAAAAGGCCATTTTCATAGAGCCAGCCTGGCATGGTCTGATTCCTTTTCCTAGAAACAAACAAGGAATCATCCTGATCCCATAGTGAGTGGTTTTGGCCTTATGTTCATTTTCCCCTATACTGTGATGTTGGGAAGGGCTTCAAAATATGAGATATAGTGTCAGTCAGGAGGGACTTTGGAAAAGAGAATGCCAGAGCTGGAAAGATCCTTTGAAGATCCTTTGAAGACTTTTAGAACCCAGAATGGCAAACAAATGTAGAACAGAGGATGTCAGAACTAAGATGGACCTTCAAATATTGGATGTTGGGAAGATCTTATTGGGAAAGGTGGAAAGCAAAAGGAAAAGGGGATGGTGCAGGATGAAATGGATAGATAGCATCATGGAAACAATAGATGTGAACTTGGGCAGACTTCCAGAGAGAGGAGAGGATAGAAGGGCCTGGCGTCCCTGGGGTTATGATGAGTGGAAAGTGACTGAATGACTAAACAACAAAAACAGACTATCAGAACTGAGAATGTAGAAGGTCAAAGTTGGGAGGGACCTTAGAATAGATCGCTTCTGCGTTGGGAGAGTTCCTAGAGTCTTCTAGTTCTGAACATTCATTTTACAGATTAAGTAAAATTGTGGATTCTGAAGCTCCTGACTTGAAATCGAGACCTAGGCTGTTTTTGTTTATTTTTGTTTTTGTTCTAAACTTGTGCCTTCTTGTCCATCACCTACTTCTGGGAAGGGAATGGAGGCCCAACTCATTCCTCTTTCCCAACCAGAAATTCCCCAAGGTTTTCTAGCAGTGACAGGGAATGAATAGAAAGGAAACCACTTTGCTATAGAGAGAGGGAGCAAGGGTTTGCAATAACATCTTTGTGAGAAATTTCTGTTTCAACACATTCAGATCCATTAAAAATGACTCAGAAATGAAGTACATAATTTTTAACAATAACTCTCTCTAATTATATTGACAGTCCAGTATCCCTGACAAAAGGACAATAGGAAACTTAGAACTATTCTGTGCCCCAGATCTTTTGGCTCATGCCATGGCAAAAGAGTACCCATTGTCCCGCAATGAGGCAGAGCGTACCCTCACTGGGGGGAGAGGGAGGAGTAGAGTTCTTCTGCTTGCCCAAGGAGATAGTGGAGAGCTTATGTCTCTAACACGGCCTCCAGAGAATAGAGAGAACCCTTCCTCCACTTTCCCCAGCTGAAAGAAATGGGGACCCACTTCCTCCAAACCTTGGAATTAGGGTTTGAACAGAAGGGCCCAAATGAAGAGTAGCTATTGGCAGGCCTTTGGGCAACTTGACTCTAGTCCTTCACTTCCTTCTTTTAGCCACCTCAGCACTCTTAAAGATTGAAGAGAAAACTGAACTTTCCTAACTTCAGGCTCTCAACCAGTTGGGATAGCCTTAGGTAGGTAGGCCTGTATCTGTTTAAGTAACAACCCAGAAGGCCCAATCTTTTTTTGTTTTTAAATGCTTTATTAACTTCTGATTTACATCATTCGTTCCCACAAGATTTTGAGTTACAAATTTTCTGCCCATTTTTCCCCTACCAACCACCCTGAAATAGCAGTCCCACAGGATATCCCCTCCTCCAATCTGCTCTCTCCCATGTTTTCTCCCATACCCCTTTCGACTTTTCCAATGGATCTCTATGCCCCACTGCCTGTATATCTCATTTCCCAATTACATGTAAGATGGTATTACACACACACACACACACACACACATATACATATACATATATATTTGAATATTTGATTTGAAAACTTTCAATTTCGATTCATTCTCTTCCCTCCTTGTCAACCAACCTTACTGGGAAGATAAGCAGTTCAGTATAGGTTGTACATGTGTGGCTAATGCAAAACAATAACATAGTATATATATTTTAAAAGACTGGCTATATTTAGTTCCCTCCTATCCCACCTCCCACTTGTTCTATTCTCTACTTTGATCCCTTCGCTTTTCAAAAGTGGGTGCTTCCAACTTCCCTCCTCCCCAGCCTACCCTCCCTTCCATTATCCCCCCTCTCATCCCCATCCCCCCTAACCCTCCTGGAGGGTGAGATCTCCTATTTAGTTTGTATTTCACTGCTTCCTCAAGCCAAATTCAATGGGAATAAGGTGAACCCATTCCCTTTTGCCTTCCTAGTCTTCCCCTCCAGTGTAACCATTTCCCCTTGCCTCTTCTGTATGAGATAGTTTACCCCAATCTGTCTCTCCCCATCTCCTCTCATTATATTCCTCTCTCACCTCTTAATTTCACTTTTTAAGTATCATCCCTTCCTGTTAAATTGGTCCTGTGCCCTCTATCTATGTATACCTGTCCACATATATACACACATTCACATATATATTCATATGCCCATATACCCTCATATATAGACATATATATAGATATATATATATATATATATATATATATATATATATATATATATTTCTAATCCCTTCAACTACTGAGAAGAGTTTCAGAAGTTACAATTATTGTTTTTCCATGTAGGAATGTTAATAGTTCAACTTTGATAAGTTCCTTATGATTTCTCTTCCCTGTTTACCTTCTCATGCTTCTCTTGCTTTTTGTATCTGAATGTCAAATTTTCTATTCAACTCTGTTTTTTTTTTCAGCAAGAATGCTTGAAAGTCCTCTATTCTACTGAATGACTATATTTTTCCCTGAAACATGATTCTCAGTTTTGCTGGGTAGGTGACCCTTGGTTTTAATCCCAGCTCCTTTGACCTCTGGAATATCATATTCCAAGCCCTTTAATCCCTCAGTGTAGAAGCTGCCAGATTCTGGGTTATCCTGATTGTGTTACGAAAATATTCAAATTGTTTCTTCCTGGCTACTTGTAATATTCTCTCCTTAATCTTGGAATTCTGGAACCTGGCTATAATATTCCTAGGAGTTTTCTTTTTGGGATCTTTTTCAGGAGGTGATCGGTGAATTCTTTCAAACTCTATTTTGCCCTCTGGTACTAAAAGTCAGGGCAGTTTTCTTTGAGAACTTCCTGGAGGATGATTTCTAGGTTCTTACTCTGGTCATGGCTTTCAGGTAGTCCAATAATTTTTAAATTCACTCTCCTGGATCTATTTTCCAGGTCAGTGGTTTTTCTCATGAGATATTTCACATTGCCTTCTATTTTTTATTTGTTTGGATCTGTTTAACAGCATCTTGATTTCTCATAAAATCATTAGCTTCCATTTGATCCAATCTAATTCTGTAGCAATGATTCTCCTGATTGAGCTTTGGAGATTCTTTTTCCATCTGGCAAATTCGACTTTTATGGCATTCTTCTCCTCATTGCCTTTTTGAGCATCCTTTGCCATTTGAGTCATTCTGTTTTTTAAGGTATTATTTTCCTCAGTCAGTCTGTTGACTCTCATTTCATAGTTTTCTTGCATTGTTCTCATTTCTCTTCCCAATTTTTCCTCCACTTCTCTTATTTGGTTTTCAAAATCTTTCTTAAGGTCCTCTATGGCCTGTAACCAGCTTATATTTTCCTTTGAAGCTTTGGTGCAGGAGTTCTGACTTCACTGCTTTCCTCGTGTTCCATGCTTTGCTCCTTTTTGTCCCCAAAATAAGAGTGTAATGTTGGAATCTTCTGTCTCCTTTGTTTCCTTTGCCTGCTCATTTTGCCACTCAATTACTTGACTTTGGGCTTTTACCCACAGTAGGACTCTGCCACCAGACAGGGGAGCTTTCATCCCAAACACTGGGGTTTTCTCAGCTGCCATAGGTATTAGATTAGTACCCTCTCTGTGGTCTCCACAGGCTCTGGCAAGCTGGACACACACCCCAGAACCTCCACCCTAGACTGCAATCCAGATCCAAGCAGGTTAAAGCAAGAGCAATTACCCCTCAGACTGGTGCTTGGTCCCCCTACACTCTGCAGGCCAGGAGCTGAAGCCACCACGTGGCACTGGCTATCTGTGCTGGCATCTTAGCACTTCTCTCCCTGGGGGTAAAAGCTACACACTCCCACTTACTGGTCCCAAAGTCCAGACCACACTGACTTCTCACTTTGTCCTTTGCATCTATGTGTTGATAAATCTGGAAATGGCCACAGCTGCTGCTGATCTTGAGTCCCTCTGGCTGGGCTGGTCAGGCCTGCCCTGGGGCTAAAGCCTTGGCGTGGTGCTGGTCTGGGCTCCCAGAGCACTGTGCTGGATTCCTGCTGGCCTGCCAGGGTGTCCTCAGTGGGTGGTTAGCTTCTCTGTGTCATTTTGTGGGTTCTGCAGCTCCAAAGTTTGTTTAGACTCCCTTTTTTACATGGATTGGGGAAGGTGGAAGCTGGAGCCGCGGGAAGGTCGTGCTTCTACTCTGCCATCTTCAGACCCAAGCTTCTTAATGATAGGAAGTCTCACTTTCACTGTAATCACTTGACTCTGATTGGAGATGGTCAAAGATTTTCCCACCCCTTAATTTCAACAGGCTGCCCTCCTTTGGACTTCATTCACCTCCACACTGGGTAATCTCTCCAACACTCCCCAGGCTGACTTTCCAGCTGCTTCTTGTGTGTTGTCTTCCCCATGGTACCATGGGCACTTTGAGTTCAAGGAGTCTTTGTTTTGCCCTCTCTTTGTATCCTCAGCATTGAGTACAGTGTCTAGCACTTTTTTGTTGTTCAGTTCTTTCATTCATGTTTGATTCTTCATGGTCCCATTTCATCTTTTCTTGGCAAAAATACTAGAGTGGTTTCATCTCTAGCTTACTTTATGAATCAGAAAACTGAAGCAAACAGGGTTAAGTGACTTGCCCAGGGTCCCACAGCTATTAAGTTTCTGAGATCAGATTAGAACTCAAAAAGATGTCTTCCTGATTTTAGGTCCAGCACTCTATCCACTAGGCCACCAAGACACTAGCTGCCTATCTAGCATATAGTAGGTACTAAATAAATGTTTATTGACTGGATGACTGACTGATAGGACTTTTAGGAGAACTATTGTGCAGACTTAGGCAGAATAAGGAAAGACAATGTATTGGGACACATCATTTCACATAGGACGTGGACAAAGGTCACCCTGAATGAACAAGTATGGATAGATTTCAATCTGTGTCATTGGAAAAAAACATCTACATTGATAACATCACAGATCCACCATAGTTTCCACTGAATATTACCCATTAAACATGGAAAAAAGCATTTTATCGGCCTCAAAATGCGATAGAAATGGAGTTCTCTGTATGATGATGCGAGACCTGAAACCAAGAGAGAGAAGATCATTTGCCTAAGTCAACCAAGAGAGTTCATGATAGAGTTGGGTCTCCTGACATGCACACTAGCCCCATATCTAAAGTCATTCAAGGAAAAATTTCCTCTCTGTAGATCTCTTCTGTTTCTTGGGAATGCTTATCCAAAAGCAAACTGATTCTTAGTTACAGACTAAGTCCCCAATTTGTCATCTAACCCTAGTCCTGGCATCTGGGAAGAAGAATAACAGAAAGGGTTCCTTCCCTCCAGGAACACACCATCTAATTGACTATTGAAACATTCTCCATGAAATAACAGCAGTACACAGGAGCACACCATGAAATACTAAACTGTGTCTTCCAAACAGTACCTGCTGTGAGGGTTCAGAGGAGGCAGATCAGTGAGAGCTGAATCAGAGGGGGGAAGTTTCCTGGACATAGCAACACTTGAAGCTAAACCCCAAAGGGTAGGGAGGAACATGGGGTGTAAAGACAGAAGAGAACTCTGAAATGATATGACTCAATGCTTTCATTCTTCAAGTGAACAAAGTACAGTAAGTGAAAGCAGAAGCCTGCTTTGCCCTTAGCCCCCATGCACACTCCCCACTCAGGACCTGTTCCCCTCCCATGCTATGTGGGCTGGGAGACTATGCTAAAGAGAATTCTGGCCCAAGTCGGGCTGAGCCAGTTCCAGTTTGTTCTGTGGAAGAATAGCCCACTCTTGGAGCCTGCTGACGACAGTGGGGCTTTTCTCTAGCTAATTTAAAGAAAATTACCCTTAACCATGTATTCACAAAGCCCGGCTGAGTTGTGGTTGTGAAAATTCACTGCCAAGACTACATTTCCACAAATGACTATCTATAAAAGGCAGGCAGCCAGAGAAGGGGGAGGTTTTTTTTTCCTCCCTATTAAAATGGATTTCAAATATTTTAACGAGTCCCCTTCCCCGTTTCCCACTAATTTTTGTTGGAAAAATGTTTTAACCTTGAGGCCAGTTGTGGAACATCTCCCACACAGAGGGGACCACCTGTCTCTGATGAAGGGCGGGGGACAGAAGTTAAGATTGGGTAACAAGGGGGAGCTTTTGCACAGAAGCTCCAGTACAAGGTAATATTCAACCTGATAACATGCTCAAAACCCGTCAAAGACTTCCTATTGCCCACCCAATATAAGGGTGGCTATAATCGAGTCGGGGAGTGAATTGCTCTACTCCACTTCAAATGTCAACATCTTGAGCTCTGAAGCTTTAACCAGAACATTTCTCTATTGAATAAAGCATCCATACACTTTTAAGTGGAGGAAAGGACTTTAATCTATGGAGATGACTTTGCATAGGAAGTGGGTTCAGATTGCATGAGGTATCTCAATCATTGCCTGAGGATCATCTATAAAGTATTGAGCCAGCATGGACCTAAGAAGGTTTGGATGAGTGTTGAGCAGAAAAGAACATTGTAGACATATCTCTGACAAAGAATCCCTTTGGTAGGGAAAGAGGAGAGAGGAAAGTACACCAACTTGGCTTTCAGCTCCCTCTGTCCTCCTCCTTCGTGGCTGGAGGAGAACCTTTACATTTTTGTAGGTCAAGGGTCTTCCCACCAACCTCCTAGCAGCAGCTCTGGAACAGCTGACAAGAATGTCTGACCCAGGGGTGGCCAGGTAGCACAGCGAGTAAGAACACTGTCCCTAGATTCAGGATGACCTGGGGATCGAATCAGGGCTCAGATACTTAGCACCACACCCAGAAATAACTTGCTGTGTAACCTTGAGCAAGTTACTTAACCCCAACTGCTTAGGGGTGGCCAGGTGGCTGAGTGAGTAAAAGCACCGGCCCCAGAGTCAGGATGACCTGGGGATCGAATTAGGGCTCAGATACTTAGCACCACACCCAGAAATAACTGGCCGTGTAAGCTTGAGCAAGTCATTTAACCCCAATTGCTTTAAAAATAAAAAAAGAATGTCTCACCCAGGAGAAAAGGACAGATGACCACAAATTCAGTCTGCAAGGAACCCAGGAGAAAATTTACATCAATCCTAAAATACTTTTGAAGGCTCCAGCAAAAGAATTTCTAGGAGCTGTCAATTACTTGTTCTGCTACTTGGGCTCTCTAAGCTTGAGCCCAATTTTTCGTGGATTCTGAATATACCTGTAGGAGGGAGCATCACAGCTTTTGTGAAGATAATGTGTACCAATTTTTAAATTTGTGTTTACTAAATCATCTTAGCAAACATTCTTCCATTTTAAATGATAATTAAGTTTAACTAAGTGATCACTGATAATCATGAGGAGATGCTTATTGTGGAGGGGCTGTTCTGGGGATATAGTACTAGCAAAGACACCAGCAACCCTTCAGGGCTAAGCCCAGAGCCATTGGAGGACATTGGAGCCAAGCTAGCATCATCACTATGAGTGGGAGATGGGACAATTTCCCCAAAGCAGCTATGATACCTAGGAATGGAAAACACCTTCATTTCTCATTCAAGGCTTTCCACAATCTGCTGCTATTTTACATTTTCATTGCATAATTTCATTGCTGCCCTCTACACTCTGTACTGACCCTGTTGGAGAATTCTATGATGCATAAGCACAGAATCTGAGAAATGGGAGAGACCTTGGGGGCCTGAGCAAGAAACCCCTCTGTCACTTCACTGACAAGATCTGATCTAGTCTCTCTTTGTAGATCAGCAGAAGGAGGACACTCAGCAGACAGCCCTTTACACTTCTGTTTTTTCCTCTGTCCACCTCCCATAAACATCACTCCTCTCTCTGTCCTTTCTGTCCCTATTCTTTTTAATAGCCCATCAGATATTTGAAGGCAATTATCATGTCCAGATGAAACATTCCAATGTCTTCCACCTATGCTCGTATGGAATGGCATCAAGTTATTTCCCCATCCCTACCTTGTCCCTCGTTGCCCTCCTCAAGGTTCTCTGCAGTTTCACACAACCGTTGCTCAAATGTGCTGCCCAGAACTGAAGGAAGCCCTTTAGATATCCTCCCTTCACGGTACTTTTCCACACCCAAGAATTTTCTTACATCTACTTCATATCTCGAATGCCCTATTTCCTTTTCTTTAACTATTGAAATATTTCCTATCCACAAAAGTCTAAGTAAAAAGGCCCCTTTTATATAATGGCTTAATCAATGCCTACACTTGCTCCCAATCCTTTTGCTTCCTATACTCACGTGTAGTTTTCTTTGTAGCTGTCAAAGGCCTCCATCCAGGATAATTTTGCTCTTTATAAAATCAGAGAATCATGGGATCATGGGATGTCAGAGTGGGAAGGAAACTTAGCCATCATCAAAAGATCCATAGTCCCCCATTTGATTGAGGGAGATATGTGAAATGATTGGGAATTCTTCAATCAGTGAGCATTTACTAAGGGCCTACTCTCTGCCAGTCATTGGACTAGATAATAGGGATATAAAAACAACCATTAATCCCTTCATTCTTTTTTGTCACATGTTCATCATAAAGAAGTTAACTAAGAGTTGTTTATGGGATACCTCCAATATGGAAAGCATTGTGTTTGATACCAAGGAGGTGGAGGATACATCAAACAATAAGACATAGTCCAGTCCTTGGGGAACGCATTGTCTCACTAACCAAGAGTCTCCATGATTACAGTTGACTGTCTCTCATGTCAGGGACTTAGGGGGTCAGAACAGCAAAGTATAGGATTAGGATGATGGCCGTGAGCCAGGTCGAGAAGGACAAATGGGATTTAGAATAGTGATGATGGAGGCAAGGGTCCTATAGTGCACTGTATGGGATGCTTTGAGCAAATATAGACTCAAATTAGAGAGTTGGAAGGGATCTCAGAAACCATCAGATCCAATCTGTACATAAAAGGAGTCAACACTCCAAGGTGGGTATAAATATAAATATGGATGGAGGTAGAAGGGAACCCAATCTGGGAAGAGTGAATCTGGATGGAGGCTGGGAATATATGGGGTGTTGAGTCTAGAAACATAGGTTGGGATCAAATTATGGTCACCCTTGAATTTTAGGTTGAGAAGTCCAAATTTCATGCTGAAAATAATGAGGCATTGGAAGGGATTCCAGGGTAATGGGAAAAAAAAAATTCTGGTTGTGGAATAAGGAGACCTGAATTTCAAACCAGGCTCTGCCATTTACTCTTTGACCACTGAAAAATGACCTTATGCCTCTGGTTTTCAGTTTCCTCTTTTGTAAATCTGCATAATGATCATACACTTTCTCCATTTAATGTTAGACTGAAAGTAAATAGCTCCAAGAAGGTACAATACCATTTGTATTGTGTGTGTGTGTGTGTGTGTGTGTGTGTATTTGCTCAAAGAATGATGGGGAGATACTTAGTGAGGTGGAGTGAAGTTGTAAACTAGACAAGAAAAGAGGCTTACAAGAGATTGTCAGAAAATAGAGACAAGAAAGGGAGGTGATGCCCTCAAGAACTATGAGTCAGTGATGACTCATGATGTGCGATTGCAAGAGGACCTCCCAACATGTGTTTGTATCCACAGAGTGGAGTATAACGCACAGTATGCAGGAAGCATTCAATGAATGTGTTAACATTCATTCATTCATTCATTCTCCTCTTCCCTCCCCCTGCCCATTTATGATTTCTGGAAGATTCCTCCAAGATAAGGAAAAGTCAATGGATTGGGTGACTGGAGGAGTTTGCCACATCAGAGATATTACAGGTCCATCCTTCAAATACAAACATGCTTAGTAAATTGTTCCAGTGAATGACCTTCTTGTATTTCATTATAAGAATGACTTCACATAAAAGAATCTATATGTACAAACATATTTATAGCAGCTCTTTTTGTAGTTGCAAAGAATTAGAAATTGAGGGGATATCTATCATTTGGGGAATAGCTAAACAAGTGGTGGTATATGATTATGATGGAATACTATTGTGCTATAAAAACTGACAAGCAGGGTGATTTCAGAAAAACCTGGGAAGACATATAAGATCTAACAAAGGAAAGGAGAACCAGGAAGACATAGAACATGGAACACTGTACATAGTAACAATTTGGTATAATAAACAACTGTGAATGTCTTAGCTATTCTGAGCAATAGAATGATCCAAGATAATTCCAAATTACTTATGAAGAAAAATGCTATCCACCTCCAGAGAGAGAACTGATGGAGTCTGAATGCAAATTGAAGCATATTTTTTCATTCCATTTTTCTTGCTTTTTTGCAATATGGCTAATATGGAAAAATGCTTTACATGATATGGCATGTATAATTGATATCACATTTCTTGCCTTCTCAATGGCAGGAGGAGATCCTGGAGGAGAGAATTCAGGATTCAAAGATTTTTTTTAACAAATAAATGTTAAAAACAAATAAATAATACATTGTTTTTTTTTAAAGAATGACCTCACTTGCTTTCATTTTTTTTACTTGATCATGGGTGAGTAGATATATCAGAAAAGAAACACTTCCACACTTCAGTGGGGTTGATATTCCTTCCACTGACTCAAATATCAGACTGGCCTCATGTGAATTAACTGGTTGCTTCTTGAATTGCTGTGACCAAAGTAATCCCCCTGACAATGACAGACAGCATTAGGTAGCACTCCCAGGGAGCAATGCTCTTTATACACACTATTCATTTGGTCTTCACAGTCCCTCTGGGAAACAGGTTCTAATATTCCCCTCATTTTACACTTGGGGATGCTAAGGCTGAGGGAAAATAAATGACTTGCCCTGGATCTTGCACCAAAGTGTTTGAAATAGGATTTGAACTCAGATCTTCCTAAATTCAGCTATCTTGCTTTTTTTTTTTTTTTTTTGCTTTTTGGAGGGCAATTGGCGTTAAGTTACTTGCCCAAGGTCACATGGCTAGAAATGTCTGAGGCCGGATTTGAACTCAGGTCCTCCTGACTCCAGGGCTGGTTCACTGCGCCACCTGGCCACCCCTAAATTCAGCAGTCTTAATGCTTGCACCCCCTAGTGGCTACTTCTGGTTGACTGACCAATTGATTTCTTAGGAGGATAGAGACTTGCCCCAGGCCTGTTCCTATCTGAAGCCCATTAAAAAGATGAGAAGGAGGGGTGGACAGAAACAGGTCCTCCTTGGGGCTCTAGCCCTCACCATCCCTAATACATGTGAAAAATAACTCTAGACAAATTTTAGAGCTACAGAATCCACAAATTGACAGAGAAAAAACTCTCCCACTGAAGGAACCCTGGCAGGCCAACAGTAAAGGTCTATTGCACTAAGCTGGGAGCCAAAAACAGTCCCCTGTGAGCTGGGGTTCCAGCCCCAGGGTGGTCTTGACCAACAGCAGCCAGAGCAGGCTTAAGGAGAGTGAATCACCAGGAGCTATGGCAGTTTCCAGACTTCTCAAACCATAAATTCCAAAGACAAAGTAAAAGGTCAGTGTGGAACTCTGTTGGAGCAGGGGGACAGAAGAGTGTTGTCCATTCCCTGCCCCTGGGGCAAGAAATGGTGGAGGCATGCATGGCTGCCTACAGAGCTCCTGATCTGCAGATTGTAGGTGAACCAAGTGACCATTCAGAGGGGAATCGCTCTTGCTTTAACCTGCTTGAATCTGGATCACTGTCTTGGGTGGTGGTCAGTGTGCCAGAGCCTATGGGGGCTGCAGAGAGGCCACCCTCCTAATAGCTCCAGCAATTGCAGAAACCCCACTGTTTTGGGACACAGCTCTGTTCACTCTGGAAGCAGAGTTCTACTGTGGCAAATAGCTTAAAAGTCAAGTAGTTTGCTGGCAATATGAGCAAGCAGAGGAAGCACAAACAGACCATAAAATTCTTGTTGGGGCACAAAAAGGATCAAAGCATGGAATGGGAGAAAGACAATGAGGTTAGATCTCCTGCATTAAAAGCTTCCAAGAAAAATATAAATTGCTTACAGGCCATGGAGGAGCTCAAGAAGGATTTTGAAAATCAAGTAAGAGAAGTGGAGGAAAAATTGGGAAGAGAAGTGAGAATGATGCAAGAAAATCATGAAAAGTGAGTCGATAGCCTGCTAAAGGAGACCCCCCAAAATACTGAAGAAAATAACACGTTAAGGGGTGGCTAGGTGGGGCAGTGAGTAGAGTGCTGGCCCCTGAGTCAGCAGGACCTGAAGTCGGATCCGGCCTCAGACACTTAACACACACACACACACACACACACACACAACTATCCATGTGACCTTGGGCAAGTTACTTAGCCCCAATTGCCCTCCAAAAGATAAAAAAGAAAAGAAAAGAACGCCTTTAAAAAATAGACTAACTGAATTGGCAGAAGAGGCCCAAAAACCCAATTAGGAAAAGAATGCCTTAAAAAGCTGAATTTTCCAGATGGAAAAGGAATTTCAAAAACTCACTGCAGAGAATAATTCCTTCAAAATTAGATTGGAACAAATGGAAGCTAATGACTTTATGAGAAATCAAGACACTATTAAACAGATACAAACAAATGAAAAAAAATAGAAGGCAATGTGAAATATCTCAATGGAAAAACCACTGACCTGGAAAATAGGTGCAGGAGAGAAAATTAAAAAATTATTAGACTACCTGTAAGCCATGATCAAAAAAAGAGCCTAGACACCATCTTTGAAGAAATTATCAAGCAAAATTACCTTGATATTCTAGAACCAGAGGGCAAAATAGAAATTGAAAGAATTCACCTGTCAACTCTTGAAAAAAGATACAAAAAAGAAAACTCCTAGGAATATTATAGCCAAATTACAGATTTCCCAGGTCAAGGAGAAAATACTGCAAACAGGAAGAAACAATTTGAGTATTGTGGAAACACAATCAGGATAACACAAGACTTAGCAGCTTCTACATTAAGGGATCAAAGGGCTTGTTATATGATATTTTGGAGGTCAAAGGAGCTAGGATTAAAACCAAGAATCACCTACCCAGAAAAACTGAGTACAATGCTTCAGGGGAAAATAG
Source organism: Petaurus breviceps papuanus (assembly GCF_028583685.1). Taxonomy (NCBI): domain Eukaryota; kingdom Metazoa; phylum Chordata; class Mammalia; order Diprotodontia; family Petauridae; genus Petaurus; species Petaurus breviceps. Next base: position 2,675,477 of record NW_027186310.1, read on the forward strand.
GGTCTTTCAATAAAATAGAGGATTTTCAAGCATTCTTGATATAAAAAACAGAGCTAAACAGAAAATTTTACTTTAAAATACAAGAAACAAGAGAAGTATGTTTACCTAGTCATAAGGAACTTACTAAAGTTGAACTATTTATATTCCTACATGGAAAAATGATAATTGTAACTCATGAGACGTTTCTCAGCATGAGGATAGTTGAAGGGAACATATATGTATACATATATATTTATACATACAAATATGTATGTATAGGAGTGTGTATGTGTGTATAAATATATAATGGAAGTGTGTACATATACATGTACATGTATACATAGACAAAGGGCATAGGATCAGTTGAATAGGAAGGGATGATATCTAAAAAAATAAAATTAAGAGGTGAGAGAGGAGAAGAAGAAAGGGAGAGATAGATTAGGGTAAATTATCTCATGTAAAAGAGGCAAGAGAAAACTGTTACAATGGAGGGGAAGAGTAGGAAGATGAAAGAGAATGGGACAACCTTAATCTCATTGAATTTGGCTTAAGGGGGGAATAACATACACACCCAATTGGGTATCTTACTCTAAAGGAAAATAAGGGGTTAGGGAATAAGAGGGGGGATGATAAAAGGGAGGGCAGATCTGGGGAGAGGGTAGTTTCAAACACTTTTGAAAAGGGACATGGTCAAAGGAGAAAATAGAATATGTGGAGGGCGAGATAAAATGGCAGGAAATATAGTTAGTCTTTCACAATATAACTAATATAGAAATGTTTTGCATAAGTACACATCTACAACGTATATTGAATTGCTTATCTTACCAGTGGGGGTGGATGAGGAGGGAAGAGGGGAAAAAATCTGGAAATCAAAGTTTTAAAAGCAAATGTTTAAAAAAACATTTGCTTTTTTACATGCAACTGGTAAGTAAGATATACAGGCACTGGGGTATAGAAATCCATCTTGCCCTACTAGAAAGCTGGGGGGAAATGGGGAAGGATATAAGAGAGAGCAGACTGGGGGAAGGGGTATTCAGTAAGATTGCTACTTTGGGGTGGGGGTAGGGGAAAGATGGGGAGAGAAATTTGTAACTCAAAATTTTGTGGAAATGAATATTGAAAACTAAAAATAAATTGGGAAAAAAGATGAGAAGATTGAAAATAATAGAAATAACCCCGCGGCAATAAAATTTCAGGTGATGACCCCAGAGGGCCCCAATATCGCAGGAAAGCATATTTTGCTTTCTAGTAGGTTGGGTTGCATTGGGTTTGTGGGGTGAAAATTAAATGAGATGATCACTGTGATGTGTTTATTATAGTGCCCGGCATATACTAGATGCTTAATACATGCTTATGGACTGACTGACTGGAAACCATGCAGTTCTGACCTTAAATCCTGCCTCTGACCCTTCCTAGCTGTGTGACTAGAGAAATCTTTTCATCTCTGAGCCTCTCTCCTCATCTGCAGCATGGGCATATAATGCCAACCACAGCTGTCTCCCCAGTGTCTTGGAGGATCGAATGAGATTGTTCCCAAGAGCGCTCTGGGAGCCCGGAGGTGGCACACGCCCATCAGTGCTTTGGAAATGCTGGGCTGGGCCCGGCCTGGGTTACTGAGGGTTTCCGGAAGGCAGGACCCCCGCCCCCGCTTCCCGAACTATTCTTCCATCTCTTTCTTTGCCTAGATCAAAGCGCCTCATGGGCGCACAATTGAACACTGCCTCTTTCCTGCAGTCCGGAGCGCTTTGCAGCAGGAATTGTCTGAAGGAGCCTAATCTCCAAGGAGTTCTCCGGTCTAAGACTCCGGACGGTTTGCAGGGCACTTCCCTCCAAACAGCCCAGACAAACAGTGTCCCTACTCCGCCAGAACTAAGACTTGGAAAGGAAGGAACTTGCCCAGAACAGCACATTTACAATTGAAGAAAGCAGAGACCTGGCTCTGGGAGGGACCTAGAGACCACCCAGTCCAGTTCCTGCTGGGGTACATATGGGGGCAGCTACATGTCTCTCTGTGTAGAGTACTGGCCCAGAATGAGGAAAACCTACTGGTGAATCACTTAACCTCTGTCTGCCTAGGAGGCAGCTAGGAGGCTCAGTGGTTAGGACACTGGGTCTGAGGAGAACCTGAGTTCAAACCCGGCCTCCGACACTTACTAGCAGTGTGACCCAGGGTCACTTCACCCTGTTTGCCTCAGTTTCCTCATCTATAAAATGAGCTGGAGAAGGAAACGGCAAACCCTTCCATTATCTCTGCCAAGAAAACCCCAAAGGGGTCATGGAGGGCCAGAAACAACTGAAAACGACTGAGCCACCACAACAAACCAAGTCCCATAGACTGCGAGGACTTGGGCAAAGTCTCGCAGCTGGCGATCCACAGAGGTGGGATAGTCCAGCTCTTAGTGAACTCTCCTACAGTCTGGGTAACTCTGGGAGGGTCCTCTTCTGTCTAAGGAACAAAACTGGGCTGGACCCAGATGCCCTGCGTCCCAGCACAACTCTTTCGAAGTTGCCTCTCCCACAGTATGGGAAGCTTCCCCTTCCCAGCTGTTAGCAGATGTGCGCGTTATTCAGGCTCTTGGGTTCTGGTGGACTTAGGTGGGAATGGAGGGCCCCTCCCATCTGGCCCCGCCCCGCTGGCCCTGCCTCCAGGCTGGCTCTGCCTCCCGGGAAGGGCCCGGCACCTCCAGCTCGGCGCTCCCCGGCCTGTCAGTAAACCTGCAGAAATTGTGGACGGGGACGGTAAAGATGCTGGACATGTGGCAGCCCTAATAAGGTAGTAGTCCGCACTACACCGGGTAGGCTATAATAACACAAAGAACGGTCATTATCCTAATGCCTGTGCAAAGGCAGTCTTTTTAGTCTTAAGCCAAAGTGCGCATCGCTCTGCTGTCATTACAGAGTCATTCTGCTGGCGGCCGGTGAGTGAGCATGATAAAAAGGGTTAGAGAAATCGAGTGAGCTCCCTGGCACAATCCCGCCGCAATCAGCTCGGAGAGCCTGGCTTGCGAGGGGACTGAAGGAGATTTAGCTGAGGAGGCTGGCGGCTTGGACTGCCCCGCTGGGCATTTCCTCGGAAGCTGACCGAGCCAGCGTCCTAGAATCAGCATCTCCAGGCTGAGAAGAGCCTCAGGGACCCTCTGAGCAGACCCATCCCCAGAATAGGCTCCAGCTCGGGCCAGGGACAGGAGTCCCGGATTGAAATTCACAGGCCCTGGGCTCAGATCCCAGCCATACCGCTCTCTGGGCAAGTCCCACACGCTCTCTGAACATAGTTTCCTCATCTGTAAAATGAAGACGTTGAGCGGATGTCAATCCATCAGTAGACATTTATGATCACCTGCTATGTGCCAGGAACTGTTCCAGGCACTGGGGATGCAAAAGCAAGAGGGGCACAGTCTCTGCCCTTAGGAAACTTAGAAGGCAAGGTGTGGCATCAGGTGTTATTAGCTGGGAGGGATCCATCCAACTCCAGGCTTCAAACTCAATCTGCAGTCCCAGAGGGTCACTCAGACTTTGCTCTGCGCTGTCTTTCATCTTGTAATTGCCCCACGTTCCCCTCCTCTGCCTGCGACCCAATGTAAAAACACCCTTCCTACAATGAGCTCCCCAGAACTGAATGGCCCATCCCAGAACCACTCTGCTCTACAGCAAAAGCCTGTAGGGCCTGACAATCCAATGGCTGACCATGGGAATACCTCAGAGGCCACCTGCTCCATCTAACCCCTCCTTTTATAGGTGAGCTTGAGGCCCTGAGATGAGATGGGACCTGCCTCAGGACACACAGGGAGTAGAGAGCAGTACCAGGCTCCAAGCTCAGGGCCTGTGCCTGTGAGTTCAATGCAATAACCACTGTTGAACACTGCCTCTTTCCTGCAGTTCAAAACTATGTCAGTTTGACTTTGGGAGTAGACTCACAGGCCTCCCAGTCCTTTGCAGGTGCTGCTGTGGGAAGGACTCTGGGCGTGTATGCAGTGGGCTCGAAATCAGCCTCTTCTGATTGGACTTGGTGCCACCAACAGATTCATTCATTTTTTCTCCTGCAGAATCTGGGACATCTGGCCCCAGGTTTGCCAGGGTGGTTTCATTCATTGGTTAGCTCCTTTCGACCTTCAGTGCCCACCTATTCTAGGAGTCCCCTCAAGGGCCAACATGCAGAAGTGAATCTGTCCCTGACCTGAAAGCTGCTCTCAGGCAGACCCATTGGTTGCTGGCACTTATTGCAGCAGTAATGAATGCCCAGAGGCAGATCCCACCTCTGGCCCCTGTGAGTGAATCTGGGGACAAACATCTGCTCAACAGGCCTTTATAAGGGAGCTCAGCGGCCCCACGCAAATGCTGGCTGCCCAGACAGCTCTTAGCAGTGCCCAAGCCACAATCTGTCAAGATGGCACCGGGCCCATATACCCAGGTGGGATGTTGGTTTCATTATGGGCGCAGGTTTCAAATAAAGGCTGTCAGGCAGTGGAACTCAGCCCAGACCCTTGCTGTGTAGGGGAGCAGCCCCCTCCTCTCCCGTAGCAGGCAGGAAGGCCATGGACCAGCATCGCCTGCAGCTATGTATCAGGACTGACAGTAGGGATTTGTCTTCAGCAAAGGACTTGGGAGCAAATGTGATTCTGCCAAAGAGCCCCATGGCTTTGATTCCCCCAGCTATGGGGCTCTTTCCCTTCCCAAATCCCCTCAGATCTCTAGCCTGGGTGTCTAGTCATAGGTCTTCCAGCTGCCAATAAACTTCTTTAAACTGGAGATTATGTCTTATTCTTCCAGGACTGAGGACAATACCTGGCTATCCAGGAGTACTCACTCACTAACTGCAAGCCCTGGGGATACAGTGGAAAGCTTTATGGGGGGGGGGTCTATCTTTAAATATCTGCTCTCTTATTGCATTAGCTGTGTGACTTTGTATAAGTCTCTGTCCCTCTCTGGGCTTCAGTGAGAGGTTTGGATAGGATCATTTCTTGGATCAATCCCAGCTAGAAGTCCTGTGATCCTATAGTATGTGTCTATTAACTGAAATTGTGTTCCACTGGGGAAGAATTGGGTAAAATTTGTTGGCAAGGCAGCATTTGACCTATGGCACCAGAGAAATCAAGAAGAATCTTAGTTGAATTACCAGGAGAAAAGTTTCTGGTGTGTTTAACCATGGGTGTAGTCTAGGAATCAAGCCTTCTTCTCCCCCATCCCTTATCTTTTTCTAGCCTTGCCTTCCCCCACTTCCCTCCACAATCTCAATGTTGCTTATCTGTATACCTAGCATTAAAAGGAGTGGAGACTTGGAAGCAGGAGGGACTTTGGAATCCATGGAAACTAGACCTTCTTTAACCTGACTGTGGCAGTCTGGGGAAACCTGCAGATTCCTCAGAATAATATCTTTAAATACAAGTAATATACTATATCGGGTTACAAAGGAAACCAGTGACATTGAAATACAAGTTCACGGAGCCCTGGTTAAGACCCTCTGGTCTAGGCAAGAGGAGGAAACCTAGAGCAAAGGAAAGGTTAGAGGCCTGGGGAATCTCACATCACAAACACTTTCTCACAATCTTTTGTTTCTTGCTCTCAGCCCAGGAAAGATCCTAAATCCCAAAGTTCAAGAGGCCAAAGCAAGGAATGGAGAGACTGATCATGGTTCCCATGTGGACAATAAGAAGCAGCTGCTGCCACCCTTAGAGCACCCCAAAACAAACAGACCAAATGAAAGGAGAAGAAAATCCACACAAAGCTCTGTTCTGACCTACCAGGAGGGGAAGAGTCCTCAGGTACAACAAGCCCAGCTCATACCTCGCCATTCCTGTGCCCCATTCAAGAAACTCCCAGGGTCACCATTTGCCTTTAGGATCAAATTGAGAGTCCCTCAGTTTGGTCTTTCAAGGCCTTCTGAACCTGGCTCCATCCTACCTTCCAGAACTCAGCTTCCACTGCCTCCTTCATGCTCTGAGGGCACAGACAAGCCAGCCTTCCACTGCTCCTCACCCAGGACTTTCCATCTCTTGTCTCTGTTGATAACTTTGTGCTGGATCCCTTCCATTCCTCCATTGCCTTTGCTCCTCAACTTTACTTTTTCCTATACAAGACCCAGTTCCTTTCAAGACTCAACTGGAGAACCATTTGGAATTATAGCCCAAAGGGCTATTAAACTGTGTGAACCCTTTGGCCAAGCAATGCCACCTTTACATCCATGCCCCAAGAGATGAAAGAAAAAGGAAAAAGACCCATATGTAGAAACCTTTTATAGCAGCTCTTTTTGTGGTGGCAAAGAATTGTAAGCTGAGGGGATGCCCATCAATTGGGGAATGGCTAAACAACTTGTAGTATATGATTGTGATAGAATACAATTGTGTTGTATGAAATGAGAGGGGGGTGGTTTCAGAAAAAAACATGGGAAGACCTATATGGGCTGATGCAGAGTGAAGGGAGTGGAATAAAAAGCATAACATCCATATGCACAACAATGTTGTAATAATAATCAATTGTGAAAGATTTAGCGACTTAGTGACTGTTCCAGACCAAGACTTAGGGAGCGTAATGATCCACCACATTCCCAAAGGACTCATGATGAAACGATCTATCCACTTCTGGATAGTGAACTGATACACTCTGAATGCACATTGAAGCCGACTGTTTTCTTTATTTTTCTTTTCACGTGGCTAATGTGGAAGTACGTTTTGTGGGACTTTGCATGTATAATGATTATTGTGTTTCTTGATGAGTGTGGCAGCAGGTGAAAAGAGGGAAAGAATTTGGGACCAGAAATAAAAATAAAAAGTTTGTGGGTTTTTTTTTTTTAAGATTCAAGTGTTACCCGCCATGCAAAGCTTTTATAGATGCCTCCAGCTGTTTCTGGTTTAGTCTCCTTGAAATTTTCCTGTTCCTTTTTTTTCTAACTAATTCTGTACATACCTATATTCACATATACTTTCTTCCTTGACAGAATGTGAACTCCCTGAGGGCAAAAACTGTTTCATTTAAAATAATTATTTCTTTTCTCTCAAGCATTTATTATCACTTTCTCCTACTGTACACACAGTGAACAATTTAAAAAAAAAGTCTGCATAACAAATGAACATAGATCAATGAATCAAAGCCCCAAACCAACCATGTCCCAAAAGGTGGGTGTCATTATGCAACTTCAGTCCAACATTCTCTGGCATGTTTCATGTCTGGACCTTTGGCATCGCTCTTTTTCATCAGAGCTCTAAAATCTTCCAAAGTTCTTTCTTTTTTTTTTGCAGCGTTATTGTCACTGGATGCATTGTTCTAATGCTGCTCACCTTCCTCTGCATCAGCTCAGAAGACATTGTCTTTCTCATAAACTGTCCATCTCTTCCTTTCCTATGAACTGATAATGTTCCATTATATTTGCATAACACCATTTTTTTTAGATTTACCAATGGCTGGGTAATCCTAACTTTCCAGTTTTGGAAAACTTTGAAAAGACTTGCTATACATATTTACCTACCCATCAGTTCTTTTTTCTTTCCTTGATTTCTTTGGGGTCATAGACCTATATCACTGCATAGCTGGTCAAATGTATGCACAGTTTAGTAACTTTGGGGACTTCATTTCCAATTTATTTCCACAACGGGGATATGCTTTGCAGCTCCATAAACACTGCATTGATGTCTCTGTTTTGTTGTGGCCTCACCAATATTTGTATGTTTTTTCCTTTTTTGTCATCTTTGTCAGTCTGACAGCTGTTAAGCAACTATGGGGTTACTTTAATTGTGATTTCTCAAATTCTTAATTATTTGGATTACCTTTTGACATCATTGGTAATAGCTTTTATTTCTTTAAATATTTCCTCTCCATAATCTTTGGTCATTTATTTATAGGATCACACCTCTCAGTATTAGAAATGTGTATCACACTCTTATGTATCCTGGATATGAGAACTTGATGAGAAGAGTTTGCTGGGAAGATTTCCTTTATTTACATGTTTCCCTTCTAATTTTAAATATATTTTCTTTTTTTTTCTTTGCTTTTTGGAGGGGGGAGGGCAGGGCAATGGGTATTGAGTCACTTGCCCAAGGTCCCACAGCTAGTAAGTGTTAAGTGTCTGAGGCGAGATTTAAACTCAGGTCCTCCTGAGTCCAGGGCTGGTGCTCTATTCACTGCACCACCTGGCCACCCTTATTTTCCTTATTAGTAAAAAAAAATATGTTTTCATATAATCAACATTGTCCATTTTATCTTTTATGATCTTTGTTCCTGAACACTTCCTCTGGCCATAGATCTGGAAGGAGATCTGTTTTCCTTGCCTGATGATTTCACTTTTGTTTAGCACAGTGCCTGCTTCATACTAGGCACTTAATAAATGGTTTTGATTGATTCGTATCCTGTGCATTTTACTTGTCCCAGTTTGAGACATTTTCTCTCCTACTGAGATCTAAACCACTAGAGGATATACTTTATTCTTCTTCATATCCCCCCAAGATTGGGATAGAAAAATATGTTCATTAAAGGTGCTCTGTATGATGCTGTGGATTACCTGCTATTAGACCCATCGATACTAAGAAATAAGCAGAAACAGCTAACAATGATAATTTTTAAATAGTGTCCTACTGACAATGAGATAATTAACTCCTTAGGGAGCTAGTTGTACTTTGGGGTAGTACTTTTTGTCAGAAAGTTTTTCCAGACAGAGATTTACTTTCTATTTTCTTTTAGGGGATGTAGAGAAGTCAAAGATCTATCTAGGGACACATTTCCTGCCCTAAGAATAAACCCAGCAACAGTAGAATGGAATGCATTTGAAGGCAGGGACTCCCTTCCTTCCTTCCTTCCTTCCTTCCTTCCTTCCTTCCTTCCTTCCTTCCTTCCTTCCTTCCTTCCTTCCTTCCTTCCTTCCTTCCTTCCTTCCTTCCTTCCTTCCTTCTTGTCTTTACATCCAGCATACAATTGATTGTTAATAAATATTTGTTGAATTGCATTGAACTGAGCTTAATGGTAGACAATCCTATTCCTCATAAAAAACAAAACAAACAAACAAACAAAAAACCCTTACTATTTATTCCCTCATACTAATTGGGGGAAATGGAGAGTAGGGAGAGGACTACTTTGACCTGGATATTTTTACATGGGCTACCATAATATCTTGGAGCAATATGAAAGATCTGTTTAGTGGGAGGAAGAAAGGTTATTCAAAGATTCACGGAACAGAGAAATGCCCATTAATAGCACATAATCATTTTGCCATCATTATCTTATGGCTTCTTAGAACCAATCATTAAAATATGACCTCAAAATATTACTGTGAAATACAGTACAAATTCTTCCCTTCCCTTCCCTTCCCTTCCCTTCCCTCTTCTCTTCCCTTCCCTCTTCCCTTCCCCCTTCCCTCTTCCCTTCCCTTTCTTTCCATGTCAGAATTGTGAAGACTACTTAAAGCATGCTTAATTAGGAGAAGATAAAGCTTAGGAGGGACATCATCGCTGTCCTCCAGTGCAGAACTGTAATGTCAAGGAAAACAATGAGAATTGTTCTACCAGTCTATATTTGATTGCATGCTGCCATGGGGGGAGGAGGGGAAAGGACAGGGAGGGGGAGAAAATTTGAAACTCAAGGGAATATGGAACTGAATGTTGTGAACTAAAAGTAGATGAATTAAAAAAATGTTTTTTTTAAAAAGAATTGTTCTACCAGGCCCTATATGGCAGAACTAGAAAGTGTTGTGTGTGTGTGCGTGTGTGTGTGTGTGTGTGCGTGTGTGTGTGCGTGTGTGTGTGCGCGTGTTTGTGTGCGTGTGCGCGTGTGTGTGCGTGTGTGTGCGTGCGTGTGTCTGCGTGTGTGTGTGCGTGTGTGTGTGTGTGTGTGTGTGTTGACAGAGGTGGGAAAGTGGGAGTTTAAATGAGCCTGATTTCTATTTGATATAATGACAACTTCCCTAGCACTGGTTACTGCCTCCAAAGTGAATTGAGTCACTTCAGAGAATAATAGAATTGTCATCATTGGCATTCATAACATGATACTTATAAGGTAACTTATAGGAAAGGCAGTGTATATAGTGGGAAGAGCCCTAGATTGGGAATCAGAGGACCTTGGTTCAAATTTTCTGTCATTTACTACGTGTGTGACTTTGTACATTATCTTCACCTCTCTGAGCCTTAGGTTTTTTGTTTTTTTCTTTTTGGAGGGCAACTGGGGTTAAGTGACTTGCCCAAGATCACACAGTTAGTTTTTGTGTTAAGTGTCTGAGGACAGATTTGAACTCAAGTCCTCCTGACTCTAGGGCCAATGCTCTATTCATTGTGCCACCTAGCTGCCCCTGAGCCTTACTTTTGTTCTCTGAAAATGAAATAGTTTAACTAGATGACCTTTAAGACTGATACATTCCAGTGTTTAGATTTTTATATTTTTTGAGAGGTGAGAGGGACACTAGAATAGGAAACGATAGACTTGGGAAGGGGTTTAGGATTTTCTTTTGCAAACTCTTTAGTTTCAGATGAGATAACTGAGGGGTATGTGTGTGTGTGTGTGTGTTTGTTGCATCAAATCTTAAGTATTGATGATGTAAAGTAATCCAGAGTTGGAAAAAACATATCTGTTGGATACTGGATTCTGTTTTAGGTTCCATCTTTTTTTTTAAGTATGGCACCACCAGAATCATGAGAAAACTTGACAACCAGAGTGCACAGCTGAAGGAACTAGAAATGTTTCCTTTTTGAGACAAGTCTTGGGTGTACATGATCATATTCAGTACCTGAAGGGAGGTCATGTGGCAGGGAGTTTTGCCTTCTGCTTGTTTTCAGGGTACACAATGAGGTGGCATGTTGATGGTCAGGAGGCTGAGAGACATATTTCACATGGATTTAAGGAAAAATTCCCAGTGAGAAATCTTCCCAGATGGAATGAACTCCTCTAGAAGATAATGACTTTTCCATTCCTGGTATTCAGCAAGTTGCTGGATGATCCCTGGCTGCAGATATCACTTCTCAGCTCTAGGTTGGTGTTGGTGATGATGGGTTAGATTCAAGTCATTATGTGATGCCTTGCTGCTCTGAAGCACAAGATGATGTTATTATGAGTCCTTCTAAGTCTTTCCCTTCCAATTCTGATATCCTTTGATTCTGAGGGTATCAGATCCCTGGGATTATCCCTGTATGCATTCTCTTCATAACATTGGAGTCTCCCATTCCTTCTGATACTCATGTCATGGCCCATTTTTTCCATGACTAAGCTGGCCTGCCTTTGAGTCATCTAACTCTCAGTATCTTTTATTGATAAATTATTCTATTTGCGTGTTTGAATATGTTTACTCCTTGCTTTTTCTTCAGCTTTGAAATTCATAAGCATCTGTCACACTTTAAAATCCCTTCAGGTGTTTGGCTTATTAACAATTCCCGTAAGGAACTCCTGAAATTACTAATGCCCCAAGGTTTGATTTAAAATGTGTCTCTCTTCCCTTTCTGCCTTCCATTTCCCAAATATGCATACATCAAGCAATAGATGACAGAGAAATACAGGCAGCATTGCCCCTTTCCCACGTAACCCTTAGGTGACCTAGACACCTCATTAACTCTTATTGACTTTATGAGTCTTAACATATATTCCAAATTTGATTCCTTGATGTTCATGGGGATCAGAGTGAGTTCTAAGAGTTTGGAAGGAGAAGATATACAATGTAAAATATAAGCTATAGTTTGGCTAAACGACCAGGGAATGGTATATGACCGTGAACCTTGCTTCTTCAGAAATTCTACTCAGTTCAACTTAGACAAACTTCACATAATCTAACCATACCTCATTCAACCTGGATCACATCTATTCATTTCAGTCTAGTTATCCTCAACTTAATTCCACTTATCCCTATATATCCTGATTTCAAAATACTTAGCCCAACTTAAGTCAACCCAGTACAGATCAACTCTATTCAATTCAGTCCAGCGCAGTTCAATTCAAGCCAGTTGAAGTGAACTAGTCCATATCAACCCAAAGATTCCACCTAAACCTGGTCAGCTTGACTCAACTCATCACAGTTCCAATTCAACTCAACTGGATTCAACCTAAACCAAGCCAAGTCATCTCAACTGAACTCAATTGAATCTAATAACAAGAGTCTAATCCAACTCAATTTACTAAACTTGACTGAACTCAACTCAACTCACCTTGATTCACCTTAATTCAAATCACTCCCACCCAGTTTAGTATCAAAACAAATTTGCCAAAGTCAAACTCACTTCTGCCCATTGCAACCCACCAAACCCAAATCAACTTGACTCATTTGTGCTCAGCTCAGTCTAACACAATAAATCAATAGGTCTTGTCAAAGAGCAAGGGTCTAAAAACAAAGATACCATAAGGGAAGAATCAGAGCCTAGACCTGTAAGAAGCTCATATACTGCTCAGAGAAATAATCCACCCCTGCCTAGAATGATTAGATAATAATTACACAGGACCTGAGGTGGTGCACTAGGTGAGATGTTTGGACTTGAAGTCAGGAAGACCTGGGTTCAAATCCTGCCTCAGATACCTACTGGTTTTATGAATCTGGACAAATCATTTGCTCTTTCTTGACCTCAGTTTCCTCTTCAGTAAAATAGGAATGATAATAAAGCACCTACTTCACACCGACCACATACCTACAAGGTTGTTGTGAGGATGAAATGAGATAACATTTGTCCAAATTTTTCAAACCATAAAGTACTATATAAATCATAGGTTGACACACAGAAATGTGCAATAAAAATTAATATGCTATATTGTTGTTATATCTGATTCTTTGTGACCCCATTTGGGGAGTTCTTGGCAGAGATACTGGAGTGGATTTGCCATTGCCTTCTCCAGGTCATTTTACAGATGAGGAAACTGAGACAAACTGGTTCAAGTGACTCTTCCAGTGTCACACAGCTAGTAAGTGTCTGAAGCTGGATTTGAACTCAGGAAGATGAGACATCGTGCCTCCAGGTCCAGTGCTCTATCTACTGTACCACCAAGCTGCCATGCTTCTCTATACATTGGCGAAAGATTCTTGCTTAAAAGACTTCATTGGTAGGATAAATTTGGACAGCAGTTCCCCCAGTGCATCAAACATATGGTTTTATTTACTTTTCAAAGTCACTTTATATGGAACTGGGAGGAATGACTCTTTAGCCTTCCCTGGGAAACACCTCAACTGGGGAGGTGTGTGAAGTTTCTTATTTTATACTCACTGATATTCCCAGCAGACACTGGCATGATCTGAAGCAGATCTGAATGTAGCGCTCAGTGCTCTGATGCTGCGTGGTCTCCTTCAGTGGGTCCTCCTCTGCCGGGGAGATCGCCCTGATTCAGGCTGGCCACCTGGGTGGCCTCTCATCACTGTGCCCCAGGAAATGCCAGCCAACAAGGTGTCAGCCTCTGGAGGGCCATCATGGGCTGAGGCCCAGCGCAAACACAGGGAGGCTGTCCCTCCATCCCTTAGGTGGGCTTTGCTGCAGGACCCTTTGCTGATTCGCACCATCCTGGACCATGGCTCTCCCTTGGTCCCTTCCATACACCCAGCATGCCTCTGCACTTGGCCCTTTAAGCCACAGCATCTCCCATTGAATCCTCCTGAACTCCTGACCAGCACTTTGTTGGTGATAACACCACCAGCACATTGGCATTTCTCTGGTGATCGGGGGCTCCTCACAATGGTCCAGGGAGGGAGGGGGCTAGTAAGGTCAGGCCCGCACACTGGCAGAAGGTGATGGGCTGAGCTTGGAGCCCAGGAAGGTTAGACTGGAGACAGAGCAGGGGGGCCCGTGACACAGACAGCAGGGTGCAGTGGGAGCTTCCCCTGGCTCCCTGGCCACCCGAAATCCTGGGGCAGGCTGCAGGCAGTGGCCACCTGTTTGGCAGGCCTGCTAAACATGCTAGAAGTAGCTTTACAGAGACAGGAAAAGACAACGAGAGGATTTCAGAGCATTAGCCCAATTAGGAAGGAGTAGATGTGGGACCTAGCCAAAGGCCCAGAGGGACCATGCCCCTCTCTGTCACCCTGGCCATCATCTGCCATGACTCCCGAAGCCCTTCTTTGGTTTTTCTTTCTGAGCAAACCTTAATTGACTTTGGGCAAAAGTGCTGTGGGCCTAGACAGAGTCACAGGCTGGATCTGCAAAAGAAGACTGAAGGGGGTCACTGAGTCAGCAGCAGCTTTGCTGGATCAATATGGAGAGGCCCTCTGGGTGGTCACAGCCTTATATTGAGAAGAGGAGAAAAATCAATTTTACTGAGGAAAAGTGAGGAAAACTATGAGAGAGAAAGAGATAGAGAGTGACAGAGGGAGAGACAGAGAGAGAAAGACAGACAGAGACAGAGACAGAGAGAGAGCGTAACAGAGAGAAAAAATAACAGAGAGAAACAGAGAGAGACAGAGAGACAGAGGGAGAGAGACAGAGAGAGAGACAGAGACAGAGAAAGGGAGAGACAGAGACAGAGAAGGAGAGACAGACAGAGACAGAGAGAGCGAGAGACAGAGAGAGAATGAGAAGAGAGACAGAGATAGATCGAAAGAGAGAAACAGAGAGAGATAGAGACAGAGAGACAGGTAGAGATAGAGAAACAGAGACAGAGAGAGACAGAGAGGCAGAGAGACTGACAGAGATGGAGACAGAGAGATAGAGAGAGGGAGGGAGAGAGGGGGAGACAGAGACAGAGAAGGAGAGAGAGACAGAGGAGAGAGGGAGAGAGACAGAGGAGAGACAAAGAGACAGAGAGATACAGTGAGAGGTGGAAATTTCAAGGCTTTGGCAGTGACCTACAGACCAATTTGTTTAAAATCTGAACGTGTCTAATGTGGGTACAAAGTGACTTAGAGCAACACAATATCCCAGAGTTAGTCAGGCTCGAGAACCTAGGTCTAACAGCTATTTGTTTTCACTTTGACAACTTCACTTCTTGGTGACTCAGTTGCCTCAGTAAACTCAGAATAAGAATGCCTTTTTTTTTGGCAGAGAATTGTTAGAAGTAAAGGACTTAGCAAATTGTACAGAACTCCCCCAGTGTCAGTTGTGATTAAAATATTGGATAAAGGAAGTTAAAGCAATTATTTCGATGATTCTGGCCAAGGCACCACTAAAAGCTGCCCACGACAGAGTATCTGGGGCTAGCGCCTGCAGAAGAATATCTTCACTCATCGGGCAAGTGGGATCATAAATCTCTGCTCCATTTTTCTTTTCCTCTTTGGGATCAACACTCGTCTTACTCTGCAAACCCAAATCATTCGATGCCTTTGAGACAGGGGGAGTTTCCACTGGTCCTCTTCCTTAATCACTTGATGTGTTTGGCTGACTGGGCTATGGTGTTGAATAAAGAGGCTACAAATGAGAAAGCCTGAGGTTAAAAAAAAGGTGCATTTATTTCTTAAATTTTGTGATTCTAGAATAAAAGGAGTGAATCTCTAATTATGGAATTTTAGGCATGCTAGCCTATGTAAGGAATTCAACTTGTATGTTTTTCTCTCTTGCAAATGAGGACTTTAAAGCTGAAAGGGGACATGATAGAAAATCCAAGTCCAACAGCTATTGGAGTCTCAGAAGCTGTAAAAACACTATTATACTAGTTTTACTATCCAAGACAACTGGTCTATGAATCCATAAACCTTTCTGCTCTTTGGTGGGGAAGGGAGGAGCAGTTCTGAGAATTATAAGAACTGTATTGACCAGGCTGGGCCATGATGTTGGGCTCAATTCAGAACCTCTGACAAGGGTTGGATGTGCTTCCTTGAGGCTTTCTTCAAGCTTCTCTCTTTCCTATTGCCGAATGATAATACCCAAATCCTAGTAGTCAAGTCTGTGCTAGGCTTTTATAGGACCATTTGAGTAAAGAGTAGGAAGGAAATGTCAAGGAATTTGGGGGAGGTGGGTGGGGAATGTTAGACTAGTAAAAATGCCATTTGATGCCTATAAAACTTTATAGAGTTTTCTTAGCATTTGATGTGAATAATTTTCTTTTCAGTAATTGCCAAAATGAAGCAAACCTGACCTTTCTCAAGAAGAACAATCCTGCAGACCCATCATCCTGGATACTAGAGCATTATAGAATTTCTTTACTGGGTCCAAAGTTAGAAAGAAGCACGCCTGAGATCATAGGGAAGACTCTCTCAAAGGAGAAACTCAGGTACACAGCACGGAACAGTGGAAAGAATTCTGAACCTGGGCTTAAAGTCCATCTCAGACACTTTCTAATCGCCTGGCCTCTTCTTGGACCTCAGTCTCTTCATCTGCCACATGAGAAAATTAGACTAGCTGACTTTTGATGCCTCCTAGATGCCAAGACTAGAAATGGCATGGAGCATATCTGGAGCCTGGGAGGGAGGGTCTAAAATCCACACTATAGGAATCCCTCACATCTCTATAGCACTTGAAGGTTTAGGAAGAACATCTTCCCAAGGTCTAATGAAGGGGGAGGAGGAAGACTTGTTGTCCTCAAGGGAACAACAGACAGATGTGGGAAATGGAGTCCCTGGCCTAAGGCCACACAGCTGGCTGCTGCAGAAACTGGCTTCCAACCCAGGTCTGTTCATTCCATTGCCAGCATGCTCCTGCCCTTGCACTTAATATAGGCTTATTGAATCAAATTGAATGACTGCTTGGTAATGTGATATGGCTGTTATCAGAGGCAACATCTGGAATCCAGGAGCCTGGGACAAATCCATTTGGGATAGGGGAGTTTCAGAAGGTAGCTCAGGGCAGTCAGAGGGATACCCCAAGCCCTGCATTTAAGATAGCAAATCAGGGCAACAGTTGGGCTAGGAAAGGGGTAGAAGGACTGAAGAAAGAGATGTGTGTTAGCCCCCTAGATGTCGAGGCCCTGGAACAGAGTCCCCCTTGCTTCACCTCTGTTGTGGCTTTAGTGGACGATGATGGCTGATTACTGTGCCTTCTGCATTTCTTTGTAACTTCTTAAAGCATTTTCACCTGTGGGAAGGCTCAGCATGTATTCAGGGAATGGTGAGTAGTCAGTTGGCTTTAAAATATAGTGATTATCTCCCATAGAAGGTCAAGGGTGGCAGACATAACTAGAGGCAGTTGATGTCTCTTTAAAATGCTGAAAAGGCCACTTGGCAAGGAGAGTAAATGTTAGACAGACCATCTGAAGCTGATCCCAAAAGGATTGAAGGATGCCAAGTGAGACTCAGGGCCTTAGTGCCACAGTTGTCACTTGACCTAGTTGGACAAGAAAACCACAGGTCAGAGCCTTCAGAACAGGACGGGACTTCAGAGTCCATCCACTGACAGCTCCCATATTTTATAGATTAGGAAACTGAGACAAAGAAATCAGTGAATTAGGCGAATGATAATAATCCTAGCAAACATTTATATACCTTCAGGTTTGCAAAACACTCTACAGACTCATCTCATTGGACCTTCATAAGCCTGAGAGTAGGTCCCATTGCTATCTCTCTTTTAGAGCTAGGGACTCTGAGGCTTAGAGGGGGTAACCCTTGCCCAGTGTCACATAGTTAGGAAGCAGCTGAGGTCTTTGGATTACACATGCAGTGGTTCATCCATAGTGCCACATAACAGCCTCACTGATGGAGACCCAAGATGTAGGCCACACAGCTCTATCTGGTCCCTTTTAAATTAAGAAAGTAGAGTCAAGAGAGTGTCTTTTTCTAGGTCACAAGGCAGCTACCACAAGGTTCAAGGTACCCAAGTTGTGACAATGGAAATATAAATGTGAGATGTGGGGCGGCTAGGTGGCACCGGCCCTGGACTCAGGAGGACCTGAGTTCAAATCTGGCCTCAGAGACTTAATACAAAAACTAGCCATGTGACCTTGGGCAAGTCACTTAACCACAATTGTCCTCCAAGAAAAGCAAAAAAAAAAAATTAAAAAAAAAAGAAATATGAGATGTGCTTTGGGGTTCAGTGAATCAGGGATGGAGCAAAAGGAATTTGTCGCCTCAGACATAGAGCCCTTCCAGTTGTGGGTCCCAAATCTGTGGGTAAATGACAGATCTGATTAAAATGGAAATAAGAAACACAGATGACTATCTAACCCTACACAAGCAGTAAGGAAACTTCCCAGGGGTCTCAGCCCCTTAATTTGACCCTTCACTTCACTTAGGGAAGGAGACACGTCCAAATGGTGCCTCCTCTCCATGGGGCTATTTAGTAACCCCAAAAGCATATTTTTGCTTTTGTTGGGATAAAGGAACAAAGACAAGTTTGGGCCCATATCTTTGTCTCTATATGTCACAGTCCATATGGTGGTACTGAATGTTTCTCATGGGTTATGCTTTGTCTTTAATCACACAGTCACTTTTCTGAATCAGACTATCAGCCTTTTCCAACTGGACTTTGCCTTTTCCCCTTCCCCATCCAGTCCTTCACTGTAGCGGCAAACACCCCAAGCGTCCTCAGGGTTTGCAGCTACCACAGGTTCTTGGATCTGCTTTGTTAAAGGAAAGCAAGTCAAAATGGGTTAACCAGCTTACTTTAATCAGTCAGACATATATTGTTTACCTTGTTCAGGAGAAAAGGTCAGCACCCCGAACCTCAAAGTATACAGGCATAATTATCAAGACAGAAACATCAAGTAGACAGATTTCCAAACTGTCCAACCATTACATCCATACCCAGTCAACATCTGGGTTTCCACATTCTGGGTTTTTCAAAGCCGGGGGACTCTCAACAACGGCTTCCCAGAATTCAGATCAAATCACAGAACATTTCTCAAAGTGAGTCCCAAAACAAAGCTACACATCAGGGCTTATATGGCCTTCTCCTGGCTCAGAGAATGTAACAACCTTATTGACTCACTGGTCAATCAAGAAGTATCTACTGAAAAACAAGCCTCCCTCCCCAGGCTTCAGGTGCACTTTAGCCTAGGGGCAGGGAAGATCTTTAAATCTGCATTTCCATTACATTCGGCCCCAAGATCTTTCATGCCCATAGCACAGACAATTTACTTTTGAATTAGCACTGAACATTTCTTAGGTCACATTTTCAAAGTACAGAACTAAAGTTACCAAAGTGGCCACTGGCCCTTAAACAAACGCAAAGTACATAGCATTATCACTTCAATTCTCCACCCCTAGGCTATACCTTAATTAAGTCCACCACAAAGCCCCTCTTCTCAAATGGAGATTAGTTTCCAAACATAAGGTCAAAAGTTCCCCACCCCTGGATCACAATTGAATCTACCCCAGAGTTACATCAAGTTTAAACACAGCACTTAATACCCAAATGGAGGTCTTTTCTTCATCTTGACACAAGGCAAGTTCTCAGCAATCTTAGTTCCTGGGGAGACAAGGCTTAGCAAGGCCATAAGATACATTGCCAGTCCCTTCATGAATTTATCCTCTGTCTGTAGAACAGTCCTAGAACCCCTGAACACATTAGCAAAGCCCTCTCCCAGGATTTCTGTAAACATACAACAAGAAAATCCTTCTTCAGGGCTTCTGAACCAACAGAAAGGCTCCCAGACCCCTGCAACAACAGCACTGTCCTTCACCAGTGGACAGTATTCACTCTGTCTGTAGGACAGTCTCCAGACCCCTGCAACAACAGCACTGTCCCTCACCAGTGGACAGTATTCACTCTCTGTCTGCAGGACAGTCTCAGGGCTTCTTAGCGAACAGCCAGGTTCCAGGACTTCTTCAACAAAAGGACTGTCTTTCACCAGTGGACAAATCTGGCAAAACAAAATCAAAACAGACAGACAAAGTACCAGCAAAACAGCCATGTCTCCTCAGTCCTTGGCAGCTCAGGAGGCAGGTCTCAAAAGTCCAGGGCAATTCAAAGCGGCCACCAGCAATTCTTAGTCTCTCTCTCTCCACGAGGTGCTGCTTCCAAAAAGATCTTCCACCTCTCTCTAGTGTCTCTCCAAATCTACATCACCAGCTCCTCCCAGTTCAGGACTTTCTTTTCACATCAACAAGCCCATCCCACAGGTGGGATTAACAAACTCTGGGTTTTAACACAATCAATTTGAAAACCAAGCCAATACAGGGGAATCTTTAATTGCCATTACTATCACATTCACCCATTTAGCAAAATAATTGTCCTAAGGACCAGGTGAGAGTCTCCCAAACTCACAGTCTTCAGGAGCTCCCCTTGACTTGTAGCTAGAACATCTCAAAGTCCTAGGCTGGACTTTAGAGATAATATATTCCCCAACCTGTGGCTGCCCCTTCCCCTGCAGCTTTTTCTCATACTAGTCTGCATCCCACATCCTATATTCTAGTCAAGTTGGACCCTATACCATTTCTTAAACACAAATGATGCTTTCTTCCCTCCACAGCTTTGCCCACCCTATTCCATACATCTGCAGAAGGTGCCTGCCTTCTTTGTCCTATTATGACCTGAATGCCAAATCTCTGAATCACTGCACATCATGCAAAACACATCTCTTCTGTGATTCACAGAAATGTTAGCTGAGCTGCAGAGGGGACGAGAGCCACATGCCATGTTTCTCCTTGGGTCCTGCAACCACTTCCTTAGATCTTAATCACTAGGACACAGTCAGACTATATCCACATCCACACATAAATCTGTATAAGCATATATGCACATGGACCCATGGAAAATATTCACTACCTGGGGAACCCCCAGGGTAGCAACCATCCCCAAACAGATCTACACTCTGCACAATGTGCTCAAACACACCTTCCCTATGACCCAGTAAATGGGCCAACCTCAGATGCAAAAAGGATAGTTTTCTTCAGGATTGTATTTAGAGATATTCTCCAAGAGAGACTTTTCTCTGAAGAAAATCTTTAATCTTTAAACAGAAGCCAGTGGAGAAATTGAGCGGGACCTCCTGTCCAGGCCATATGAGAGTCCTCACTTGAACCTCTTATCCCAGGGGCTACTGGCAGAACCCTTTTGAGGCCATCCTTTTCATCCATTCCCTAATCCCTGTAAACACTGGTTTGTTGATCAAGATGAACTAGTTAATATTCACATAGTTCTTTAAGGTTTACAGAATAATTTCCTGAAAATATCTCTGAGAGACTCAGCTAGTGTCCTATATTATAGTGAAGGAAAATGAGGCTGCAAGACCCTGGGAGACTCAGGAGGGGTACCAGATCCAGCGCTTTTCAGAGTCAGGATTCAAGCTCCAGACTCCTGGTTTAAAGAAGAATGACTGCTGCTGAACTTGGAGGAACCTAACCTCATCATCTGCCTAAAATAACAGTGAGAGCTAACATTTCTATCCTGCTTACTATGTGCCAGTTGGAAGCTAAGTGCCTTACAATTACTGTCCCCTGTGAGGTAGGTGCTATTATGATCCCCATTTTACAGATGAGCAAACTAAGGTAGGCAGAAGTAAAGTTATTTGCCCAGGGTCACATTGCTAGATTTGAACTCATGTCTTCTTGGCACCTGGCTTGGTGCTGTAGCCACTACAAGACCATAACAGAGCTACTTTTAAACAGAAATATATATACACACACACATATATATATATATATATATATATATATATACATGTATATAACATAAAATATGTGAGTTGTATGTCAGAAACCTTGGGAAAATAATGTGTTCTCTTATGTTTTTGTTAAGACAGAAAATAAAACTTTTTCTTCCCCATAGAAAGAGAGAGTTTGGGTTCATGAGTTTGGTACTTTAAGAGGGGGAGCTCAAGGACCAGGCCAATTCACAACCTATTGATTAGGGCGGATCTGTTGATTAAAAGTGGCATGAAGGGTTTACATGTTGATAAAATGTTGACATGACACCAGTTTAAGAAGAGCTGCTAACATAAGACAGGCAGAAATTAAAAAAAATATGGGACAGAGCTATACTGCATACCAGCTGGGCAGAAGGATAAAATCAATGATTAGTTTGGAAAATAAACCACATGTCTGACATTGGGGAATTATAGTGATGGGAAACTTTGGTCTCTTGTTGGTCATGTATTGAGTCAGTCTCTCTCTCTCTCTGTCTCTGTCTCTCTTTCTCTCTGTCTCTCTGTCTCTCTCTCTGTCTCTGTCTCTCTGTCTGTCTCTGTCTGTCTCTCTGTCTCTGTCTCTCTCTGTCTCTCTTTCTCGGTTTCTCTCTCTCTCTCTGTCTCTCTCTCTCTTTCTCTGTCTCTGTCTCTCTCTCTGTCTGTCTCTGTCTGTCTCTCTCTCTCTCTCTTTCTCTGTCTCTGTCTCTGTCTCTCTCTCTCTGTCTCTCTCTCTTTTTCTCTTCTCAAAGCAGAGGAGTTTTATTTTTGTTTGCTTTAAGTAAAATTTCATTTTTCTTTAAATAAAAATTTTATTCTGAAAATGTAGAGGAAGTGACAATGGGGGGAACTTCTATTTTGACAAACAAAGAGAAATTGATTGCTGAAATAGAAATAATGGGATCTTATGGGGAAAATGGCCTCTCCATCATAGAATGTGATTGATAAAAAGGGAAAATTCCAACATAGTCTGGCCCATACATTTGATTTTAGGAGAGTAGATTACAAAACATCTAAAGAAGAAGTATGCAAAGCTGGAAAGCTCTCATATAGAAAAGTCTGATGATAGAAAAAGCATTTATTTTGATGAGTAATAAAATGGGGAAGGGATCTAGAGGGCACAATGTGAAAGGACAGGAACTCATCAGCCAATCCAAAGTTTACAAAGATGTGAACAGAAGATGGCAGAAAGGATAGATAACTGAGCGTGAATACAAGGACTGAGCCCTAGGAGAATAAGTCCCAGAAGTGTAAAGTCCTCATAAAATGAGGTGTGTTTCTGAATGCCAAACACAGAAACAAGGGGGCAATGGAAAACAAGGATAAGTGTAGGCCTGCGGTTTGAAGTAGAAGGTTAATGATAACTCCTGACAGAAAGAAGATAATTCTTCAGTTATTGCTGCCATTTTCTAGGGAAGAGAAGGAAAACTATTTAAAGATTGCAAAGGGAAAAACAAAAATGAGTACCAAGGGTTAAACCCTCCAAAAAAGCAGGGGGATAATGTTAGAGGGCCTAGATGTCCTCAACAAGATGAAATCACAAGGTTCTGATGAGCTATAATTCCGAAAGGATGGGCAAATATGACTGCTGGGGCACTGGCCGTGACCTTAGAGTCATCTCCAAGAATGGAGCAAGGGCCAGAGCATTTGAGACCAGCAAAAAGGTGGGCAGAACCAATTATCCAAAAAGGAAAGAGTGGAGAGTCTTGAGACTGTAGACCCGGCAATTTGATCGTAATTTTTGGCAAGATTTAAGGATTTGTTATATATGGGGTGCTTTGAGATCGCCTAGAAAAGGAAATAGTGATCAGTAAGAACGAATATGGCTTGAGTAGGAACGGTGAAGCCAGATAAGTTTCGTTTCCAGTTTGGACAGAAACTCAACAGATTGATGAGTGGAATGGCATAGTGAAAGAATCCACGTAGGTATTTGGTGAAGTCTCTTGGGTTATTCCTGTGGACAAGATGGAAAAAGGCTGGTCAGATTGTGGTCCAATGAGTAACATTCCCAAGTGGCAGAGAGGCCATCTGATGCTATGGTGAAAGTGCTAGATCTGAATTAATAGATAACAGATTGAGAGTTGGAAGAGATCTTACAAGTTTTCTAATCCAAGCTTAGTAGACAGTTGAGGAAATAGGCCCTTCGAGGTTAAACAATTTGCATAGAGTCAGACAGGGAAAAAAAGAGTCTAGATCAGAATTGGAACCTAAGTCCTCAGACCACAAGTTCAGTTTTCTATTCACCACACCGAGATGTGTGTCTAAAAACTGGTTACTAGTTCTGTAATCTTGCCCCAGTCACTTGATTTCTTGGGGACTTAGTTTCCTCATATGTTAATTAAGGCTATTAATGCTTATGCCACCTATCTCATAGGGTTCTTGGGATGAAAACATCTAGCAAACTTTAAAGTAACATAATTATAAATTATAACAACTATGTGTGTATATTTTTATATTTGTATGTATATGTACAATATGAATTACA